>NC_061814.1:10394957-10740412 GCF_021462225.1 Girardinichthys multiradiatus
ATGACCATGGTGTCATTTTTGTGAAGTGCCTTGAGACGACATGTGTTGCAAACTGCTGCTAAACACATAAACTAAAATGAAACTAAATTATTACTGTGCTTGATTGGCCAGAAAACGGGCCTGACCTGAACCCCATGGGGCTCTATGGAGTATTGTAAAAAGGAAGATGAGAGAAACCAGACTCAATAATACAGATGACACGAAGGCCGCTATCAACCCAACCTGGGATTCCATTAAACCTCAGCAGTTTTACAGGCTAATCACTTCCATGCCACACAGCATTGATGCATTAATTCACGCAAAAGGAGGTCCAGTCAAGTATTGAGTGCCTAGAAATGAACAGAGATTTCCGAAGCCTGAAATTCCTGTATAAAATATCCTTTTTTTTGACCTCATGTAAAATTAAAAATTTCTGAGACATTAAATATGGGGCTTTCATTATCGGTAAGCCATAATCATCACAATGAGAAGAAAGAAAGGCTTGAAATATTCCACACTTTGTGTAATGAATCTATGTATATAAGGAGTTTGCCTTTTTGAAATAAGTGACAAAAATATTGAATGTTTTCACACTATTGAAATTTTGTGTGATGTACCTGTATGCAATGTGTTTCACTTAGTGAACTGAGTTAGTGAAATAAATGAACTTTGCAATAATAGTTACATTTGTTACATATATTACTGTATATGTTTGGATTGAATTAATTATGTATTTCTGTGTATAATTGGATGTCATTATTTTTGTAAAGTCCCCTGAGGCAACATTTGTTGTGAATTGGTCATATGATTTGAAAAAGGCTGAGACATTTTTGTGTTTATGTAGCCAAATGTCAGTCAGATGAACAAAACATCCACTGTACATCTGTTGACACTGACAACGCAACAGGCCAACTTGAAAACAACTACCTGTCTGATTGAGAGTCTCAAACACAGGGTGTCAAACTTAAAGCAATCAGCTTCATACCTGGGGATCATATTTTTTACTTTTATCAGTAGCCTTTGCGTATAGTGCCAAGTGAGACAAACATCAGGTTGACTAGAGATATTGTCGAGTATAAACATCTCATGGTACAAGATCGTGTTATACCCTTACTGAAGAAATGGTCTCTGGCTTTTTATGCTCTGAATTCTTCCAGTTGCTGATGTATACATGTGGCACAGTAATGCTATCCAGTCACTGCCCAGTAACCCCTGGATGTTCTCTAAGTTTGATACAAAAAAAACAAATGCAGGAGGAGCAGCAAAATGTTTTTTGTACTTTTTTTGTTTTCATCATTCTTTTTCCTTCAACCATCTCATCAAAGTCATCTTTCATGTTAAGTGTAGTTATCTTTTG
Source organism: Girardinichthys multiradiatus (assembly GCF_021462225.1). Lineage (NCBI taxonomy): Eukaryota > Metazoa > Chordata > Actinopteri > Cyprinodontiformes > Goodeidae > Girardinichthys > Girardinichthys multiradiatus. Next base: position 10,396,294 of record NC_061814.1, read on the forward strand.
TCACACACTTTGTTTTCTCTTCCACCTGTTTTTTTCACTTTGAAATAAATTTGGTTGTTTGCATGTTGATTTCTTCTGACACCACTTTATGACAGTAGCAGTGTACATATATGACCATATCCAAGTTCAGTTTATCATTTTCAAAATTATAACCTGTTATAGCCATGGTATGTTTTGTACACTATTAAATAAAATAGGCAATTTTTGTGTTTTTAATAGGTCTTCTCTTTCCATTTTGGAGAATTGATTTGGCTTCTGGGCAAGTTAAATGCCTGTACTAATGTCTTTGTCCATTACAGACCACATCCTGTAATTTTCAAGTGGTTAAAATGCCATTTGGTATAATGAGTTAAATTACTGTGAAGCACAGTGAATATCTCACTCCAGACCTTTCCCAATAATGTTAATTTGGCTCGGACAGCACTATAGAGCTAGTTCTTCTTCAGTTCTCCAAACAGACATCATGCAGGGTGACTAGCAGGGTTTCTGTAGACACCCAAATTCACATAGCAGAAGGAGGTGCCATGACACATGAATCTACTGTGGCAATATACAAAATACTGTGGAGAAATGTCTGCAGCTAAACTTTGCCCCACATATTCACACACACACAACACACACACACATCTACATGCACAAAGCTTATTCTCTATTCCAGTCACTTGCCGTCTGGAACTTATCGATGACCAATCAATACTTTGTGATCGATTGACCCTATCACCATGGTAACCCCCATTTAGCCCACTATCTTGGTCCATTCATTATAAAAGCCATTAAGCCGTGTGTGTGTATGTGTGTGAGTTATTGCTACCATTAGAGAAGAAAGGTGCTCCTGCTGTCTCTGAACTATGCTTACAGAATCGGGGCTCTGGATTCAGTCTCAGTTGTTTCACACACAATAAATTTATATTTATGGAATAAATGAATATGTTTTAGTAACATTAGGAAATGTTCTTGATTCAGCTCATTTTAACACACTTTACAAACAAATGACAGCTGTATTAAAATCAAATGCAATACAATATCGCAAAAATGCTAAATCACAACGGTGAAAATAGGTTCGTTCGTTCGTCGTCTTCCGCTTATCCAGGACCGGGTCGCGGGGGCAGCAGACTCAGCAGAGACGCCCAGACGTCCCTCTCTCCAGACACCTCCTCCAGCTCCTCCAGGGGGAGCCCAAGGCGTTCCCAGGCCAGCCGAGAGACATAGTCCCTCCAGCGTGTCCCGGGCCGTCCCCTGGGCCTCCTCCCGGTGGGACGTGCCTGGAACACCTCCCGAGGAAGGCGTCCAGGAGGCATCCGGTATAGATGCCCGAGCCACCTCAACTGGCTCCTCTCAATGTGGAGGAGCAGCGGCTCTACTCCGAGCTCCTCCCGGATGGCCGAGCTCCTCACCCTATCTCTAAGGGAGTGCCCGGCCACCCTACGGAGGAAGCTCATTTCAGCCGCTTGTATCCGTGATCTCGTTCTTTCGGTCATGACCCAAAGTTCATGGCCATAGGTGAGGGTAGGAACGTAGACCGACCAGTGAATTGAGAGCTTTGCTTTTCGGCTCAGCTCTCTCTTCACCACAATGGACCGGCACAGCGCCCCCATTACTGTGGCAGCTGCACCGATCCGTCTGTCGATCTCCCGCTCCATTCTTCCCTCACTCGTGAACAAGACCCCGAGATACTTAAACTCCTCCACTTGAGGCAGGAACTCCCCTCCAACCTGAAGAGGACAAGCCACCCTTTTCCGGTCGAGTACCATGGCCTCGGACTTGGAGGAGCTGATCCTCATCCCAGCCGCTTCACACTCGGCTGCGAACCACCACAGCGCATGCTGTAGGTCTTGGCTAGAGGGGGCCAGCAGGACCACGTCATCCGCAAAAAGAAGAGACGAAATCCACTGGTCCCCAAACCAGACCCCCTCCGGCCCTTGGCTGCGTCTAGAAATCCTGTCCATAAAGGTTATGAAAAGGACCGGCGACAAAGGGCAGCCCTGCCGGAGTCCAACATGCACTGGGAACAGGTCCGACTTAGTGCCGGTAATGCGGACCAAACTCCTGCTCCGCTCGTACAGGGACCGGATGGCCCCTAATAAAGGGCCCCCGATTCCATACTCCTGGAGCACCCCCCACAGGGCATCACGAGGGACACAGTCGAATGCCTTCTCCAGGTCCACAAAACACATGTGAACCGGTTGGGCAAACTCCCATGAACCCTCGAGCACCCTGTAGAGGGAATAGAGCTGGTCCAGTGTTCCACGGCTGGGACGAAAACCACACTGTTCCTCCTGAAGCCGAGGTTCGACTATCGGTTGGACTCTCCTCTCCAATACCCTGGCGTAGGCCTTACCAGGGAGGCTGAGGAGTGTGATCCCCCTGTAGTTGGAACACACCCTCCGGTCCCCCTTCTTATAAAGGGGGACCACCACCCCAGTCTGCCAGTTCAGAGGCACTGTCCCCGACCGCCACGCAATGTTGAAGAGGCGTGTCAACCATGACAGCCCTACAACATCCAGACACTTGAGGTACTCAGGGCGGATCTCATCCACCCCCGAAGCCTTGCCACCGCGGAGCTTTTTAACCACCTCGGTGACTTCAGCCTGGGTGATGAAAGAATCCAACCCAGAGTCCCCAGCCTCTGTTTCCACCACGGAATGCGTGATGGCAGGATTGAGGAGATCCTCGAAGTACTCCTTCCACCGCCCGATAATGTCCTCAGTCGAGGTCAGCAGTCTCCCGCCCCCACTATAAACAGTGTTGGCAAAGCACTGCTTCCCCCTCCTGAGGCGCCGGACGGTTTGCCAGAATCGCTTCGAGGCCAACCGGTAGTCCTTCTCCATGGCCTCACCGAACTCTTCCCAGGCCCGAGTTTTTGCCTCTGCCACAGCCCGGGCCGCAGCACGCTTGGCCTCACGGTACCCGTCAGCCGCCTCAGGAGTCCCACAAGCCAACCACAGCCGATAGGACTCCTTCTTCAGCTTAACAGCATCCCTTACTGCCGGTGTCCACCACCGGGTTCTGGGATTGCCGCCACGACAGGCACCGCAGACCTTACGGCCGCAGCTATGGGCAGCAGCATCGACAATAGATGCAGAGAACATGGTCCACTCGGACTCTATGTCTCCAACATCCCCCGGGATCTGGTCGAAGCTCTCCCGGAGGTGGGAGTTGAATACATCCCTGGCCGAGGGCTCCGCCAGGCGTTCCCAGCAGACCCTCACTATGCGCTTGGGCCTGCCGAGTCTGTCCGGCTTTCTCCTCCTCCAGCGGATCCAACTCACCACCAGGTGATGATCAGTGGACAGCTCAGCCCCTCTCTTCACCCGAGTGTCCAAAACATGCGGCCGAAGGTCTGATGATACGACAACAAAGTCGATCATCGACCTCCTGCCTAGGGTGTCCTGGTGCCAAGTGCACTGATGGACACCCTTATGTTTGAACATGGTGTTCGTTATGGACAATCCGTGACTAGCACAGAAGTCCAATAACAAAACACCACTCGGATTCAGATCGGGGAGGCCATTCCTCCCGATCACGCCTCTCCAGGTGTCACTGTCGTTCCCCACGTGGGCGTTGAAGTCCCCCAGCAGAATAATGGAGTCCCCGGGAGGGGCACTATCCAGCACCCCCGACAGGGACGCCAAGAAGGCAGGGTACTCTGCACTACCACTCGGCCCGTAGGCTGAAATGATAGTCAGAGACCTCTCCCCAACCCGAAGGCGCAGGGATACAGCCCTCTCATCCACTGGGGTAAACCCCAACACGAGACGGCTGAGCTGGGGGGCAACAAGCAAACCCACACCAGCCCGCCGCCTCTCCCCGTGGGCCACTCCAGAGTAGAAGAGAGTCCAACCCCTCTCAAGGAGATGGGTTACAGAGCCCACGCTGTGCGTGGAGGCGAGCCCGACTATTTCTAGTCGATATCTCTCGACCTCCCGCACAAGCTCAGGCTCCTTCCCCCCCAGTGAGGTGACATTCCACGTCCTTAGAGCCAGCCTAAGCATCCGGGGATCGGGCCGTTGAGGTCTCCACCTTCGTCCGCCACCCAATCCTCTTTGCACCAGTCCCTCTCGGTTCCCCCTGCAGGTGGTGGGCCCACTGGGGGATGGCCTCGCGTCTCTCGTTCGGGCTTGGCCCGGCCGGGTCCCGCGAAGAAATATAAAACAATAAAATCATGAAAATCTTATCTCAAAATAACAAAATGGATAAACATCTATGTGAGGGAAATGTCTATGAAATCCCATGGGTCTGTAAACGTCATTATTCTTAGGTGTTAGGTTTTGGTTGTTATTTCAGTTTGTTTTCATAATTTTCCTTTTGTTTATTATGTTCTATATTATTGCCTTGTTTTCCAAATTTTTTCCTGTGTTACCTTCCCTGTGTATTCTAGTTTATTCCTTGTGATTATGTTTCTTATTATGTCTGTTACGCTCTTCTGTGTTAATTAGTCTCCCTCTCCCTTAACTCCCTGTTTTCTCTGTCTCAGCTGCTCCACATATCCCCTGATGCAACCAATGTCATCCTTCACATCTCCTACAGTATATATGTTCTTTTACTCACTATTGTCCTCTGCTGGATCCTCCAATTACATTGCCCTTTTCCATTCCAGTTGTCCGTCTTTTCCCCCTGTGTTCTGCCTGTGACTTAGATGTGTTCCTCGTCCTGTTCTCTTTGTATTTTTGTAGGTTTCATGTCCTAATTTAATAAATATATTCTGTTCATCAAATGCTCCTGTTTGGATCCGGGTCCAACTCCAAACACATACTCCATGACAAAAGTATTCCAGCCAGTATATGGACCCAGTGACAGGTATGGAGATAATATCTCTTTTGGAGTTTTGTCGACGGGAGGCAAAGAAAATTACACCACGGTAGGAGGACTTTACGGAGCCTAACAGGTATTCAGAAGTTGCCGATCCCTCCTTTGGGAAGCGGCCCCCCCAACGTTATTTCTCCTCAACATGAACCACCAGTCCCGGTGCCGAGGACACCAGCATCTCTACCCCACCTTTCATCCAGAACCTTCACTAGATGCCTCACACTGCATCCGCCAGGGTCAGCAGGGTCTTAGTCACTGCTCCATTTTCCACCACTGGCCTTAGTATCTTCCTGTTCCCTCTTCCTCTCGCAGGACACAATGCCATCATCGAGATGCCCTTGCTTCTGTTCCAAGGAGCCTTCTCATCCGCAGCAGCAATTATTCTCACGTCCATAAATGTAGCAGTAACTGCAGCTCTCTGGTCCCGCTTTGCAGCCTTCAGCCTCATCATCATTTCCATTATCAAAATCTATGCCTTTGGCTCTGTCATAATCTTCATCGTCACCATCTGCACTTCTTGCTTCGTCATCATCGCCATCTGCAACTCTGGCTCTTTCATCATCATCATTGCCTTCTGCCCCTCTGACTCCATCATCACCAACATCACAATCTCCTGTTCGGCCTCCCGCAACAACACTCGAGCCTTACGTTACTGATTCCAAATCTTATGAGAGGTTTGAGGATGAATTGCCTCACGTTCCTGTTCCAGGGTTCTCCAAGAGGGTAGAGGACCCACCTCATGTTTCTATTTCTGAGCTTTCTAAAAAGGGTGTCCAGGTGGACCCATCTCGTGTTCCTGATCCATCAAAGGATCTATTCTGAGCTCTGTCCAGGGTTCTTCCGGCTTCTATGCTGCTCTCCAAAGCTCTGTTTTGGGCTTCCATGGTTCCTCTGAGGGGTTCAGTGCAGGCGCGTAGGCGGAAGCCCCGGATGTTTTCTGAATAGCCCCGGACTTCTTGATTGAAGATATTTAGAAGTATTAAAAAGATGCAGCCACAAAATGGTGTTAGACTTCACATTTTTATTTGAAAACAATCAGATTTTTTCAATTGTGTTCCACATAATCACGACCCGCTCCACCTAACCTGACAATGAGTTATAAGGAGAAGACAAAAAATAGTTATTTGCGCACCGCGAATGCGCAACTACACGCACAGCCAGAGATGGACTCCATTCTGGAGAAGTCCAGAACAGCAGTTTACTCAGGTCGACCTGCCTTCTTCATTACCTGAAAAGGTACACTGAGCGCCTCGAACAGGGCTCATTTCAGAGCAACCGCTGGTGCGTGTTTGTTTTCAGGAACAGGTGGACTCTGAGCGGTATAACCCAGACGAAGATAGCGGTAAAACCTGAATGCTGACTCGGAATGGGCTGATTGTAAGTTACAGCTAATCACTGATTCACCCAGCAAGACATGAGGTGGAGGTTCACTCTAATGAGCATCATCAGGGTCATGATGAGGGACTTTCACCTGAGCTACAGGTGAAGTTAAATGATGTGGCTGTGATAGAAAACAGCAGCAATCTTCTCTGTGAGCTTCTAGCCGGATTTGCATCATAATGTGAAAATATCTGGTCTTTTACTTCAGTCAAAATAAAAGCATTTAATCCTAACGTAGCTGAACCCGTTTAAAAGTCCTTCAGATCATCACATTGCATCTCATTGCTGCAGCCAGTCTTATTGTCTAGTTCTACATGTAGACAGAAAAAAGTGTTGCTCAATAGACCAGGAAAATATCTCCTGGTTCCAGTCAGACGTAGTAAAAAGTGTAAAAGTAAGCATCACTCTTCTCTTTCATATCTTCTGTGCTGATTCTGGGTTTAAAGACGCAGCATAATTAAGAAATAAATCATAGCAATTAATCACAGGTGGACCATTGATTAGTTAACTATTTTATTTTTCTGAATTACACATGTAATATTATTCAATTCAATTCAATTTCAATTCAATTCAGTTTTATTTATATAGCGCCAATTCACAACACATGTTGTCTCAAGGCACTTCACAACAGTCACATACATTCCAATTAATCCTAACCATTGAACAGTGCAATCAGAGTTAGTTATTTATTCAAATTGGATAAAACGTTTTTCTGTCTAAGGAAACCCAGCAGATTGCATCCAGTCAGTGACTTGCAGCATTCCCTCCTCCTGGATGAGCATGAGCATGTAGAGACAGTGGACAGTCACTGGTTGACTTTGCAGCAATCCCTCATACTGAGCATGCATGTAGCGACAGTGGAGAGGAAAAACTCCCTTTTAACAGGAAGAAACCTCCAGCAGAACCAGAACCAGGCTCACTGTGAGCGGCCATCTGCCACGACCGACTGGGGGTTTGAGAGAAAGAACAGAGCAGAGACACAAAGAGAACAAAGAAGCACTGATCCAGGAGTCCTTTCTATGGGAAGGAAAAGTAAATGTTAATGGATGTAGCTTCTTTAGTCGTTTCACCTAGAAAGAAAGAACAGATAAACTCTGAGCCAGTTTTCAAGGTTAGAGTCTGAAAGAGAGCACATATAATTAGTTACAGTAAAGCTCAGTCAATCGCCATGTCTAGGAGAGAGAAAGAGTTAAACACTAAAAGACAGGGCCAAGTGTATCATCGGTAGAGGGTGAGCATTAAGTTGTTGCCAGCAAAAGCTCGGACGATGCCCCTCTCCAGAAAGGTGTCACAGGTAGACACAGAGCAAGGCCAGGTGTAGCTTCTAGGAAGAGAAAAGAGAGAACAAAGTTAAAAGCTGAAATAACAGCAAATAATGCAAAATTGGAGAGTAGTGTGAGAATGTAGCGAAGAGGGTGAAAGTGGTCATTATGTCCTCCAACAGCCTAAGCCTATAGCAGCATAACTACACAGATAGTTTCAGTTCAGATTGTTTAGTTAAACAGCGCTTATTTACAACAATGTCTTCACAAGGCACCCCACAAAGGGTCCCTCTGATGGTCATTGTTATACTAAAAACCACAAGGATTGGGATACCTCTCTCTGTCAGACTGATTATAACCATTGGAAAAGAGAGGGGGTCATACAGGTAGCAGAAATCGAGGGTGTGTTTGCACCTCAACCATAACTGAGCCGGTTTAGGCTAAACCTGACTCCCCCTTACTCCATACAACAGGGAGGGAAGAAGATGGAGGTAGAAAATAAGGAAGATAGCTCAGGATAATCTAAGCCACTCTAATTATAAGCTTTATCAAAAAGGAAAATTTTAAGCCTAGCCTTAAAAGTAGACAGGGTGTCTGCCTCATGGACTAAAACTGGGAGCTGGTTCCACAGGAGAAGAGCCTGATAACTAAAGGATCTGCCTCCGATTCTACTTCTAGAGACTCTAGGAACCACCAGTAAACCTGCATTCTGAGAACGAAGTGCTCTGTTCGGAACATATGGACCAATCAGATCTCTGATGTATGATGGAGCTAGATTATTAAGGGCTTTATATGTGAGGAGGAGAATTTTAAATTATATTCTGAATTTAACAGGGAGCCAATGAAGGGAAGCTAAAGTAGGAGAAATATGATCTGTCTTTTTAATTTTCATCAGAACTCTTGCTGCAGCATTTTGAAGCAGCTGAAGGCTTTTAACTGCATTTTGTGGACATCCTGATAGTAACGAATTACAATAGTCCAGCCTTGAAGTAACAAATGCATGGACTAGTTTTTCAGCGTCACTCCTGGACAGGATATTTCTAACTTTGGCAATGTTCCGGAGGTGAAAGAAGGAAATCCTAGAAACCTGTTTAATATGGGATTTAAATGACATGTCCTGGTCAAAAGTTGTCATGGAGTGACATTTTTGGACTTTATGGTTTCTTTTGCTAGTCCTTAGATCTTAGGTTGTTGTGCTACCTCCAGTTCTCGGTTTCCTTTAGTTCATGTTTATTCTTGATTCTGTTTTATCTTGGTCTGTAGTTTTCGTTTAGGTCTGTTTCACTGTTTTGTTAATCAGTCCCTTTCCTCATGTCTTAGTCTTATTGGGTTCACCTGCTCCCTCTGTCTCCCTGCGTCCATGTCACACCTGTTCCCTGTTTCTTTGATTACCTGCCTTTTGTTCCCCTCTTTGTGCTCTGTGTATATTAGTAGTTCTGTTTGCTTAGTTCCTCGCTGGTTCGTTCTGTTACTACCCCGTTCCCTACCATGTCTATGCTTTGTCTATGCTTCGTTTGGAGACTATGCTACGTTTTTGCTACGTTTTTGACTTAAGTGACCTGCAGAGTTCATGTAAGTTTTGGACTGTACTTATGATTCATCCCTGCAGTGTTTTTGTTACGTTTTGGATATTTTTTGAATAAACAAGGAAGTACTAAAATGCGGCTACTGAGCTCTTGTCTGCGCTTTGGTCCAACCCACAGTCCTCCCCCGACATTACGAACCAGCCAACAGATGGACCAAGCAGACAATGAGAGGATTACTTTGTTTGAGTACTTCCGACGTGCCGCGGAGAAGAGCGCACGTCAGGCTGCAGAGGAGAGAGAGCAGCGGTCACCGTTTTGGGGCACAAGACTGGCTAGGACTCTTCCGGGTACCGGTCCGCTGCGCCACAGACCCTCTCCTCATCCCCGGAGTAAGTCACTGGCTCCAGTCTGCTTTTCCTCCTCGTTTTCGGAGCCAGAGTTGCCTGCAGCGCACTCTCCCAGTTCGGAGCCTGCCACATCTCGTCGGAGATGTCGCCGGCGCCGCAAGCAGTCCGCAGCAGTGGCAGCAGCAGCCGCGCCTGAGCTCGTCACGTCCACAGCTGCAGCAACAGCAACACCTGAGCTCGTCACGTCCACAGCTGCAGCAACAACAGCGCCGGGTCTACAGAGCCTCAGCCGGCCGCCGCCGGATCTACAGAGCCTCAGCCGGCCATCGCCGGATCTACAGAGCCTCAGCCGGCCGTCGCCGGATCTACAGAGCCTCAGCCGACCGCCGCCGGGTCTACAGAGCCTCAGCCGGCCGCCGCCGGGTCTACAGAGCCTCAGCCGGCCGCCGCCGGGTCTACAGAGCCTCGTCATGACACTGAGGAGCCCGTGGGCGGGCTGCCTCCATTCCCACACCATGCTTCGGTGGAGCCCATGGATGGGCTGTCTCCAAGACCTGGTCCTGAGCACCTGCTCAGTTTCCTCTGGGGGGTGTTACTGGAGATACGGACTGACTCTTTGCCTGACTCCTCGCTTCGTGGGTTTGCCTGGCATCTCCGCTGTCGGACTCCAGGCAGACTGCATCCTCGCCGCAGACCTCCGAGGCGCCTGCATCCTCGCCGCAGACCTCCGAGGTGCCTGCATCCTCGCCGCAGACCTCCGAGGCACCTGCATCCTCGCCGCAGACCTCCGAGGCGCCTGCATCCTCGCCGCAGACCTCCGAGGTGCCTGCATCCTCGCCGCAGGCCTCCGGATCATCAGCCACTTCGCTGGCTGCTTCGTCGCAGGCGGCCTCCGGATCATCAACCACTTCGCTGGCTGCTTCGTCGCAGGCGGCCTCCGGATCATCAACCACTTCGCTGGCTACATCGTCGCAGGCGGCCTCCGGATCATCAACCACTTCGCTGGCTGCTTCGTCGCAGGCGGCCTCCGGATCATCAACCACTTCGCTGGCTACGTCATCGCGGGCCCCCTGATCATCGGCCTCCTGGATTTTGTTAGGCTCCCCTGGAGATTATGGACTTTGGTTTTGTTGTTTTGTTTATTAGGAGTTATTTTTGTTTTGGACTCTGTTTAGTTCATGTTTATTCTTGATTCTGTTTTATCTTGGTCTGTAGTTTTCGTTTAGGTCTGTTTCACTGTTTTGTTAATCAGTCCCTTTTGGATATTTTTTGAATAAACAAGGAAGTACTAAGATGCGGCTACCGAGCTCTTGTCTGCGCTTTGGTCCGACCCACAGTCCTCCCCCGACAAAAGTAACACCAAGGTATTTTACTTTATTACCGGAGGTCAATTTAATGCCATCCAGGTTAAGTGATTGACTAAGCAGTTTCTTTTTTTAATGACTCCGGTCCAAAGACGACAACTTCTGTCTTGTCTGAATTTAGAAGCAAAAAATGTAAAGTCATCCAAGTTTTTATATCTTCAAGACATGCTTGTAGTCTATCTAACTGGTTGGGTTCGTCAGGATTTATGGATAAGTAAAGCTGAGTATCATCGGCCTGATAATTTGACCTATTGGAAGCATATATATAGTAAAGAGAATTGGCCAAAGTACTAAACCCTGTGGTACTCCACAATTAACCCTGGAGTTTAAAGATGATTTATCATTTACATGAACAAACTGGAATCTGTCAGACAAATAAGATTTAAACCAGCCTAGCGCTGTTCCCCTGATCCCTACAGTATATTCCAGCCTTTTTAAGAGGATATTATGGTCGAACGTATCAGATAAGATTAGATAAGAATGGAAGATTGGATATAGGTCTGTAATTTTTCAAGTCATCTCGATCAAGCGAAGGTTTCTTAAGTAAAGGTTTAAATACAGCTAACTTAAAAGCCTGTGGTACCTAAGGATAGGTTAATCATACCTAAAATGGGGCTAGTAATCAGAGGGAACACTTCCTTAAATCATTTGGTTGGGATTGGGTCTAACATACAAGTTGAAGGTTTAGATGAAGCTAATATTTCTGATAACTCAGGAAGCTCCACAGGATCAAAACAGTCCAAACACAAGTCAGGTTCTGCAGTTATTTCCAATGTTGTCTCACTTGCTGAGGATGAAGTAATCATCTTCGGGAGTATGTCAAAGATTTTCTTTTTAATAGAATCAATTTTATTTAAGAAGAATCCCATAAAGTCATGACTGTTGAGAGCTAAGGGAATGGATGGCTCAACAGAGATATGACTCTGGGTAAGTTTAGCAACTGTACTAAAGAGAAACCTAGGATTATTCTTGTTCTCTTCTATTAATGATGAGAAATAATCTGTTCTAGCTTGGCGAAGTGTCTTTTTATACAACAGTAGGCTATTTTTCCAGATTAAGTAGGAATTCTCTAGGTGTGTAGAGCGCCATTTTCTCTCCAATTTTCTAACATTGTGCTTTAAAGTACGCAGCTCTGAATTAAACCAAGGAGCCAGTCTCCTATGAATAATTATATGAATAATAATATTCTTTTTTAACGGGGCTGCATTGTCTAATGCACCACGTAATGATGAAGAAACACTATGAACAAAAGACTCAATTTGTGCAGAGGCAGAATTAATTATATAAACTAAACTCATTAAATAAGGATACAGTTTTACTGAAGGTGAGACATATGTATATATATGTATACAGTTATTATTATTATTGTAATATTAGTACTGATAAGGTCCAGGATGAGGCTCTATGCTATATTTTAAACACCACAACTTAACACCCTTTCCTCTCAAAGTGTTTAAAAGTAAGAACTCCACTAATGTCTCACATGCAGAACAAAAGACTGTGTTGAAAAATTTTTCTTTTATTATTTTTGGCAGGCCAAATTTCACCAGAAGTGGAATGAAGGGCTGAAAAGATGGCGATAATAGAGATCAGGTTCATAAAAGAAGGAACAATTTTAATAAAATGTTTCAAAAGCTATTGGCATAATAAGATAAATGTGTTTTAGGATTTTACCATTTGACTAAAATATAGGAAAATCAACTTTATACCACTTTCCTTTTTTGAAATATAAGAATACAGACAATGGAGCCTCAGGAGGGGAACACTTTGATGAGAATGTAACGTTTAAAAAGGTCATTTATGTAGATGACAAAAGAAGCACATTTATCTGTCCCATAGTAAACATCTCTGAGTTTAAGAAAAACTTTTGTCTGCAAAAATTCAGATTAAGTTCTTTTTTAAATACCTCAAAATGTGTCATTATTTGCTTCAGCAAAATAGTTTTTCATCAGGCCTGAACTCTGTTTCGTCTTGTCCTTCATTCAGCTTCTAACAAAAAAGTTAAATTATTGCAAACCTTTTTTTTTATTTACATTCAGTCTAAAACTATCGTTCTCGGGGGTTCTAGCTCCCCTGTGTCCCGTTCAGTGTTCTTCTAATGAAGAAGTGGCACCAGCGCCAGGGTTAAAAGTAAGCCGCTACGGTCCGGTACTGCGTACCACTAAATGATTCTGCACCGGTACACAGTACCTGGGAATAGGGAAGAACGGCTGTCTGCTATTAAGCCGTCATCCAGAACTAGTTACGACTGCAAAAATTCACGAGCACACAAAGAAGATCAGATCCGCTACTAATAGCCAGTCTAAAACACGACTTAATCTATTTATAGCTTTTTTTCCCCTCATTCCAAATTGTTTCTGAACTGTTCTGCTATGCTGGAGCCTCAATGCTCCTGCTTTGCTTCTCTCCCCTTGGAGCTCGATGCTTTTGTGAACGGCCAGCGTTTAAAACGAGCACCGCTACGTTTAATGTCTGTCTGCTCGCTGCTAAATACCCCAGTTAAAAGCACAGGGAGAGTAACTAGTTGTGTTTTATGTTATTTTGCTGAATTACAACAACACAGTATAGCTCGAAAACACCGCTTATGACCAGAGATTTTACGTACACTACATATATATATATATATATATATATATATATATATATATATATATATATATATATATATATATATATATATATATATATATATATATATATATATATATATATATACATTGTCAAGTGATTCTAATTTCTGCCTTATACAGAAACCCTACAGGAAAGTAGTTTTTAAATTAGTTTGAGTTTGTGTCAGCTTCTGAGTTTGGATCGGACCAAAGTGCAGACAAGAGCTTGGCAGGAATCTCCATCTTTAATTAGCAATCTAGAGGACGTAGCAAAACACAAAGAACTGATCAGGGAAATGAAACATGGCAGAACAGTGAGTAAATAAACAGAGGAACCAGCAGGGAACAAAGAACACAGACCAACTAATATACAGGGAGAAAACAAAGGCAAGTAATCACAGGAACTAAGAACAGGTGTGACAAGCTGGCAGGGAGGCAGAGGGGACAGGTGGAACTGATTAACAACACAGGGAAACAGAACTAAACAAAAGTTAACACAAAACACAAACCAAGTCCAAGGATGTCATATCACCAAGTCCAAGGATGTCATATCATGACATAACCCCCCCCCCCCCCCCCCCCTCAAGGTCGGATCCCAGACGACCACTAGAAAAATCAATGTCCAAAACACAGAAATACTCCAACCAGGGTGGGCGGAGGGGGGCCTCGGAAGGAGGGCCAGAAACAAAAAACAGAGTTCAGGCGGGCGACCAGCAGGTCGTCCCCAACAGGCACAGAGTTCAGGCGGGCGACCAGGAGGTCGTCCCCAACAGGCACAGAGTTCAGGCGGGCGACCAGGAGGTCGTCCCCAACAGGCACAGAGTTCAGGCGGGCAACCGGACCTGCACCACAGAGTTCTGAGCAGTCGACGGTGAAGCCGTGGAGGTCTGCGGCGATGTAGCCAGCGAAGAGGCCGATGATCCGGAGGCTGGCAGCGTCGAAACCAGCAGCGAAGAAGCCGGTGTTCTGGAGGCCTGCAGCGACGTAGCCAGCGATAGAGGCTGATGATCCGGAGGCCAGCGGCAGAGAAGCCAGCGACGAAGAAGCTGAAGGTCAGGAGTTTGGCGACGTGGCCAGAGGAACCCAAGAAGCGAGGTCTTCGGAGGTCTGTGGCGAGGATGCAGGCTGCCCGGAGGCCGGCGGCGGAGTTGCCAAGCAGAAGCGAGGAGTTAGGCGGTCTGCGACGGAACCAGAACCGCGGCAAAGACTTGGGCCTAGGCAGGGCCCGCAGAGGCTTGGACCTGGCGTCCAGCTTTGGTGTGTCAGGCTCTGGTGTGTCTAGCTGTGGTGTGTCAGGCTCTGGTGTGTCTAGCTGTGGTGTGTCAGGCTCTGGTGTGTCTAGCTGTGGTGTGTCAGGCTCTGGTGTGTCTAGCTGTGGTGTGTCAGGCTCTGGTGTGTCTAGCTGTGGTGTGTCAGGCTGTGTGTCTATGTCAGGCTGTGTGTCAGGCTGTGTGTCTATGTCAGGCTGTGTGTCAGGCTGTGTGTCAGGCTGTGTGTCTATGTCAGGCTGTGTGTCAGGCTGTGTGTCATGTGGATGTGTGTAAGGCTGTAAAGCCAGGAACACCCCCCAAAGAAAAAACAAAAGGTACTCCGGACCCGGTTGTGGAGGCAGCCCACTCTCAGGCTCCTCCGGGATCAGACGAGTCCAGAGGCTTGGCAGCAGGCTGCGAGTCCAGAGGCTTGGCAGCAGGCTGCGAGTCCAGAGGCTTGGCAGCAGGCTGCGAGTCCAGCGGCTTGGCTGCAAATTGGAGCAGATCCGACCCGGTATGGAGACTGGAGTTACTGGCGTCGGTTGGCGTCCTTCAGCTTCCTCCATTTCCTGGAGCAACATGGGTGAAGGTACAATCACCACCTCTTCTCCATACCTTTTTCTCAAATTCTCCTCCTGCTGTCGCACCCACTTCTTCAGCTCTTGTTGTTTGTCTGCTTGGTCCTCTTTCTGGCTGGTTCCTACTGTCAGCTTCTGAGTTTGGATCGGACCAAAGTGCAAACAAGAGCTTGGCAGCCGCATAATTAAAGGAATCTCCATCTTTAATTAGCAATCTCGACGAAGTAGCAAAACACAAAGTACTGATCAGGGAAATGAAACATGGCAGAACAGTGAGTAAATAAACAGAGGAACCAGCAGGGAACAAAGAACACAGACCAACTAATATACAGGGAGAAAACAAAGGCAAGTAATCACAGGAACTAAGAACAGGTGTGACAAGCTGACAGGGAGGCAGAGGGGACAGGTGGAACTGATTAACAACACAGGGAAACAGAACTAAACAAAAGTTAACACAAAACACAAACCAAGTCCAAGGATGTCATATCATCACAGTTTGGACTTTGCTGAGAGAGAGAGAGAGAGAAAGAGAGAGAGAGAGAAAGAGATCTCGAGGGGGCACACACACATTATATATATATATATATATATATATATATATATATATATATATATATATATATATATATTACTTTCACCCCTGCCCAGCACCACTCTTGTGTGTTCTTCTGTGGGTTCCACCATCCTATGAACCCAACTCCTGTGCTTATCTGTGGGTTCCAGTCTTCAGAGCCCTTCAGTGAGTGTTAGTCTCCAGAGCTCCTATGTGGATTTCAGTCCCCTGAGCTCCACTGTGGGTTCCAGTTCCCCAAGCTCCGCCATGGGTTTCAGTCATCAGGGAGCCCTCGTGGATCCCAGTCCTCTGTTGCACCTCCTGACAAGGTTCTCTGCTGGTTCCACTGGTGGATCTCCTGACAAGGTTCTCTGTTGGATCTTCCAGTCCCCTGGTTGACCTCCTGACCAGTTTCTCCTTGAGTTTTCCCAGTCCTCTGGTCGACCACGAAGGCTTCATCTTTTGTTTTCTCATCCCCCTTCTGAGGTCCTCTGCCCCTACCCAATTTAGGTTGTTTCTTTTCTATCTATAGACTCCTCGAGGGTGGCTAGTATCCCTCTTTGGGGGGAGGGTCATGTCATGATTCCTAGGTGTGAGGTTTTGTTTCTTGCTTATGTTAATTTTCATCATTGCCCTGTTATTCCTTATGTTCTAAATTCTTGCCTAATATCTCTGGGTTTATTCCTGTGTGCCATTCTCTGAGTATTCTAGTTGATTCCCCTTGGGTCAGTGTTTCTTATTATCTCTGTTCAGTTCCTCTGTGTTAATTAGTCTCTCTCATTAAACACTTTTGTCTGCATCTTAGTCTGACTACAAACACTCACTCCATGATGGTAAAAGTGTTATTGCAAATTAAGAACAACAATTGTACAGGTCCAGTCAGAAGTTTTCATCCAGTTTACATAGCCATGAAACTCATACTAATTTTAGGCTTTTAATTTTTTATTTGATCCATTCTTCATGAAGTGGTGCTTTGGTCATTTAACAAACAAATTCAATGTATTTTGTTTATGATTTGTTTTGCGGCACTAGTGACCTTTATTTTTCTCAATTATTTAAACTAAGCTGACATGAAAAGGCTGGAGAGAGGGGGAAAACATGCAGCAAAGGTCGCCTGGACTGAGAGTCGAACCCACAACAGCTGCCTTGGTGGCTGAAGCCTCTAAATATGCGTAGCACGGTTTACCCCTGTGCTACCATTGTGCCCAACTCCAATGTAGTTTAAATTTTAAAACAAGAATCCGGAGCTGAGGTATTGCATTCATTGTGGATTTCCTTTAATCAAAGGGTCAAAGTTATACAGTAAAAAAATTATACAGACTAATGCTATAGAGTTAAAGCATTACTTAGATTTAGGAAAAATGACTTGTGAACATATTTTTGGATTGTGGTTGGGACCATTCCAGAAGCATAATGTTACACTTCTTAGTCCATTCCAAAACTGGTAGTGTTTTACATCATCATCCTGTTGCATTCCAGTGTCCTGAAAAATTTTGGAAGCTTTACATTGAGGTACCTAAATGACCTAACCAAACACCTTTTAAAAAACTGTGGGCTATGCTTTAAAGCTGGGTCCATGTGAAGAAATCGAACCAATTTAAATTGACTTTACCATTTCTGTCAGGTATGGTGGTCAAATATCCAGCAAGAATTATACCAGAAACTTACAAAAGGTTACAAAAAGGTTACAAAAAAAGTGCACTTTAAGGGTCATGTGCACATAATTCTTGTTAATAAAATTCACAGAATGTTTTGTTATATGATTCTGTCACCCTTAGAGTATATGTCTAATAAAGACACACAATTACTGTTTAAAAATTTTTTCTACTGCTGGCTATTCATTAATAATAGGTGGATTTGCTACACATGTGGGAACATTTCTATTCATTCATAGTTAGACCAGGTGTCACTGTTCTAAAAACTGAAAAATTGGGCATTTGCCAGTGTAGATGTTAGGAAGAGAGAGCTTTTTATTAATTTCTATTAGTGTCAGGATGTATCATGTTGCTCAAAAGCCAGAACCCACCTCTTATATTTTACATACAGTGCACTCTAAAAGTATACACAGCGCTTCACTTTTTTCAACTTTTTTTAAGTCACAGCCGTATTCCAAGATGGATTCAATTATTTTTCCCCTCAAAACTCTACACACAACACCTAACGGCAAAGAGATTTTTTTTTTTTTTTTTTGGAACATATGAACAAAATAAAAAACAAAGAAATCACATATACATAATAATTCCAATCAAAATTGAGCTCAGGTGCATACTGCTTCTACTGATCATCCTTGAGATGTTTCTAGGGCATAATTTGAGTTGAACATTGTAGTGCATTCAGTTGATCGGGCAAGATTTGGAAAGGTACACTTGTGTCTATATAAGATCCCACAATTGAAAGTGCATGTCGGGGCGAAAACCAAGCATGAAGTCAAAAAACAATCCACCTGTCTGGCCTGTATGGTTGCGTGACCAAATGAAAGCCAATCCTTTACATTGGGGCATGATGTGTTGCTTTTTGTGAACCTTTAGCCTAATTTGTGTTTTTTGTTATTTCTTGATTTTACAGGTCTGCAGTGTTCAGGTCCAGGTGTGAATGGTGAAACTGAATTCAGCTTTCAAGGGATAAGTTTGGATCATCAAGCACTTAAGCACTGATGTCCCAGATGACTGAGAATCTACACCAGCATGTGGTTAATCACAACTAATTCATATTAATAAAAACATGTAATGTTTCATAGTTGCCCGTTTGTCTTATAAAACATGTTTGCTAATAAAAAGGTTAAAAAAAAAAGCAGAAAGTTTCAAAGAATATATTGACCTTTCTTCAGATGCCTTCCTTCAAATGCCTAGAGCAGAAATCCTGAAGTACACATGTTAGAAATTGATTATCTTGTAATTATGCATGTGATTGATTCACTTTTCTATCCCTCATGTTGAGTTGTGGTGTAACTTGCAGTTTCTGTCAGTATTTTCACATCTGCAAGCAGGAAGTCTATTAAAACAATCAATATGACTCTCTGACATTTCCACCTCACTTTGTGTGTGCAGGGCTAATTGGCCTGCTAAATCCCTCCTGTCAGATTATGTCTCCTTCTACAGATCAGTGGGGATCAAACCACACAAAATAACTGAAAACGCAATGTTACGCATACTTTTAATGCTCACAGCGGTCAGTTGTCACCTAGAAATACATTGTTAGAAAAATCTAAATGTCCTTCTCCCCTTCTCCTTGATTCATTAATATTTCTGTCGGTTTGCCGTATATTTGCTGCCATGGTAGCAGATGGATGTCCAGCTGTCAATGTCAGTTGTTTGGTCCTTCTGTCATAATTTTGTCCTAAACAGGCAGCTTTTATGTTTGCTCTGAATATTCACAGTCCCTAGAGGATGATTCATGTAGCATGTGGTGACCTTCTGAAGCCCCCCAAGTCATAAGGACAAATTGTTAACCTTGTAGATCAGAAATATTATTTTCCACAGACATAACTGACATTATTGTATTGATGTTGATTTTTACTGTTTTGGATGAGGTACAGCAAAACTTATATGAGCCTACTCAACACTAAACACAGCACAGGGCATATAATGAACTTGACTTTAGTGTTGTACATCCAAAGTAATCTCTAATTTAAACAATCTTCTCAGTCTTTATTAGTTTTAAAAAGATATGTTATATTATATATTATTTGTTTTTAATATTTTGCTGAAACATGTGTGAGTGTGATTTAATCTCAGTATAAATCCAGCTGTTCTGTGAAGGCCTCAGCAAAAGTCAGAAAAGCAGCCAAGAGGCCCATGGTAAAAGGATGAAGTGCAGAGACCCACAGCTCTTGTAGGAGAATATAATTAACCCACATTTATTCGTTATGCAATTCACAGATCTGGCCTTTATAGAAAAGGAGCAACAAGAAAGGCCTTGCTGAAAAAAAATCATAAGCAGTTTGCCAAAAGCCAAACACCATAGCACAGTAAAACATGATAGCTGCAGGATTATGCTTTGAGATGGTTTTCTTTAGCCTTTCCAGTGCGATTTTGCAAAGACGAATGGACAACAACTTCAGTTTCTAGATGTGTAAAGCTGGTGGAAACATAGCCCAAAATACATCCAGCAATAATTTCAGCAAAAACATGGTTCTACAAGACAAGGCAAGGGGTTGGATATACAGTACAGACCAAATGTTTGGACACATCTTCTCATTCAAAGAGTTTTCTTTATTTTCATGACTATGAATATTGTGGCTTCACACTGAAGGCATCAAAACTATGAATTAACACATGTGGAATTATATACTGAACAAAAAAGTGTGAAACAACTGAAAATATGTCTTATATTCTAGGTTCTTCAAAGTAGCCACCTTTTACTGCTCCGCACACTCTTGGCATGGATTTCTCTTGACATTCTGTTGATGAGCTTCAAGAGGTAGTCACCTGAAATAGTTTTCACTTCACATGTGTGCCCTGTCAGGTTTAATAAATGGGATTTCAAGCCTTATAAATGGGGTTGGGACCATCAGTTTTGTTGTGCAGGAGGTGGATACAGTACACAGCTGATAGTCCTACTGAATAGACTGTTAGAATTTGTATTATGGCAAGAAAAAAGCAGCTAAGTAAAGAAGAATGAGTGGCCATCATTACTTTAAGAAATGAAGGTCAGTCAGTCCGAACAACTGGGAAAACTTTGAAAGTGTCCCCAAGTGCAGTCGCAAAAACCATCAAGCGCTACAAAGAAACTGGCTCACATGAGGACTGCCCCAGAAAAGGAAGACCAAGAGTCACCTATGCTGCGGACAATAAGTTCATCCGAGTCACCAGCCTCAGAAATCGCAGGTTAACAGCAGCTCAGATTAGAGAACAGGTCAATGCCACACAGAGTTCTAGCAGCAGACACATCTCTAGAACAACTGTTAAGAGGAGACTGTGTGAATCAGGCCTTCATGGTAAAATAGCTTCTAGGAAACCACTGCTGAGGACAGGCAACAAGCAGAAGAGACTTGTTTGGGCTAAAGAACACAAGGAATGGACATTAGACCAGTGGAAATCTGTGCTTTGGTCTGATGAGTCCAAGTTTGAGATCTTTGGTTCCAACCACCGTGTCTTTGTGCGGCGCAGAAGAGGTGAACGGATGGACTCTACATGCCTGGTTCCCACCGTGAAGCATGGAGGAGGAGGTGTGATGGTGTGGGGGTGCTTTGCTGGTGACACTGTTGGGGATTTATTCAAAATTGAAGGCATACTGAACCAGCATGGCTACCACAGCATCTTGCAGCGGCATGCTATTCCATCCGGTTTGCGTTTTGTTGGACCATCATTTATTTTTCAACAGGATAATGACCCCAAACACACCTCCAGGATGTATAAGGGCTATTTGACCAAGAAGGAGAGTGATGGGGTGCTGCGCCAGATGACCTGGCCTCCACAGTCACCGGACCTGAACCCAATCGAGATGGTTGGGGGAGAGCTGGACCGCAGAGAGAAGGAAAAAGGGCAAACATGTGCTAAGCATCTCTGGGAACTCCTTCAAGACTGTTGGAAAACCATTTCAGGTGACTACCTCTTGAAGCTCATCAACAGAATGCCAAGAGTGTGGACAGCAGTAATCAAAGCAAAAGGTGGCTACTTTGAAGAACCTAGAATATAAGACATATTTTCAACTGTTTCACACTTTTTTGTTCAGTATATAATTCCTCATGTGTTAATTCATAGTTTTGATGCCTTCAGTGTGAAGCTACAATATTCATAGTCATGAAAATAAAGAAAACTCTTTGAATTAGAAGGTGTGTCCAAACTTTTGGTCTGTACTGTACATTACATGCAGATTTTCATTAGTAAAATGTTGGAAACCATTAATTTTTTTCCTTCTACTTTAAAACAACGTGTTGCTTTGTGTTGGTCTGTCACCCCAATTTCCAATAAAGTGTATAGTCATTTCAGTTGTAATGTGACAAAAACGTAACAATGAGAAAAATAAGTATTTGAAACACCACATTTTCCCACTTATGAAGAATACAGGTCCTTCTCAAAATATTAGCATATTGTGATAAAGTTCATTATTTTCCATAATGTCATGATGAAAATTTAACATTCATATATTTTAGATTCATTGCACACTAACTGAAATATTTCAGGTCTTTTATTGTCTTAATACGGATGATTTTGGCATACAGCTCATGAAAACCCAAAATTCCTATCTCACAATATTAGCATATTTCATCCGACCAATAAAAGAAAAGTGTTTTTAATACAAAAAACGTCAACCTTCAAATAATCATGTACAGTTATGCACTCAATACTTGGTCGGGAATCCTTTTGCAGAAATGACTGCTTCAATGCGGCGTGGCATGGAGGCAATCAGCCTGTGGCACTGTTGAGGTCTTATGGAGGCCCAGGATGCTTCGATAGCGGCCTGTAGCTCATCCAGAGTGTTGGGTCTTGAGTCTCTCAACGTTCTTTTCACAATATCCCACAGATTCTCTATGGGGTTCAGGTCAGGAGAGTTGGCAGGTCAATTGAGTACAGTGATACCATGGTCAGTAAACCATTTACCAGTGGTTTTGGCACTGTGAGCAGGTGCCAGGTCGTGCTGAAAAATGAAATCTTCATCTCCATAAAGCTTTTCAGCAGATGGAAGCATGAAGTGCTCCAAAATCTCCTGATAGCTAGCTCAGACTTCCCACTGAGGTGCCTTGATACAGCACTCTGGGAACAACCTGTTTGTTCAGAAATTTATTTCTGTGTCTTACCCTCTTGCTTGAGGGTGTCAATAGTGGCCTTCTGGACAGCAGTCAGGTCGGCAGTCTTACCCATGATTGGGGTTTTGAGCGATGAACCAGGCTGGGAGTTTTAAAGGCCTCAGGAATCTTTTGCAGGTGTTTAGAGTTAACTCGTTGATTCAGATGATTAGGTTCATAGCTCGTTTAGAGACCCTTTTAATGATATGCTAATTTTGTGAGATAGGAATTTTGGGTTTTCATGAGCTGTATGCCAAAATCATCCATATTAAGACAATAAAAGACCTGAAATATTTCAGTTAGTGTGCAATGAATCTAAAATATATGAATGTTAAATTGTCATCATTACTTTATGGAAAATAATGAACTTTATCACAATATGCTAATATTTTGAGAAGGACCAGTAGTAGTCTGTAGTTTAGGTATCCTTCAACTGTGAGAGACAGAATCTAAAAAAGAAAATCCAGAAAATCACACCGTGGGATATTTAAATACTTAGTTAAAATTAAATAAGTGTTCGATCACCAACCAACCAGCAAGAATTCAGGCTCTCACAGACCTGTTAGTTTGTCTTCAAGAAGCTCTCCTATCCTCCAATCATTACCTGTATTAATAGCAGCTGTTTGAATTTGTTACCTTCTAAAACACCTGTTCACACACTCAATCAGTCAGACTCCAACCTCGTTGACATAAGGACAAGAGAAAAGAGCCGTCTAAGGACACCAGGGACAGAACTGTAGGGTCTACAGCAGTGGTCCCCAACCTTTATATCACCACGGACCGGTCAACACTTGACAATTTTACTGCGGCCTGGGGTGTGGGGGGTTGAACCGTCATGTTGGTGTGCCCGCTGAGACTCACAAACTCTATTCCTCTCCTCTCGACCACTGCCCTAACACTTGCTGACTGTGGTCCCTATGGTAATGTTTAAACATCCATTCAAAATAAGATACAGATACAGATAACCCTTTCTCTCTCCTAGACATGGCGAAGCAGGGGTGAAGCAGTTGTTAATCATATTGTGACACCGCCTTTCGACGTTAAAACATTTCTTCAGGTTAAGGTTTACACACTTTTTTAATTAGTAGAAATGACTGGATCTGAAGCTATAGGGCTATGATTGATGGGGATACTAGACTCCCAGAACATTATGTTTTAAATAGGAGAATCTTGATTTTAAGACATCGGTCATGTGCCAAAATTCTTTTAGGGAAATTAGACATTAACTTGAAAAAGACATCTCAACATCTCTTTAATAAAAAGCTGACGTACTGTAAGAGACATTTCCCACAGGCTCTTCAACTGGAACATCTACAAGTTAATAACTCACAAGAAGGAGGAAAATAAATAAACTTGAACTCAAAAGAACAAAATTATTCTAATGGAGATTCTGAAGGAAAACAGGTGTGTTGTTTTAAGATTGATCTGGTACAGAAAAATTGGGAAACAGTTTATAGTTGTCTTTATGCTTGCAATAATCTGTTGTTTAATGGTCTATTTTTTAAAATGAGATTTGCAAAGTGAGCTTGAAACTGGAGTGAGTAACATAGCTATGACATGTTAAATGCTGAGATTACCCAGGAGGTGGTGCAGAAAGTGTTGGATAAAGCTAAAGCAAATACATCTGTGGGAATAGTTATATAAAACTGAATTTGGTGAAAATATGAAGATCTTTATTTTTAGACATGTTTCCCTAAAGGTATAATTTCTTTTTTGAGAAAGAAAATTGATTCCTAAATCTACAAAAGTTGAAACAGAGGTTCCTGTGAATTACAAAGGTATCAGCTTGATGAGTACAGTTTATAATATACATTCTGGAATACTTCATCACAGATTAGTTAATTACTTAGAGACTTCTGGTGTACTGATAGATGAGCAGAATGGTCAAGCTTGTATTGATCATATTTATGTTCTGGCCACAGTTTCACTATCTCTTACAAATATGCACTTTACTGAGGGAATACAATTCCTGTCAGACTCAGCAGGAAGCGCTTTGGGATCCATACTAAAAAAATGAACTTATGTCCCGACCTTAGTTTTTTTGTTTTTTCTACACTGGTTGACTGTATGGTAAGTGCAGTTTTCTTTATGCTGAAGGGGTGTTATACAACACTGCTGATTATATTTGTTCATATATTTTCTTACATTTATATAAATACTTATTTTAAGTGAAATATCAACAAAATGGCACCAAGGCAAATATCTTTCCTTTAGGTCCAATATATATTGTTTTCCCAAACTCAATGGTGAATAAAGTAAATAATCGTGATTGTAAAAATTTTTTCTATAACTAAAACAGCCCTGGCCAAACCCATGAAAAAGCTGCAGTACAGAATAAAATGAAAAAAAAAAAAACAACAGAAATATTCTCCCATAAATATTGTCAAAATCTCTTCTTGTCCCATTCTCATGAACCCAAAATTATATATGGACTTATCTCATGAGCTGGACGTACCGTTGCACCCCTGTTCCTTTTGTAAGACATACGTCACAAATACGGCACTTCTGGTGTGGAGAAGAATAACAATAACATAGCGTAGTTCCTTTGTTACGCGTCACAAGAGATGAGGAACATGAGGGAGCATGACATTTCTTAAAGATAGCAAACGCTGACAAATACTTCTTTATCCCTAACGTGATCCTGTAAGATTAGATTTGGCTATATAACTTCATGGAGGAAGTGTGTGTGTGATTCTGAGGAGAACGTGGAAGGAAATTAACGTCTTAATCTGCCTTGTTCCTTCCTCCTAATAGATCCTGAATTGTTCAGTTGTAATAGGGAATTTAGAGCAAGATGCCGTCTCTTGTCTTGGGATAAAAAAAGCATAAGATGGTATTTAGTCTTACCAGTAGATGAAGCTAACTGGACATGTTGGCATGGACAGAGGAGACAGCATATCTCTCTGTCACACTGGGAGCTTGTCATGCCCAGTTGTCCATGTCCGGCAGATTTCTGCTCCCCATGGGACACTCTCACACACTTGAGGATACACTGTAAACCACTCAAATACACACACACAAACACATGCACAAACACACACACAGGTCTTGCTGACACTGCTTTTTATTAATATTTCACTACATGCAGGGCTAGCCATATGCTACCCTGTCAAACACCTACACACAAACACACAGAGACAAATATGAACACTTGCACATTTTCCTACATAATGTTTTTATGCATTCTGTGTGTATGTGAAATAATTTGTGTCATTTCAAACTAACACTTTGAATAAAAATCCTCTCCGGAACATTTAATAGCAACAAAACCTGCTGTATAATTAGATCAGCTCTTTTACTCGCCAACAAGTCTTGTAAGCACACATATAATGTCCCACACACTCCTTACACCCACAGTTTGTTTTTTGTTGCGCTGTAAAAAAAAAAAAAACGTTTTGCTTCAGTTCTTAAGGCTTGGTTCTAACAAATCCAGCCATTTACAAGTAAAGCACACGTAGCGTAGAAACAATACAGAAACTGAACTGAACTGAGAAAGTTGCAACATGTCAGCTCATTCGGAGATTCCAGCAGAAAGAAGGACAAACATTTTCTGCAGTTCTTGTTATGTTATGAGCAGCTGTGGTGAAAAAATTTTTCTTAATGTCAATGATGCTTTGGATTTTGGCTTATAAGATTTTGTCGTTTACTGTGTGTAAAAAGCCTAGATAAATTGTTTTATATTAGCGCGATTCAAGGGTCATGATTAAAGGTTCAAGGTAAGGCAAGTTTATTTGTATTTACACATTACAGCAACAAGATTATTCAAAGTGCTTTACATGATGAAAATAGCACATTGCAGTGACAAAAATACAATAAAAAGTACTTTGCAGTGGCATGATAATGATAAAGAAAAGTAAGGAAAAGTTGGACTAGAAACTGAAATTAATTAATGCACTTGATGCTTTTGAACCCATATTTTCTTAACATAAAATTAAACGTTTATCCCTGGGGAGGAAGTAACTTCTTAAAACTGTTCTGACCCCATTTTGTGTCTGTATGATGGGTGAATACTCCACAAATCAAATCAAAGGACACAGAAGAGGAGAGCAAAGTTTAACAATCAGGACAAATGAATAAATAATCATATATACAGGTAAGAAAACCAAATGAAAACCAGAATAAAACCAGACTCCGGTAAAAATAAATAAACAAACTAATAAAACATAATAAAATCAGTTGTCAATTATTATTAAACTAAAAACAAAAATCCATTGATTGAAATCCATGTAAAATCCAATTGCAGTCCATTGAGTGTCTGTGTCATTTCAGTTTGGTTGTAACATTACAAAAAGTGAAAATGTTAAATAGAATGCTTTTGCAAGACACTGTAACTGTGTGCATGTTTGTTTTATGGCAGAAAGTACAAAATTCCCTACATTTTCTTGAGTTGTCTGTATTTCGCATGTATATAGGGTTTGTGAAGTGTTTTCCACTGTGGTTTCATCCTTGTTTAATGCATAATGAGATGGTGGTATCTGTTGTATGTGGTATGGCAAACTCGAGGTTAGATATTAAATATTTTAAAACCTGACAAAGATGATTTCTTTAATGAAACCCTAAAACTGACAGGGGATGTATTTCTTTTTACCCTTGTTTTTCAGTCTGTCTTTGTGTTGGACTCCACCTCTTGCTCACTGACCGTTAAAGAGAGACACCAGAAAATGTATGAATGATTAGAAAATTATCAACTTGATCAAAGCACCACTAGAACAGTTCTGTGGATTATACACAGAGAGGGAGATATCTGACAGTTGCTTTTTGCACAATCTCTGTAAATCATCCAGAGTCCCGGGTCCTCTCCCATGATCTCTTCTCTTTACGTCAGCCCACAGGTTTTCTGTAGGATGTTGTTTTTGGGACTGAAATACCCATAGAAGAAGGTTGAATTTGCATCTGATTAGTCATTTCCTTGTTAATTTGCCTATGTGTTATAGATCATTTTACTGCAGATGACCTAATGACAAGCCATTTGAAATTTTCTGATGGAGTCTAACATATCTTTATCTTTAATAAATCTATTAATAAACCAGTTCATGATGCCATGCGCTCCAACAATGTTCCCATTAGCTCACAGTATTACAGATCATCCACCATACTGAGCAGTGGGCATGAGGTGCTTTTTCATGTATTCATTTATTTGACACCAGACAGACCAGGGGTGTATTTTTCTTAAAAAGCTAAATAATTTCAGAATCAGCTTTACTGGCCAAGATTGTATTTACAAACAATGAATTTGGGTTTCACGGGCAAACAGTGTATAGACATTATGCATAAATACATAAACTTTAGAGGAAATAAAATAAAGGATAATGAGAACTGGGTGTACATGTGTATGTAGAACCAATTATTCTTTTTTATATAAAGATAGGAAAAAGCAAGGTAGATTGTGGTAGTGCAAATATTGTTATTTGTTTTTCCAGCAGTAGCTGACTTCTCAGGATGTAAAGTGTTCATGATGTTCATCAGAGAGACAGAAAGAAAATGTCTCTGTGATGGCTGGTTTTTGCAAATAGAGCTCTGTAGCGCCGACCTGAAGGCAAAGTCTAAACAGTTTGTGTCCATTATGTGTGGGATCTGCAAAGATGTTAGCTGCCCTTTTCCTGAAGCTAGACCTGTCCTGGATGGAGGGAAGGTCAGCCCGGATGACCTCGAACCACGCAGTAATGGATGTGCAGACAAAAAATCTGACAAAATAATGGCAGTGTATAAGATGACCAGCAGCTCCTATGGATGTTATGGTTCTGGCACATCTGCTCTACCCTGTCTCCCTGGCTGCAATCAGCAGATTAGATGCACCTGGTGGCAAAGAAGCCAGGTGCATCTACATTCGACAATGCACTACATTCCACAGAATGTAGTGCATTCTGTGGAATGCCAAGCACCTGTGTCTTCCCTGATATATACTGACTCTGACAAGCAGACGGTGCCAGATTTTTGAAAGCCATTCGTGTGAGTAGATATCCAGTGTTCCTTCCTGTCTGATCATAGTTCTTGACCTTGCCTTGCGTTTTGGATTTATGGCTGTGCCTGCTACCTGTCGGACTATTTGGATTTTGGTTGTCGACCTTGTTTCCTGCATCTGATTTATGCCTCTGCCTACCCCTTGCCTGACGCCTCTTGTTCCGATCGTTGACCCTGTTTCTGTCCTTGGATTATTGAGCCAGCCTAGCCCTCGGATTATTCAGCCTGGAGTCACTCCTTACCTGTGCTGTGGAGATCACCGCCTGCCGCCCACTGAGGTTTCCCCTCTGGGTTTCAAGTTCCACTCAAGACAAAAGCAGGTTAGTGGCTTTTCTGATCCCTGCAAAATCTGGAGAGACTACAAGTCACTAATCCCTCTTTCTGCCTCAGTGATTCCTGGAAGCTGTGATGAGTGTTACCTGTGTGACGTTTTGCTGTGGCTGAATAAACCTTTTAAACTTTCAGTACTGTGTCTGGCTGAATCTTGGGTCTGCCTTTTTCTGATTCTTAGCAGAAAAATCTGGCCAAAAATGGACCCATCGCCAGCACAACAGTGGCGTACCCACGTTGATAAGACCCTTTCCTGGTTGGGTTCCAGCATGGAGGAAATAATTTCCACATTACGTTCTGGCAATCTTGTCTTCGAGCCGCCACCGTCACCATCGGCATGAGAGAAGGAGTCGGTCACCTCTCACTGAGGAAAATGAGGATTGTGAGCCCATGCAATTGGGCAGAACCAAGATTACCCCTGAGGAGAAAGATCGTCGGAGAAGATTCAAGCTCTGTTTTTATTGTGGAGAGAAGGAACATTTAGCACTCAGGTGTCCACTAAAAGGACAGGCTCAGCAGAGGAAGGGAGGTCTCTACTGAGCCGAAGTCAACTATCTGCCTCCTCCTTCTTGTTTCCTGCCCATTTTCAAACCTCTTCTTTGTCTCTCCAGGGGGCCGTGTTTATTGATTCAGGAGCAGATACTGAATTCATGGACGAAACATTTGCAAATAAGAACGGCATAAAACGTGTTCCGTCAGCTGACACAAGAAACGTGCTAGCTTTGGATGGTCACAGCATGAACAATTCACATCTCAGGACGGAGGAGATTACCTTAACAGTTGGAGGTAATCATCAAGAAAAAGTAACTTTCATGATCATTAATTCACCTGAACTTCCTGTAGTCCTAGGGGCCTCCTGGTTGCAGAAACACAACCCTCACATTGACTGGAAGAAAAAAGAAGTTTTGGGTTGGTCTGAGTCATGTTTCGCTGACTGTCTTTTGTCTGCTGCTACGGAGGTCAGTGTGGAGAATGAGGTTGAGGAGACCTATCCGGATTTATCCAAGGTACCGCAAGAATACCATGGTTTAAAGGAGGTTTTTAATAAAATCAAGGCCACAGCTCTGCCACCCCATAGACCTTATGATTGTGCTATTGATTTGCTTCCTGGCACATCACCCCCTAAAGGCAGAACCTATTCATTGTCTGGTCCAGAGCACAGGGCCATGAAGAGTTATGTTGATGAGGCATTAAAGGCAGGGCACATTCAACCCTCTTCCTCTCCTGCTGGTGCTGGTTTCTTTTTTGTTGGGAAGAAGGATGGTTCATTGAGACCATGCATTGATTATAGAGGCCTTAATGAGATAACAGTTAAAAATAGATATCCCTTACCACTCATGAACACAGCTTTTGATCACATCCAGGGAGCCAAGATATTTTCTAAGCTGGATCTAAGGAATGCATATCATCTGGTCCAAATCAGAGAAGGAGATGAGTGGAAAATGGCTTTCAACACGCCTACGGGCCATTATGAATACAAGGTCATGCCATTTGGACTTACTAAGGCTCCTGCAGTTTTTCAGTCATTGGTCAATGATGTTCTAAGAGACATGGTGGGTCAATTCGTATTTGTTTATCTTGATGACATACTGATTTAATCTCAAGATCTGGAAACCCACAGAAAACATGTCAGAGCTGTTCTGCTGCGTCTTCTCCAAAACCAGTTGTTCGTCAAGGCAGAGAAATGTGAGTTCCACATAACTACCACTTCCTTTTTGGGCTTCATCATTTCCCCAGATCAGGTGCTTGTCGACCCCTCCAAGGTTAAGGCCTTATTGGAATGGCCTGTTCCAACTGATCGCAAGCAGCTTCAAAGATTTCTGGGCTTCGCAAACTTCTATAGGAGGTTTATTAGAAATTACAGCCTGGTTGCTACTCCCCTAAACGCTCTTACTTCTTCCAAGGTGAAATTTGTGTGGAATAAGGATGCAGAGAAGGCCTTCAATAGGTTAAAGGAACTCTTCACGTCAGCTCCAGTGTTACGGTCTCCTGACCCAGAGAGACAGTTTATCGTGGAGGTGGATGCCTCAAGTACTGGGGTCGGAGCTGTATTAAGCCAAAGAGGTGAGGATGAGCGTGTTCACCCATGTGCCTTCTTTTCAAGGACTCTGTCACAGGCTGAGCGGAATTACGAAGTGGGAGACAGAGAGTTATTGGCTGTCAAGTTGGCGTTGACAGAGTGGAGACATTGGCTGGAGGGGACTAAGGAGCCGTTTATGGTGTGGACTGACCATAAGAACTTGGAGTACCTGAAATCAGCTAAACGGCTAAACCCCAGAAAGGCTAGGTGGGCTTTGTTTTTTGGTCGTTTTAATTTCTCCCTATCTTACATGCCATGGAGTAAAAATGGAAAACCTGATGCCCTATCCCGGATACAAGAGCCTGAAGAATCTCAGTCTGCGGGTAAAGAGGAGTTTATCCTTCCTGAAACCGTCAGGTTGTCTGTGTCCCGAGTGGAGGTGGAAAGGGAGGTCCAGGAAGCCATTGGAGATCTGCCTATCCCACCATCATGTCCACCTGACCGCTGTTCTGTCCCTGATCGCCTTGTGCCTAAGGTACTGGAGTCTTGTCATTGCTCTCGTTTAGTTTGTCATCCAGGAATCAACAGAACCATTCAGACAGTTCGAACTCAGTTTTGGTGGCCATCGCTGGTCAAGGATGTCAAAGACTTTGTTGCTGAATGCACTCAATGTTGTTGAGCCAAGCCTTCTCGTTGCCCCCCTGCGGGGTTGTTGCACCCTTTGCCAATTCCCCCTCGCCCATGGTCACATATTGCGATGGATTTTGTGACAGGTCTACCGGTTTCTAATGGTCACTCTGTACTACTAACTATAATTGACAGATTTTCAAAAATGGTTCATCTGGTCCCCTTGGAGAAGCTTCCATCTGCTAAGGAGATGGGTGAGATATTGACCCGAGACGTTTTCAGGCTCCATGGAATTCCAAATGACATTGTTTCCGATAGAGGACCCCAATTTGTGTCACGTTTCTGGAAGGAGTTTTGTTCGTTGTTGGGAATTTCTGTTAGTCTTTCCTCAAGGTTTCATCCTCAGTCTGATGGCCAAACCGAGAGAGCCAACCAAGAAGCTGAAACCAAACTTCGTATATTATGTGAGTCCGACCCGACCAAGTGGTCACAAAATTTGCCCTGGGTTGAATACGCCATGAACTCTATGCAATCAAGTGCCACTGGTTTGTATCCTTTTCATGTTGTGTTTGGTTTCCAGCCACCCATGTTTTTAGTTCAGGAGAGAGAAGCTAATGTTCCATCCGCCCAAGCGACTACCCTAAGGTGCCAAAGAATATGGAGAAAGGCCAGGAGGTCGATGATCAGAATGTCACTGGTTCGGTCAAGAACGGCCAACCGGAGACGGATCCCTGCCCCTAAGTACCAGGTGGAGCAGAAAGTGTAGAATCCCGGAAATTGGCACCTCGATTTGTTGGACCTTTCCCAATCTCCAAGATCATCAACCCTGTCGCTGTACGACTGAGATTACCCAACTCCATGAGGATTCACCGCACATTCCACGTTTCTCAGGTCAAGCTCTTTGTGGAGCCCCGAGTTGGGTCTTGTAGAGTTGTAGACTTGTGTGGGTTGTAGAGTCCGTTTCATGCTACCACGAGTGTGAAAGCACCACCAACATTCAAAAGTGACCAAAACATCAGCCAAAAAGCATAGGTACTGAGAAGTGGTCTGTGGTCCCCACCTGCAGAACCACTCCTTTATTGAGTGTGTCTTGCTAATCGCCAAAGATTTCCCCAAGTTGTCTATTCCATTGGCACAACAGCATGTGAAATTGATTGTCAATCAGTGTTGCTTCCTAAGTGGACAGTTTGATTTCACAGAAGTTTGATTTACTTGGAGTTATATTGTGTTGTTTAAGTGTTCCCTTTATTTTTTTGAGCAATGTACTTTGTGAGTTGCAACGGGAAGTACAGTCTCTGCTGATACTACCTTCAAACAGTGTTTATGTGTGAGCAGCTCATGTACCGAGCAATGGTGGGATCTAGGAACTGGAAGGTATCCACAGTAGACATAGTTTTGTTGAGATTGGTAAGGCGAGGCACTGTGGCAGGTGTTCCTCGGAGGTTTAGCTTCTCTTAGCTGCCCTGATCTCCTTGGTCATTTTGTTTGTTGGCTGCTTATACTGGGCTCAGCCCCCACTGCCATAAGGCTCTTCCCAAAGCAGCTTGCTCAGATTTGAAGTGAACCATGGTTTAGTGTTCTTGTATGTGTGAAAGTCTCCACACACGTTCTCACAAAACTGCTACATGATTTAGGTCAGTGGCTAAAGCTTCAGAAACACTGCAATCTCTGCAGTTAAAGCAGGCCTGTAACATATGCTTTGTCCACTTCTTAAAAGTCCTAACCACAGTCTTAGAGGTTTTCAGTTTTTGCCTGTAAATTGGAATGAGATTAAGCAGACAGTTGTCGGAGAGTCCTGAAGCTACACGGGGAACTGCAAGACATGCTCCTTTTAAGACTGTGTAACTGTTGTCCAGTGTGTTTTTATATCTCCCAAGAACAATGATGAGATTCTGGGTATTTGTTTCTCTACATCTGTTATCAGCTCAGTGAGTTATTTTTCACCTTTTGATGTGCAGACTTGTGTTGAGATGTAAACACTAGCCAGAACAAACGGGGATAATTCCCATGGTGAATTAAAGGGTTCACAATTGATAAACAAAATTACTCCAGATAAGGACTACATCTCCTGCGATGCACTGGCAACCTGTCCAGGGTGTACTTCGCCTCTCGCCCTTAAACTGCTGGAGATAGGCACCAGCTCCCCCGTGACCCTGTATGGAACAAGCGGGTATAGAAAATGGATGAATGGACTACATGTCTTTTGTAACACAGTAACAACTCAATACACCACCCTTCATTCATATAAATTTTAATTTCGCCACCGGTCTTATTCCCCAAGAGCTATGTGCTGCGAACAGCTGAAGGCCTGGCATCAGAAGTGCGATGTCTGGTAAATCCCACACAGAGTTGCCTGATCTCAGAAAAACTCTCTGGATTGATAAAGACAGAGAAAAACTGCTCAAAGAGGACTGCCTGATGCTTAGCAGTGAGTAAAAGTGGTAAAAGTGACTGAAGTATAGCAGTGCGGTGCAAATCCAGAAAAAAACACAAAGTACGAGCGAGCTTAGTAGCGCGGTGGCCACCATCTTGAATGGAATAAAAAACCCTTGTTCTTAGCAGTAACCCTAAATGTCTAAGAGGTAGGGTATGCCTACTCATTCTGTACTGTAGGAAGAAGGGTTTAGAGGCATGATTTTCGGCCATGAACAATGGATATCTTTAAAATATTCGACAGGAGATTCAGTCTTTCTTCCCTTTAGCAGCAGGAGTTTGAGCTTCTGACAGTGGAAGGAGAACTTTAATCCAAATGCTGGAGCACATTGCTGCCAGACCACTTACCAAAGACAGGGTAGGCCTGGAGCTACTATGCATAACATTAGAAGTGAGTGCTCGTCGTGCTCGTACTCGTACTCGTCGTCTTCCGCTTACCCGGGACCGGGTCGCGGGGGCACTCACTCTGTCTCTAAGGGAGTGCCCGGCCACCCTACGGAGGAAGCTCATTTCAGCCGCTTGTATATGAGATCTCGTTCTTTCGGTCATGTCCCAAAGTTCATGGCCATAGGTGAGGTTAGGAACCTAGACCAACCGGTAAATTGAGAGCTTCGCTTTTCAGCTCAGCTCTCTCTTCACCACAACAGACTGGCACCGTGCCCCCATAAACTGCGGCAGCCGCACCGATCCGTTGGGTTGATCTCCCACTCCATTCTTCCCTCACTTGTGAACAAGACCCCGATATACTCCTCCATTTGAGGCAGGAACTCCCCTCCAACTTGGAGAGGACAAACCACCCTTTTCCGGTCGAGTACCATGGCCTCTGACTTGGAGGAGCTGATCTTCATCCCAGCCGCTTCACACTCGGCTGCGAACCGCCACAGCGCATGCTGTGGGTCTTGACTAGAGGGAGCCAGCAGGACCACTTCATCTGCAAAAAGAAGAGACGAAATCCACTGGTCCCCCAACCGGTAGTCCTTCTCCATGGCCTCACCAAACTCCTCCCAGGCCCGAGTTTTTGCCTCTGCCACAGCCCGGGACACGGCACACTTGGCCTCATGGTACCCATCAGCCGCCTCAGGAGTCCCACATGCCAACCACAGCCGATAGGACTCCTTCTTCAGCTTGACAGCATCCCTTACTGCTGGTGTCCACCAACGGGTTCTGGGATTGCAGGCACGCCAGGCACCACAGACCTTACGGCTGCAGCTACGGGCAGCAGCATCGACAATAGATGCGGAAAACATGGTCCACTCGGACTCTATGTCTCCAACATCCCTCGGAATCTGGTCAAAGCTCTCCCAGAGGTGAGAGTTGAATACATCCCTGGCCAAGGGGTCCGCCAGACGTTCCCAGCAGACCCTCACTATGCGCTTGGGCCTGCCAAGTCTGTCCGGCTTTCTCCTCTTCCAGCGGATCCAACTCACCACCAGGTGGTGAACAGTGGACAGCTCAGCCCCTCTCTTCACCCGAGTGTCCAAAACATGCGGCCGAAGGTCTGATGATACGACAACAAAGTCGATCATTGACCTCCTGCCTAGGGTGTCCTGGTGTGCTGATGGACACCCTTATGTTTGAACATGATGTTCATTATGGACAATCCATGACTAGCTCAGAAGTCCAATAACAAAACACCACTCGGATTCAGATCAGGGAGGCCATTCCTCCCAATCACGCCTCTCCAGGTGTCACTGTCATTTCCCACATGGGCGTTGAAGTCCCCCAGCAGAATAATGGAGTCCCCGGGAGGGGCACTATCCAGTACCCCCAACAGGGACGCCAAAAAGGCCGGGTGCTCCGCACTACCACTCGGCCTGTGGGCCGAAACGACAGTCAGAGACCTGTCCCCAACCCGAAGGCCCAAGGATCCGACCCTCTCATCCACTGGGGTAAACCCCAACACGAGACGGCTGAGCTGGGGAGCAACAGGCAAACCCACCCCAGTGGGCCCACCACCTGCAAGGGGAACCATGAGGGACTGGTGCAAAGAGGATTAGGTGGCGGACAAAGGTGGAGACCTCAACGGCCCTATCCCCGGATGCTTAGGCTGGCTCTAGGGACATGGAATGTCACCTCGCTGGGGGGAAAGGAGTCTGAGCTTGTGTGGGAGGTCGAGAGATATCGACTAGAAATAGTCGGGCTCGCCTCCACGCACAGTTTGGGCTCTGGAACCAATCTCCTCGAGAGGGGCTGGACTCTCTTCTACTCTGGAGTGGCCCACAGGGAGAGGCGGCGGGCTGGGTTGGGTTAGAAGGAAGTGCTCTTAAACCCTGTAAGGACCAGCAGAGTAAAGTTACCGCTGTTTATAGTAACAGCGTTTAAGACCACATGCCTTTATTTTGATAGCTTCCTAAGGAGCGGAAGTAGGGTAACGGAACCAGCTCAGTTGGACAAAAAGGTAAAACCGGAATGACTTTGGCAACACAGAGAAAGGATGACGAAAAGAGTTAAAAGGCAACCTAAGCTTAGCTTCAGTCGATAGGGGAACAAGGTTTGTAAATGTGATAAAGTCTATTTGAGTAACCTAAAATGTTTATGCGAAAAGATGTAAAAGGTAGTGATAATGTGAAGAAATGTACTAATGTAATGGGCTATGCATGACAATGGACTGTAAAATGTTTCAAATTATTGTTATTTGCTCTTGTCTAGCTCTTATGTTGGTTGATGACACGGATGGATTCAATAAATCATCGTTTAACCACCAGTTCTGGCCTTCTCAATATTGACTGGATGCTACAAACCCAAATGTATATTTAAATGTCTGTGCACAAAACTAGGGTACAATCATGAATAACTGTTTACATTTAGTCCCAGTTTTAGCCTTGACACAGTAAAGGATCAAGGCAATAGCCTTAACTCGAACTTTGAAGCCTTTTTTAATTATTGCACTTTTCAAAGTTTTTTTTCCCTTTTTTTTTCATTTTGAAAATGGCTAAAGGAATATTTTCCCAAACATGGAAAAATATTCTTTCAACCCTAGTCCGCAGTTTGTGACAATGAACATACTATTCCTCTGAAGGCCACATGGACAATGTTAGATGACCTCAAGTTACTTTATATCTTCTGAATAGTAGTTGAAAGAGTTTTAGAAGGTTCTTTAAGGAATCTTCATAGAGGTTTTAAAGGAAAAATTAAAACAAAGAAGGGTAACATTCTTTTTAGCGGGTACTGTAGTTCTTTTCATTCTAGCTGAATTTTATCTTCTTTACTTTTTATAGATGTAAATATTACCAACTAGGGAGAAATAATAAGTAAAAACAATTTAGTAAAACATAATGTGAGAAAGTGAAACCAGCAGACTGAAATCATTTGTCAGAACAACAGAGGATACAACTCATATAAAGTTAAAAGTCTGCCTCACCTGAAGTGCTAACTATGTAAATGGAAACTTTTTAGCTCATAAGCTACTTCAGATTTTTTTTTTTTCTAGGCTAAATGAATAATTTATATGAGGTCAAGTCAGTATTAGATTATACTAAGAGCTGATGGGTAATCTGAGCTTAAAACAGAATACTAAAACTATAGAGTGTGCATGAGATGCATGTTTGTGCTGGTGGGTGGTGCGGCTTTTTGTCCTCTCTCCTTCACTCCATGTAAAACAAATTTGGAAACTGATGCCTTCCTAACACATCCCAAGTGTTTGGTTCTCTTGAAACATGATTAGGTCTATTATAAAGATAACATATTTGTTGTTATGATCTCTGTGTCTGTCTGTCAACAAGGATTCATGTGACATGCTTTACCTTGCAAAAATATTCATACCCCTTTAACTTTTCACCTTTTGTCCCATTAGAAACTGGCTGGCAGGCAACAAGAGCATTAATCAGAGAAGCAGCTGAGAAACCTGTTGATAGCTTTGGACGTCAAACTAGTGGAAGAAGGTCCTTGGGTTAGAGGAGACCAAAATTAAACTTTTTTGGCCTACATGCTCCATGAAAGCACCATCCACACAGGTGGTGGTGGTATCATCCTGCTGTGGAGATGCTTTTCTTCAGCAGGGAAAGGGAAGCTGGTCAGAGTTCATGGGAAGATTGGTAGCGCTAAAGACAGGTTCAGAGCTACGGTGGAATTGTTTAGATCTAAATATAATCATGTGTTAGAATGTCCCAGTCAAAAGCCAGACTTAAATCAAAATGAGAATTGGTGCCAAGATTTGAAAACTGATGTTCTCCATCCAATCTGACAAAGCTTAAGCTATTCACCCAGCAGAGTGGACAACATTTTTGTTTTAAAATTGAGTTTCGTGATCTTGTCAATGGAAATTCTTGCAGTAAGCATTTCACAGTGTATGACCTTTTTTGTCTTACTCCTCAGAACATCTGTGTTAGAGGAAGAAGCTGTCAGAAGTTTGATGGTTCAGACCTATCTTTAGGACAATGTCAGGAAGGGCAGTTAGGTCTGTTCCTAGATAACCTTGTCACTGTTGAACTGAAGAAGGGTTGGGGTCATGAACATGGACTCTTTGCAGTTGAGATAACATTGTCTTGTTCTGGTATAAATACTGTGTGAAAATAGCATTCGGGGCTCTGTTCAACTGACTTGCTCGGTGACAGAGTCATTCAAACGCTGAATGCCTTTGAATAAAACTTATTAAGACAAAGTCCAGATTTTGTCTCTTCTTGTGAGTCAACTTCTCTCCACTTTGATGAGAAAATTCCACAACAATTTTAGTGTCACAAACAGGATCTAACGTGCCAGAGGAGACCGCAGGACAGGACACGGACGCCTGGCCAGCCTGAGAGTTGTTCTCAGTCCACTTCCATTTTACGGAGGGGAGTTCTGGTGCCCGCCTGCGGCTTCTGGACGATTAGATCCGAAATACAGGTCCTTCTCAAAATATTAGCATATTGTGATAAAGTTCATTATTTTCCATAATGTCATGATGAAAATGTAACATTCATATATTTTGCATTCATTGCACACTAACTGAAATATTTCAGGTCTTTTATTGTCTTAATATGGATGATTTTGGCATACAGCTCATGAAAACCCAAAATTCCTATCTCACAAAATTAGCATATCATTAAAAGGGTCTCTAAACGAGCTATGAACCTAATCATCTGAATCAACGAGTTAACTCTAAACACCTGCAAAAGATTTCTGAGGCCTTTAAAACTCCCAGCCTGGTTCATCACTCAAAACCCCAATCATGGGTAAGACTGCCGACCTGACTGCTGTCCAGAAGGCCACTATTGACACCCTCAAGCAAGAGGGTAAGACACAAAAAGAAATTTCTGAACAAATAGGCTGTTCCCAGAGTGCTGTATCAAGGCACCTCAGTGGGAAGTCTGTGGGAAGGAAAAAGTGTAGCAGAAAACGCTGCACAACGAGAAGAGGTGACCGGACCCTGAGGAAGATTGTGGAGAAGGGCCGATTCCTGACCTTGGGGGACCTGCGGAAGCAGTGGACTGAGTCTGGAGTAGAAACATCCAGAGCCACCGTGCACAGGCGTGTGCAGGAAATGGGCTACAGGTGCCGCATTCCCCAGGTCAAGCCACTTTTGAACCAGAAACAGCAGCAGAAGCGCCTGACCTGGGCTACAGAGAAGCAGCACTGGACTGTTGC
Source organism: Girardinichthys multiradiatus (assembly GCF_021462225.1). NCBI lineage: Eukaryota > Metazoa > Chordata > Actinopteri > Cyprinodontiformes > Goodeidae > Girardinichthys > Girardinichthys multiradiatus. The sequence goes on from NC_061814.1 coordinate 10,435,632, forward strand.
TCAGTGGTCCAAAGTACTTTTTTCGGATGAAAGCAAATTCTCCATGTCATTCGGAAATCAAGGTGCCAGAGTCTGGAGGAAGACTGGGGAGAAGGAAATGCCAAAATGCCAGAAGTCCAGTGTCAAGTACCCACAGTCAGTGAGGGTCTGGGGTGCCGTGTCAGCTGCTGGTGTTGGTCCACTGTGTTTTATCAAGGGCAGGGTCAATGCAGCTAGCTATCAGGAGATTTTGGAGCACTTCATGCTTCCATCTGCTGAAAAGCTTTATGGAGATTAAGATTTCATTTTTCAGCACAACCTGGCACCTGCTCACAGTGCCAAAACCACTGGTAAATGGTTTACTGACCATGGTATCACTGTGCTCGATTGGCCTGCCAACTCTCCTGACCTGAACCCCATAGAGAATCTGTGGGATATTGTGAAGAGAACGTTGAGAGACTCAAGACCCAACACTCTGGATGAGCTAAAGGCCGCTATCGAAGCATCCTGGGCCTCCATAAAACCTCAGCAGTGCCACAGGCTGGTTGCCTCCATGCCACGCTGCATTGAAGCAGTCATTTCTGCAAAAGGATTCCGGACCAAGTATTGAGTGCATAACTGTACATGATTATTTGAAGGTTGACGTTTTTTGTATTAAAAACACTTTTCTTTTATTGGTCGGATGAAATATGCTAATTTTGGGAGATAGGAATTTTGGGTTTTCATGAGCTGTATGCCAAAATCATCCGTATTAAGACAATACAAGACCTGAAATATTTCAGTTAGTGTGCAATGAATCTAAAATATATGAATGTTACATTTTCATCATGACATTATGGAAAATAATGAACTTTATCACAATATGCTAATATTTTGAGAAGGACCAGTATTTATCTTCAAATATATCTGGGTGAGAAGTTGCTCTGTAGGATATAATGTATATTATTATTTTTATTACACATTAACCATCATCTCCTAACTAATTAATTAGGTTCCAGAGTTGCGAGAGGGAGGACATCAGCTGAGGGCCCGGTCACCCTGCAAAAGGAATGGCAGGGAGGTTCTCATTGGTAACAATGGGATAAAGCAAAACACAGGGATTTGCGGGTGGTTTTTAGCAATTTTCTACACCTCATAAAGGAGAAAAGCCAGTGGGCAGACAGGTAAAAAAAAAAAATGGTTCCGGAACCTTGAGGCATCAGGGGTGTCTCCTTCTTCATACTCTGATTTATAAAATAATGAAAGGAAAAAGTGGGGATGATTGTGTTAAATGTGCTTTAATGTGGAAGATAAGTTTGGTTTTTCACAGCGTGGAAGTTTGAGTGTAAATAAGTTAAATAGTTTAAATAGTTTCAAGTAAAACAGTTGATGGAAAAATAAAAAAACATAAGGAAAAGATTAAAAAGCACAGAGTGCATCAATTAAGGGGTTAAAGAGTTAAAACTTTCCTGAAGGAAGTTTCGTTTGTCTTAAATATTGCGATCAGTCGGAAAAGAAGGTAAAAGTGAAAAGGGACATTAGAGAGTGGAAAAGAAAGTTGTTTTAGAAAGGAGTATAGTGCATGTTGTGGAAGGAAGTGACAGGCAGGGGGACAACTGACTGACTGATAATATTTCTTTGTGCAAAATCTGAACCTATACTAAACCTTTCTTTTGCCTCTCTAACACACAAATACACACATATATGGGATTTGAGTTCAACATCTGCGTTTTTGAGTCTGGATTTTAGAAACCTGCCCTTCTCCATGGCTACTCCGCCAGAGACGCTTCTCCAGCACGGCCTGAAAGAGAGAGATCTGCCTTCCTGCATGTTGAAAATTGCAGTGTGACTTTCTACAAGAAAAAAAAAACAAAGCTCAGAAGAAGTCTGGACACACTAAGATGGACAACGATCCATGCTGTTTGCAAGAGCCAGAAGAGTGATACACTGGATTTATATTGAAAGCATCTTATGCGGGCAGAAGAGAAACCGGAGCAAAGTTTCTTCTTTCTCCCTCCTGGAGAAGTTAAAGTGGACAAAGAATGATTGAATGTCTCACCAACAGACCGGGGAAGGGCCTGGTTGTTTTTTTGGACTGATAGAGGACTGTGTGCCATGACAGTCTGACTCTGGAGCGATAGAAACATAAATCTTTTCCTATTTTCTGCAATGAAGAACGCTTATTAACCGCTGCTCATGTGACGCTTGCTTGACGTGGACAGATATAGCGGGTGAAAATATTATTTTAGGGTTAGAAAAGTATCTTTAAAAGGGTGATAACTGAACTCATTTGATACTTTCCAGTTAATTCTTTTAGAGAAACAAGTTCTCTTTTGTCGTGGAATATTCAGGGTCAATTATTCTAGTTATTAAAAGTTATGAAAATGCAGAGGAAGTTACAACATCTCCAAAACTCAGCAGTAACTAAGTGTTTCTATGTTATTCTCAGGACAGATCTCATGAAGGAGCATTTTTTAAAAACCCAGCGCATGCGTAAAACCTGATGGGCTTCTCCTTCAGGTATTATTTTCTGTTGTCAGATTTTGTATTCCATAAATCTAATGGGTAGAGACCTCATTAAAACAGGCTTAGTTTTACTGCAGATGGTCTTCATACAGTTTCTGACACAGTACTTACAGTTTGGTGCAGTTTTTGTCCGCAAGTGCTAACTGACGCTTATGGAAAGTACAAATTCATTGTTTTTCACAGCAGCTGCTGGGAAGAGGTTATATTAGGTTTTTTTCTTCCCTCTTTTGATTCATGCAGCGTGTTGATTTACACTGTACCTTATATCAGGTCCTGACAAAAAAAACTATGAAAGGTTTGGTTCTGCAGTTTCCTTTTTTCTCCCTTTGGAGAAGGAAAGAGAAACCTGATCGGTTCTGTGTTGCATAGAAATATTAAAACACTAGTTGTTTTCTAAGATATAACCAGCTAAAAACTTTTGAAACTTTAAGAGTAATTGGTTTTGTTAAACACATTTCCCTTGGTAAAACAAACCTTTAAAATGAGTATGAAAAATGGGGTTATTTAGAAAGAATCTGATTGGACAGTGGTACCACACAAAAATTAAACTAATCTCATGTTTCCTAAAAGACTCTGCATGAAAAGGCCTTCAGAACCGTGGAGTTATTTTCCACCACAGTACCAAGTTTTTTAAGCATGCTTTTTCTTTATTTTAAAACAGATCTGGTTTTTGTTTTGTTTTTGTCTTTTTAGCATAATGTTTGTCTGAAGCTTCTTATGAACTGGGTTAGGAGCAAATATGATCTGAGGTAAATTAGGAGCTGTGAACTAGTGATTTTAAATCTGATTGTTGTCCAAGCAGAAATAATATATTTAGCCAATCCTTCAATCTCTGCAGAAAGTTAACACCATTGTTCAATGCAGTAGTACTGAACTTGTGGTTCCTGGACTCCTGAAGCCCGTAAGCCATAGATTTTGGGTCCATAAAATTATAATATTTAATTAAAGGTAGACCGATTACTTATTAAAACAGATCTAAGCCAATGATGAGTTCCAGTCATTTGGTGGCTTTGAAATGCAATAATACTCAAAATTTCTACTTTGGGGAACACAGATTGGGGTTGAAGAGTTTAGTTTTGGAACCAAGGTTAGGATTTCTATAACAGAATAAAGACAAGTAAAATCCTTTATTTTAGGAAAAGAAAAGAAATAAAGGCCCCCTTAACAGTAAGAGGATGGTCGACTCAAACTCAAGTCTCCTTGTTTGATTTCTTAGGGTTTAAAGATTAAAGGAATACATATGAGTACAAAGGTACACAAGGTGATTTCAGATTACTAAGAGATAAAAGATTGGAACATTTATCAGCATTTGGATTGTAAAAGAGGGGTTCTAGTAATAAGTTTTCCCCAACTCTCAAAATTTAAATAGCCAAATTAAAGAAAATGATGTTTGTTCTTTTTTAAACACTATGTGGGAAAAAGTCCAGTTTGGAGACAAGCTTCTTATCTTAATTTCTGATTAAGTCAAACACTGCAGTTTTGTTTAGTTTGGGTATACCATAAAAATGTCAATGCTGACTTTTCTAATTTCCCCTCGGGGATCAATAAAGTATATTTGAATTTGAATCGAATTAAATTAAAAATACTTATTTGCATTTAACTTGAAATTCTGCAATGCAGCTGCGATCAAATTGAGCCAAACAAAAAGAGAATTATAACAATAACTCTCAGGATTGTAGTTATTATTACAGAGTTACAGTACAAAGAATTAGCAAAAGGTTTCAGCATCAGTAAATTTGGATTAATTTAAGAGAAAACTGTTGCTGTGCTTCTAAATACTTTGAGATTTTTTGGACTATGTGCACTCATTTTTTAAAAAAAGGATCCTGACGATTGTCATAACAAAATTGATCAATTATAGCATTAAAAGATATGGTTGAGAAAACATATTCTGAAAAGAGATTGTTAAAAATTTCTTTGAATTCTTGAAGCTTCAAATTTGGCCATTTGTCTGTCTTTGATGTTTTGTCTTTGTTTTGATGGAATGAATGTTTGATTATATGTTGCATGAAACAATAATCCATGTTTAGAATAATATTTCTAAATCCCAGATTGATTAAAACTTTGAGTTTTCAGGAGAGTTAAGAAGCAGCTTGTTTCTGAGGTAGGTGCATGTTAATAGCTTTGCAGTTTAAGTTACACTAATGTGGGATGGGATGAAGAAACTGTGGGTCCGCCCATAGGCTGTCAATCAAAGGTTAGTTCTGCCTGACTCCGCCCACCTACCAGGTTGGTTCATGGCTCAGCACCTCCCTTCCTGAGTTTTAACACTGTTTAAGAGACAATAAAATCAAAATGCTTGTAGTGATTGTTGCCTTAAAAACATGTTTTTTTTTTTGTATAATGATTAAGGATGTAGCATGACTTTTAGATTTATGTGTTTTATTATTAAAAGGTTAATAAAATAGTTTAAACTAGTTTGAAGAATTAGTTTTGCATGCAGAATCATTGGTGATTTATTAGATTGAAAGTTTCCCTGGTGCCATTAAGCTAGCTGACAGTTCAAGATATGCAAAAGTAAGGAATATATATTTTTGATAAAGAATCAGAGTCACGACTTTATACTTGGTGGGAATTATTTATTAAATTCAAATTTGTAGGGTTTATGCATCTAAATTACATTAGATGTCCATTAATCTAATACTCATCTTCATACAAGACAAATCAGGATGATATGTGACTTATTTCTAAGTGAGACATTGATGAACTGAATAATTAAAGTTTGTGTTTTGTTGTTAATGGAACTGAATTGCAGTTAAAAACATCTGGATTTTCTTTATGTTGCTTTCGTTAAATTCATAGTGACACATAGTTATGTCAGAATTCATTTCTTTGGTTCTATGTAATGTGATCTTGGTTACTAGAACATTTTTGTACAAACATTTTGCTGGATTGTCGCATGGGTTGGACCCTGCGCCAGAAGAGGGGAATGTCAGAATAAAGTAACATGGGGTTCCAAAAGTTTTAGCACTCATGGGAAAAAGGGTAGCTCATACCTCCAGTGAGGACTTAGTGACAATGCGAGAGAGACGTTGTACTTTGTTTATATAAATGGTGCATAGCTCCCTGAGTCCACATTCTGAAAACCTCTCTGAAATTATGGTGTTGATTATTTTGTGAAATTTTACATTTCCACAGATTAGACCATTTTTGAAATTCTTTTTGGGTTTTCTGAAACTATGAAATATTGACCTGTAATCAGACTTTCCTCAAACATCATGTCACATTTTTGATATTCAGAATATTTAGCTGATGGTCACTGCTAGTATATCAGGTGAAGTCAGAAGATCAATTCTTTTGATTTTGTTGGATGTTTTGATGAAGTTCATGTAGTTAAGCACTTAGGTTTGAGAATGGGACTTTGAATTGAGAATTAGCCAAGCATTGTGAAGGCCCTGCCTATTGTTCTCACTTATATGAGATTGAGACAAAGGACACAGGCAAATCTCAGTCCTTTTGAAGTGTTGTGTGGCAGGTCTCCTAATTTGGACATGGGGATATTGCCAAGAAAATTTTCTTCCACATCTTTGTGTGAAGATAGGATGTTGTTTTTACTGTCAAAACCTGACCACTGTGTTTTCTCAAGTTTCACAGATGGTGAAGGCTGCATTACCAGAAACAGCCACTTCCACCCTCCAGTCCTTTATTCCTGGCGACTGGATTCTGGTCAGAGAATTTAGGAGAAAACACAGGAAGTCCAGGCGCTGGAATGGCCCATATCAGATCCTACTAGACACCCAGGAAAGCTGCAGGAAAGCTCATCTGGCTTCCAGGACACAAGTCATCTTCTAACTGGATCATCCACGGCTGAAAGGTGTGAGGACAGCGGACCACCACAAGACAAAGAACTGTAAGCTGATCACTGGCGAGTGATTGAAGAGGTGGTTGAAGAACACTGTTCTTACAAGGGCACAATAATCCCTTGGGCAGTGCAACGTTATTTCAGAATCTACTTACGGCCATCGCATTGCCTGAAAGTTAGAAATCATAAGTTGGACTATGGAAGCCTAACGTCCAGCAGGTTAGAGTTCCTGTTTCTAAATATATTTCTAGAGGAGCTTCCTATGACCGCCCACCTGTACCAGACTGGTGACAGGCAGCTTGAAGCGCAGAAGCCACTCAGGAGAGGCAGCAGGATTTTTGTTTTTTTAAGTTGTTTATAATTTGTTTTCTTTGAGAAAAAACTGTTTGCTTTCTGTACCAGAAGAAAGGACATTCCACTTCAAGGTCACGATGCAGCTATATGGAAGATGGTCTGTTCTGATGCTAATGATTGGTATTTCAAGTATTTTTATAACTCTTGTGTTCATTTGGGAAAAGGTGCAGCAAAAACAATGTAAGGCTAATTTGAGGAATTGTGTTAATAATACTCATCAGCTGATTCGAAGAGAGATTCATCACTTTTTTGACTACTATGATCATACTGATAATGTCTGGTGGCAACTAATGCATCAAACCGTGAGGAAGATAAGAAATGATAGTTGCTATGTTTGTTGTTTGATTCCACATGCTATTAATGATCAACCATTTTTGGTACCAGTTCCTATTGATACTGCTTATACTCTAGCTACTTTCTTTCCAGATAACCGGTTGGTGGAGGTCATTTTTCCTTGGGTGAGGAATTATGCTGTACGGAAAAACAGAAATGTTAGTAAATTTTCTAGTGAGACTAATTTAACGTGTGCGTCTACAGGAACTCTTTATAGATTTTGGGGTAATAGAAATCCGATTAAAGATCCAGATATTTGTATTGCTCAGGAGGAAAGCACACCTTATTTCCTTGGAAAGACGGAGGGTTGTAAAACTATTATACCAGTTTCATGTGCCTTGACCCACATTAATACATCTAGACCTTGTCCTGTCAGAACTGATCCTTATACTATTTCAGAATCTTTGGCTCCAGATCCTTTTGTGTTAACTCTTAATCTTACAGCCTTACCGAATGGAAGTCAATTGTAAGGCATGGCAGGTAAATTAACCAGGGTTCTTGTTACTTTTCCTAGTAGAGATGGGTTCTCGTGTCCTAAGAACATGGTTTGGATGTGTGGAAACAGATCATATCTGTATCTGCCTGCTAATTGGTCTGGAGTATGTTATCTAGCTCATTTACTACCTACAGTCATGACTTATGATTCAATCAGCCCATTATTAGAGAGGAAGACAATGCTCAAACGGCAAAAGAGAGCTAGGATCCCACATTGGAAAGGGATTTTGGGTACAATATTTCCTAATTATGGTGCTGCTAACGCCGCCCATAGGATTAATGAGTTGTCAGTTGAGTTAGAAAATCTTACTGCTTTATCTGAGGAAGGTTTCACTGTTCTAACTACAGAGCAGCAGGCTATTAGAACGATGAGTTTGCAAATAGAATGGTTTTGGATTATCTCTTAGCTGAAAGGGGTGATGGTTTTGAAGAATTTTCCTTTAGTTGTGATTATCTTGTAATCAGAAGAAGGGAGTGTGATGGAAATTCTTGCAGTAAGCATTTCACAGTGTATGACCTTTTTTGTCTTACTCCTCAGAACATCTGTGTTAGAGGAAGAAGCTGTCAGAAGTTTGATGGTTCAGACCTATCTTTAGGACAATGTCAGGAAGGGCAGTTGGGTCTGTTCCTAGATAACCTTGTCACTGTTGAACTGAAGAAGGGTTGGGGTCATGAACATGGACTCTTTGCAGTTGAGATAACATTGTCTTGTTCTGGTATAAATACTGTGTGAAAATAGCATTCGGGGTTCTGTTCAACTGACTTGCTCGGTGACAGAGTCATTCAAACGCTGAATGCCTTTGAATAAAACTTATTAAGACAAAGTCCGGATTTTGTCTCTTCTTGTGAGTCAACTTCTCTCCACTTTGATAAGAAAATTCCACAACAATCTCAACATAGAGGCCTTGAGGTCTAAAGCAAAATCAATTACACAGATTTCATTTTCTAATGAAAACTTTGTCAATACATTGGAAATCTAATTACCTAAAATTTTGAAGGACTACTGTTTTAACATAACTTAACTGCAAGTTAATGTTAAACCATGTTTTGTGACAAAAGTAAACGTTATTTAAAGAAGATTTTTAAACAACTTACGCACAACAGTGATGGGCCTTAATTTTTTGACATCTTACAGATACCAGAGTCTTCATCTGTAAAAATTTGTAGAAATTTGTGTTTATGAAGTGTCTATTCAAGCAAGCATGTTTGATGAGTCTCAGTAGCTGTCTCTGTATATGCAAAATAAAAACTGTTGCATTCTGCATTGGATGTGTTGGAATAAATGTTCAGATCCTATAAATCCATCTCACTCTCATCACAAACTGAGCTGCTGATTGATCTCTTTCCCCATCCTGGATGTGATTCGTCTGCGTGGGAAAAGAGCAAACAGACACAAAAAGCAGGGCAAGAATTTTAAAACGCAAATTTAAAAAAAAAAAGACTGCAAATCTAACTTGGCAGCATTAACACCTCATTTATCGAACGTTCCCACCCAGCCCCTGCTCTCCACAGCTATGACTGACGGCTGTAGGAATGATGGAAAAAGGAATTATAAAATTCCCAGCTGGCCTGCCGCTACTAGCAAGACCAAATAACTCATGCAGTCACAATAAATCACTGAGTCTTGTCATACTCTTGACTCCAGTTGGAGACTTTGGTCTCCTGTCATGTGCATTTAATCTGATTTTATTTTTATGCTGATCTGCAACAGCATTGTGAAGTCACCACCAAGGGACACAAAGACAATAATGCCTCCCTCTGGCTTTTGCTGTCACAGTATTGCCTCCCTCTGAGCAGCACAGTTTCACCCTACTTAAAATTCACACGTTCAGTCTTGACATACTGAAAGCTTTTGTTGAAGTGTTCATAAAATTCTAATCAATTTTTGTGCCTCACTTAGCCTGATAAAGGGGCCTCAGCTCTGAGTGTGTTAAATTTAACAAGAAAAAAAAAAGCAAAACATTATATTTAAACAGGTTAATGGTAAAGGTGTTGTTATGATGATATAACAACTAGTTGTTTTATATTTGCCTTCAAAGGAGTCAAACATTCTTGTTGCTTTTTAATGTGTTATTCATTAACAGTTCGCCAGACTTTCTGACGTTTTCAGACTTTGTCGACTTTTTCACTCACTTTAAATCCAGTACCTGACCATTTTTATAGGATGATGTTTGTATGTTTGTTATTTAAGAAGAAAAAATCTTATAAACACAAAAGTTTCATTCACACTAACATCCTATCTTGGATGTTGGAGTATCTACACTATAAAAACTGACAGCTCCTTCAGGTTAAATGCATTTATTTAATCACTTAAACTCACCTGTTATAACATGTTTTTTACTCATAAAGTAAGTTTATGAGTATTCCGATGTTTAACTTATAGCTGTAAATTGTCCTGACTTTTCTTCAGCTTGTCAGATTTAAGACCATGCAAATCTGAAAGTGGATTTTACTCATATCTAAGGAACTTTTGGTTATGAGTCAAATTTATTACACTGTAATAACTTGTGCTACATGAGTCTAAATATGAAGAAATGAATGCTGCAGAACATTAAGTCATGTCATGAAGTATATGTGTTCTGCTATTGATGTGCCCCTTGTTTAGTGTAACAGTTGAGTTTAGATGAAAGAGCGCAGAATTCACAGCGTTCAACTGGATTAGGATGGGTTACGTTACTATTAACATGACATCACCACCTCATTTCATTTTTTGTTTTTTTGAATAGTTTTCCAGGTATAAGGATCAGAAATTAAAGTTGAATGCTGTATGAGTACCCAAGTGGTCACATAACTAACTTATATATAAAAAGCTCTGATAGCTGTTCTGTTAAAAACATTTCAAGTATTTAACATGCAGATCTGAGTAAATCTTCATCAGCATAGTCTGAGCATTAGATTAAGCATTAGCCCCGGGTCTGACCAGCATCGTTACTATGAGACACATTTTGCCAGCTCTCTCTCCATCCATTGTCTATACCTGCTTATCCTTGTAGAGTCATAGTGGGGCCAGTGCCTTTCTTCAGTTGTCATTGAGTAGATGACAGAGAGGCAGAGACAGCATTGAAAGCTTGCCAGTGTCAGCAATCCCTTTACCTGAATAATCTTTTCTCAAGAACACTTTTTATCAGCAAGCTGTGCAGTGGTTGTGTCAGACAGGGCAACAGTAAACAGAAGTAGCCAAAAGTCTCACTTTTTGACATATAATCAGTTCATATTTTCCTTTGTGAGGGTGTAACTGCACAACAGTAATGCAGCAGTCAAAACATTATTCCATCATTGTTACACACAATGGCATTTCATGCATAAATGGTATCCTAGGTGAGCCACTCCCTCTGCCATCTCACGAATAACAATCATCTAAATTAGGGGGTGGGATAAAATGCACTGCATTCCCACATATGTTTATAGTCTCCCTATTCTTAGGCAAGCAGGGGGTGCCAACTCCCCACTGATTGTACATGTGCAAAAGCAATAGAAAACCTGTGCATGGTGCAACTCACAGATAAGTTATATATATATATATATATATATTTTTTTTTTTTTTTTTTTTTTTTTTTACCTGGTGCTTGTCAACACCCCTTTGTGATGTTCCCCTGGGCATCTGCCCATAAGGTCCATTGTAAAAACTGTCTCTGGCTACACATGTAGACAAAGAAACAATCAATCAAATGGCAGCTTTAGTCAAATGCTGGTGGCAAGTTTGGGAAGGGTGGTAAATATTGTGTTGTATGTGCTGTATATGTGGCATGACCTGTTTTGTCCCAAAGCCATTTTGTTCTGTTTCTGGATACTAAGGTTCTGCATGAAACCTATTTGTATAATTCAGTGAAAATAGGTTTTTCAACAAAGTGCTTTTGGCAGGTGAGGAGAAGTCAGCCTTCTTCACCTCCTCACTTACATAAATCTACAAAGGCCATGGCTTCAGTGCTAGCAACTGAATGACATGTGAAAGCATAAGTACACTGTGTGCTTTTCTAACATATTTGGACATATTAATATTTAATATTAAGTTTAACAATTGTCGAAGCCGTCTCTGCTTCCCTGGGTCCGTTGATTTGGGCACAGGTTTCAAAAGAGTGAAATAAACACAAAGTACAATCAGCTTAAGTTCGCCTCTGCGCAGAGGGAGAGAGATGCCCAAGCCAACACCTGCGAGCAACAACTCTGCTCTCTCTCTGCTTCCAGCTCGTTTTATTAAGTCTCTTGGCACATTTCCTTTTTTACATATATCATATCACTTAGATGTATAGCATAACAGTTCCTTATGTCCAAATAAGGAGTGCTTCCTGTTATTACTTCCAGCAAGCTCATCTTCTCCTGTTTCCTTCACTCCCATCCGCTACTCCCCTGTCCTTCACCAATTTATGACCTCTATCTGCACATTCCAGTTACACACATAGATAGTTTATATTCTACAACACCCCCTTTTGAACTCCCAATAAGAGTTCACACCCTAAAATGTCCATTAACCAACTACTTCTAAAAATAAGTAGAAATAAGTAAAAATATTACTGAACCACCTGTAAAACGAGAAAATCATTAAGAAAACATGCATCAATCTTATTATGCGTCCACGAATTCACACTCTGAGTCCTCATCCTGGTTATGGTCAATTTGCAACAGTGGCATCGTTATCTTTGGATCCCTCCGCTCAATTGTGGAGGTGATGAGGTGCACCATCAGAGAACGAATGCATGGTACACGACAACATCCACAGGTCACCATTATAGCTACAAATACTGCAATAGAAATCATCAAAGACATTATCAAACCCTTCCAGTGTCCAAACATGCCTGTCATCCACTCCTCCAGGGGATTATCAATTCCAGAATGTTCATGCATGGTGGCGGAGAGGGTCTTAAGTCCCTCTAAACCCTTTGACACTGAACCATCCGGTGCAGTGTTATTGGGAGTAAAGGTACCACACATATCTCCAAACATGGCACACACACACCCTTTTTCAGCTAACAACATATCCAATGCCATCCTATTTTGTACTGCCATGAGGGAAGTTGAGGCCAATTGTTCAGATAAACATTCTACAGCGTCTCGAGTTAGATTGGCCAGACGCAAAACATTATAATGAATATAATTAATACGGTCTACATTTTTGTTGGGCGTTACTGGGAACAAGGAAGCTATAACAGGGATGTTTTCAAATCCAGCGGATATTTGGTCCGCATGTTTATACTCATTTGGGACTCCTCGCGGAACTCCAATTGCATCTATATAGGTGGGGTAACCCTGACTCAGGTCAAAAGTGGTTGGAGCGCTTCTTTTCATAATATGTCTTCTCCTCCTACGAGTGAGTGCCAGTGCCTTATCTTGTTGATATGTCACAGAGGTAATATTAGGGCCAATTAAAATCAATGGGGCCTGCAACCTGACCACTGCACATACTCCTATGGTGTTATTTGGTATATTAGTGAGATGTCTATGTCCTCCGCAGTAGTAATATAATCCTGATCGTGCCCAAAGTCCTATCACTTTCCCAGATGTGGTGGTATTACGCCAGTCCGAGGGAATTTGTCCTACATTCACCTTTGGGGTGTTTGAGGTGAAATTGAAACAAGAATATGTCCCATTCAGCCTCTGGGGAGTGAATGGTCCTGTCTTAGTATTGTTTGGGATGGGTGGAAAGATGCTAGCTAGCGTGGTACAGTTGGCTGGGGTGGCTTCTTTAGTTAGTTGTAACATGCAACTGTACCCCCAAGCATCTTCCGGATATAAAGGGGCTGGATCAGTGGTTAAGTGTGGTCTTGCAGATGCACATGCAATGCAGTCAGACCTACTTTGTTCCTTTGCAGTTTGGGCCATCCACTGCAACCAAAGATTATCCTCTGCATAACCTGTGGCCATCTGTATTATGTCTAAAGGTTGCAAGGTGGAGTAGTCTACTTTTATTACCCCTCCTTGTGGGACCAGTGGTTCAGGGACAGCAGGAGCCCTGGTGGCCTGCACCTGGTAAGTTTCTTTATTCAAATTACCTTTTATTATTGCCTTAGGGTCTATTCCTGATACCTCTACTCCCAAAATGAAATACATTACCGTACCCCCAGAATGCGATTGTGCATGTAAGCCGCGCGACAATGACTTCATGGACAAAAGTAAAGGATTCACCCCCCCTCCCCCGGGTGTGTTATGGGTCAACACATTTCTTACCAGACTAATTTGTTTGGCTGTATCCTGATATCCATATGTGTAAGTGGGAGTCCACCTGTCAGTATAGGCCAACACATGTTCCCAAGCTTCACACAAACTATGACAATGCATGAAAGAGCACACAGTTCGCCCCTTAGCGCAATCAGCCTGTATTATGGGGCTACCGCATAAATATACATCATATCCCCTTCAGGCCATCGGATTTTGCCCGCAATCTATGACTTCACACAGGTCAAACTGAAAAGTGGTAGTTGCCCCTAACATGTAATTTAGTTCTATTCCCCCATAACATTTAACGCATACGTCCTTGGATGGAGTTACCATAGACCTTTTGGACACCTTCCCGGAGTGGTTTTCAGAACATGTCTGGAATGGAAGTTCGCAAAAATACCATAGAATAAAAGTAACAATGAATACTGAGAGGAACACTCCACCTATGATGAAACTCCTAGAGAGTCTAGTTCCTTTGCTTTGGGTACTCATTTTTCTTAAAACTTATGAAACTTAAAACATAAACATATAAAGTTAAATCATAACCTGAAAAAAGATACAAAAAATCAAAATGTAGTATAAAATATAAAATGTTCGCAAAACCGTGTCTTCTGGGGTGGGAGGGAAACTCTACCACTCCTAGTGAGAGGGAAACTCAATCACTTCCGCCTCTTCTTCTGCTATTCTTCTGTCTTCAGCACTCAGGGCAGACTAACCCTGGGCTAAGTTCTCTCACCCGGGGATTATTCTGCCCCTTCTTGGGTGAGAGAAGTGAGATTGTCTTTTCCTGTGTTTTCGCTCAGATCTTCCTGGACCTGAGAAAGGGATCGTTGAGGTGGAGGTGGTTCTGCTCCTGCACACTGGCTCCAGTGATACCAAGTAGCACCTTTGCCCTTCAGCCTGACTGCATGGGTTGTCCTCTCTGTGACCTGAAATGGACCAGTCCACCTTGGCTCTGACCACTTTCTTTTGATGACTTTCAGGAGGACCCACTCGGCTTCAGGCCGGTAATTGGAGTTGTGATCCATGTGCGCCGCCTGCGGGGCCACCTCTGCTTCTGTATGGACGGGCCGGAGGAGCCATGGCGGGACCATAACACCCATACCCTCCGGGTGGACCATTCTTATGGGGGCAATCTCGGACCCAATGTCCAGGCTCATTGCAGTAGTAACACACATCAGCATTACCCAGTTTCCTCTGCAGTCTCTGGAATACCCTTGCTCTCGGCCCTCCCCATCCCCCAAAATGACCAGCATGTCCCTGAAATGGGACCGGGGCCTGATGCCACTGTCCTGCTGTTTCTCAATTTCCAGGAAATGGAGGAGCCTGAGGGGGCTGAGACACTGCACCTTCATACATAATTTTAGGTGTTTTACCCTCCTTTTTCTTTTCCCTCAGCTTCTGTTTAGCTTCTGCTAATTGCATTTTCAGGAGCTGAGTTTGTAACGTTTTTAATTCACTCTCCTCATTTTGTTTTGCCACTTTGACTTTAGATAAATGATGCATCAGATGGCGCTCCCATACTCCAGTCTCTGCCCCAGGTAGGTCGGGATTATCTTCCATATTAGTTTTAACCTGCGATGGTAACCCTCTTAAGACAGCCTCCCGGAACCAGTCCCTTTGGGGACCAGCTCTGTCTGGATTAGTTCCTGTCTGTGTTTGCCACATGGATTTGCACTGATCTAAATATTCTCTAGGATTTGTGTTTGTGTTCCACTCAATTTTTGGAATGGTACGTCTTCTGGTTACTGGATACAGGTGTCTAAGAGCTATGCTTATAAGAGTGGAATAGAAGGTAAATGGGTCCCCATCTGGTGCTGTTGTTATACCCGCAACAAGCTCTATGTCCTTACAGCTGTGTGGCTTCATGCATCGTCCAGCAATGGCCCTGTAATCACCTAGAGCTAAAGTGGTGCCTGCTGTCAGGGAGTCCAGTGTCTGTAACCATATAGAGGCACCTTCTGTGATAGGGGGAAGTTTCTCACACAAAGTGGTGAGATCTCCCAGTGTGGCTTGTATCTGTTTCCTCCAAATTGTTGTTGGAACAGTGGACCCATATAAGAAGGTTAGGGCTGGGTTCGGGGTCTCATGTTATAGCCATGTCCGGCAGGGGGAGGAGTAGCCTCAGGTACTGGTGGCATTGGGGTTGAGGGAGATGACATAACATCCTCATTTTCAATCGGTAACTGATTCTGTACTGTAATAGGTGGTGCCTGCATAGCTGCGTCATAATAAGTTACCGCAGTCAGTGGTTCTTGTTTTACCCATTTCCCTGACACTGACATATTAACTGAGCCCTCAGTTACATCTGGTTTCAGAGGTGTGACCAATTCCATCCATATTGCTAGGTGAATCCATATTGCTAGGTGAATGGGAAATATACGGGGTGGAACACTTTATTGGGCAAGAAGCTGGCTGCAATTTGTCCCGTAATACCCGGTTAGCAAATGGGTCAGTTAGTGGAGCCTGTGAAATGAATGAACCTCCAAAGGACAGTGCAGACCCAGCAGTGGAATGTGAGCAGAGAGAGGCGGGGGCTGAGGGGGAGGGAGCAGGCGGTGATGGGCCAGGAGGAGACTGGCCATTTACTGGCGGCACATCACACACGCTCACGTGTCCCCCCAGTAACTTGCAACGTGGGGTATAAGCCTGCGGGATAGAGTGGGCTGATGTGCGAGAAGTGCATATGATGGCAGCATTTCAACTGTACTGCTATCCTTAATATGTCTGCTTTTCCTGTCTCTTTTCTCAGTCATAGCATGGTCACTACTTTGCCACAGCAAACCCATCTGTGACCAAAATTTTTCATCCTTTTCTGCTTTGTCTGTAAGTTCCTTCCACTTTCCTCTTCCCAACCACCTGCTGTCTCTGCACTGTTTGTCAGCCAACTCTTTCTCCTGTTTTGATTTTTTCATCTTCAACCAGAACCACTTGCCAACATTCTCTCTATCTGTCTTGCTTTTTCCATCTTTTGACAATTCTTCATTTATTTTAGAATCCATCCGTTTAACCAACTTCTGCTCCTCTTTATGTTCATGTGATTTTTTAATAGCAGCTTTCATTACTACCAGCTGGTTCTCTATGCTCTTCCATGGACCATTCTGTTCCTTTCCACTATTATCTATTTCTCTATAAAATTCACTTTCCATCTTATGACAACTACTATCCTTTTTTTCTAAAAGATATATTTAATGCGTTATCTCAGTCACTCACTCATTCAGTTCTGGCCGACTGGGACGTATGGCACGCTATGTCCCAAGTTCCCGGTCCAACTGAAGGTTCTCTAATAAACCGTCAAGACACCAGAACACATCCACCCCCGAGGAGCCTGTTTTCAGTGGCCGGTCCTTGTTATCACCGTCAGGTTACCAGACCGAACACTTATCCAGTCCCCCGGGCCTTTCACACCGTTTTTTTTTTAACACGCAACGGGAGCCACTCGCTGCTTGGCATTCTTCCCCACTCAACAGCTTTCATTCACTCGTGTTTTCCTAATTAGTCTGTTCTTGCCAGGGTGTGTGTCCAGCTCACAGCTCATTTACTTTTTGACCCTAACAACGTCTGATCTCGTTGGTTTTGTGTCCAACTCACAGCTCATTCATTTAACTTTTATTTATGTCTGGTCTTGTTGGTTGTGTCCAACTCACAGCTCATTCATTTAACTTTTATTTCTGTCTGGTCTTGTTGGTTGTGTCCAACTCACAGCTCATGGCTGGTCTTACAGTTGTAATAACGTCTGTTCACGGCTCTTAAGAAAAACGTCTCAAACTCATAGGACTACCTATTCTTACGGTGTTATTTTCCACCGCTTATATTGTTCCTTCTGTGTTTATGCAGACGTCTGTAATCTGAGTTTTCGCAGAGAAATATCTCCGTTACTCATCAGCATTCATTCACAGTGTATTTGCCTGGTCTTGTTCTCAGTTATATGTAGAATTCGAGGTTTCTCAGTCCCCTGGGCCTCTAACCCAACTTAATCATACTCGAGGACATATGCTGAACCGTCATGTTCGAGAAACAGCTATATTTTTTCACACAACACCACCACTAAGTCTTGTAATTTTCTTAAAACAACATCCTATTCAGCAGTTTAAATCCTAGTCAACCTTTATGACACTCTTTTTCTTAAGTTCTAGCAGACTCAGACTTACTAAGACATTGGACACAATATTAATTTAGCCTATCGAAAATCCAAAAGCAGAGTTTGATAAAACAGGTTCTGCTTACCTTTTCTGTAGTTTTGGCTAGCCTGTGTCCAGTGTCTGTTGGTCCTTGTCAGTGATCCCAATTTTCACCTGTTTTCCCAAATCCCGGAAGACACCCCCAAGTGTCGAAGCCGTCTCTGCTTCCCCGGGTCCGTTGATTTGGGCACAGGTTTCAAAAGAGTGAAATAAACACAAAGTACAATCAGCTTAAGTTCGCCTCTGCGCAGAGGGAGAGAGATGCCCCAGCCAACACCTGCGAGCAACAACTCTGCTCTCTCTCTGCTTCCAGCTCGTTTTATTAAGTCTCCAGGGTGTGTTCACATTTCCTTTTTTACATATATCATATCACTTAGTTGTACAACATAACAGTTCCTTATGTCCAAATAAGGAGTGCTTCCTGTTATTACTTCCAGCAAGCTCATCTTCTCCTGTCTCCTTCACTCCCATCCGCTACTCCCCTGTCCTTCACCAATTTATGACCTCTATCTGCACATTCCAGTTACACACATAGATAGTTTATTTTCTACACGATACAGAAAAGTTCAATATACATAAAAAATTAAAACTCAAGAAATTACTTTCTAAAATGTTTCGTATAATAAAAAAAGTAACTTCTGGTAAGGAATAAGTGATTAAACTCTCAATTATTCTCACTTAAAATTAGTAAATTAAACTGACACTTCATGTCAAATGTACATGATTAGGACATCATCATTATTTTAAAGGAGGTTTTCGCCATTTAAGCATCAGGAGTTTCAGCATTTAGTCTAGTGTGTCCTGACTGTTAAAGAGAGAGCGAACACGAGGCTTTTAGAAAGAAGATAGCAGCAACTTATGAGTGTGGTAGGGGAATAAAGAGGTCTCAAAATAAACTGAAATCAGTCATTCTACTCTAAAATAAATCATCTCCAAGTGGAGTACCTTCTCTCTGACCAATCTCTAAGAGGAACATGAAGGCCAGTCAGAACATAGACAAAGACCAGAACAGTCAGTAAAGTCTTAGTATAGATGAATCTAAAAAATGAATTATCTAGACATTAAAACAGAAACCATATTTAGCATAAACTAAATTCAGCATTCCAGGAAAAAACAAACTCACCAATTTTAAAACATGGAGCTAGAATGCTTTGCTGTAGTACAACTTTGCCAGCTTGCTTTCATATATTCCTCCATTAACTATATACCATATACCATCAGAAGGTGCTTCAGTAAAATGTGAGACCATCTGAAGACGAATCTGAGCCTGCAATGTGAAAATAGCCCAAAACCAGTTAATTCTCTACAGACTTAGAATGTAAGAATTTGGTATGTAAGAAAGAAAAGTAAGGTCCTGGCCTGAGTCAAAGCCCAGATCTTATTGAGGTGCTGTGGGGTGATTTGAAACAGGCTGTAGATACAAGAAACCCCTCAAATATCTCACAGCTAAAAGTGAGGAGTTGGGTTTCCTCAAATCTTTGTCATAAACTGGATCATTGCTACAAGAAGTGTCTCACTGACGTTTTCACAGCCAAACGCGGTAGGACAAGCTTTTAGTGGGTATGATGTCCTAAGGTTTTCCTAAGCTGGTCAACTCAACTTTGTTAAAAGAGTAAAGTAAGGTTTATTTTTGGCCTTAACTTGTAAATAAATCACTTTCTTTTTGAAAGATAAAACACAGATTAAACATCAATATGCAACCATTCCTGTTGAAAAAACTGAATATTTAATGGGGCCTCCTAATTATTTCACATTCCTGTGTATAGTAATGCATTTCGCTATGACAGGCTCTCAAAAAACAAAAAGGTTTGATAGTAAACTAATTATATTAATACCTTAAAGGTATGTATGTTTTCTGGCACTGAAAAGGGATGTAAAATGTCCTAACATCACAAGCAGCATGTTTCACAAAAGCATCAAGCTTGTTTTGGTCCCTGATAACTTCTAAAAGTTTACACTTGAAAAGCGCTGCTGCATAAATTAGTATTAGCAAATATAAAAATAAAATAAAATTGAAAGTGGAGAGGGATAAACATCCATGTTTTTCTTGCTTTCATGCAAGAGATCAATGAGCTGCTTCAAGAGCTCAAACTGGTAGCAAAACTCCTTGCGTACGACTGAGATTATGTTTCTCTAGTACAATTTTTAGTTCAGTTTTCCACAGTCATTTAGTTCATCATCATTAAAGTATTTTGTTGATTAAATTAGCACAGATTTCCACAGTTAAGGTTTGCAGTATTCAGATTTTCACCTCCACTGTAATGGAAATGTGCCAGATCATATCTCAAAAACCAAAGTTGGAACTTATTACTGGAAGCAGTTTTCTTTTTAGGAAATATAGAAATTTTAAAACGTTCTTCTCCCAGTTTTTCTCCCATTCAGAAAATGTGAAAAAAGGTGCAACAAAGATAGGCTTCTGTTAAGTCTCAGTCACATTATTGATACAGTGCCTTGCGAACGTCACATTTTGTGATGGTACAACCACAAACCTATTGGGGGATTTTATATTATAGGCCTACACAAAGTAGTGCATAATATTTAGCCTTTCTCAGTCAATATTTGTACAATCACTGTTGGCTGAATTTACAACTGTAAGATGTTAGGGACATGTCTCTGCCAGCTTTGTACATCTAGAGAATGCTTGCCCATCCTTAATTGCAAAAGTATTCATAGCACTTGATCTTTGACCTTCACTGGGCCATTCTAACAAATAAATATTCTATGATCTAAACCATTTCATTGCAGCTTTGGTATGTATGTTGAGGGCTGCTGTCCTGTTAGAAGGTGCAATTTCCACCTCCGTTTCTATTCTTTTGTAGCCGATAACAAGTTTTCTGCCAGCATTACACTGTATTTACAGTAGCTCCACCCCTCTTCCCAACAAACCTTTCTTTTAACAATAGCTTTCTTCTAATTTTTCCACAAAGGCCAGATTTGTAGAGTGCACAGTGTTAGGATTATGAATCTGAGAATATTATTTAATATTTAATATTAATATTTTAATATTTTATCAAATAATATTTCTGTCTGTTAAGGGTTGTCCTGTGAATACCAGCCCAGTAAATCGATGGTATTAGGACAAAATAAAAAGGTGTGAGACGAGCTCTGACATTATTGAACAGAATAAACTCTGTACACATATGGAATGAATTCACACAATTTCTTAAAATACAAGAATGTATTAACTGAAATAAGTCAACTCAAAGTCAAACATATTTCAATCAACAAACTCTTTACTATGTTAAAACAATCCAACTAAACTACCAAGCAGAATTAAAGAATAAGGAAGACTAATGGGCTATGTACAATATAAACAAGTTGATTAAAGATGATTGAAAACCATGACAAAAAGAGTGATGCAACATTACCATGCAATGTTATTTATGTTTGAGAACCAAGGATTATCTTGAAGAATCTGGAAATGAAGTTAAGTTAGTCTTGGAACCAACTTAGGAAATAATCAGCAAATGTTTAAACAACCATTCATAATGCAAGATCAGATAAAATTTTATTTTAATAAAATAATATGCATGGAGAGATTATCTGTTCTGCAATGCATTGTCACTTCATACTGCACATTAACGTTTAGGTTGTGAAGAAACAAAGACTTAAAAGTTTGGTTTTCTTCAAGACCTGGAGCATAACATCCCTGAAAATAAGCTGTCTTTAAACGGTGGAAATATTCTCTGGGAGGTTCATAATGTTTTTGCAAACTGTCAAAGCATTAATAGTGGCAGCGGCTTCATCTCTATAAACATGGTACTCTTCTCTAAGAGCCTGGCAGAGAACTGGATAACTGTCTCTAATTTCAGGAGGTAGAGTTTTTATGAACACATGAACACTCTTAGCTGTTGTTTTCCAAATAAGTCTCAGCTTTTAACGATCAGAAGGAAAACGCAAGTCAAGAAGACAATGTTCAACCTCAAGCAGGTAAGCCTCAATATTTGACTCCTGGCTACCTGGATCAAAAACTTCTATGTCTTTAGCAAGGAATTCAAGCAGTTTGAAACGGACACCAAGCTTCCAAGTTGGACCATGTCCATCTGAGAGGTCATGCTGGTTAGGTTCATAAAATGGTGGAAGAAAACAAGTTTTCTCATGACTTAAATGAGAGCTTTCTAACGAATGGACTCGTGCAAGTGGTGGTGGGTCAGGTTAGATTGAGTCACCTGAGAACCACGTGCGTCTCTCCTGGCCCCTAGGGGTCAACACAGAGTCAGAAGCGAGAGGGGTGCCGATCAGGCCAGAAGGGTGCTCCTTCCACCGAATTGGACCATTTGTGCACGCTGAGTCCGGCACTTGGTCATCTTGGTGGTTGTTCACTGCAATGGGATTTGGCAGGAAGGACACCACTGGAGACCATTTGATTTCCAACAATTTTATTGAGGTCTGTGGAAGTAAGTTGAACACTTTGACTAAATTTAGGAAGGGGAGACTCTCTAGGTGCTGGATGCGAGCTGTCTGGGTCTGCCCCCTGCTGTGGCTGCTGTGAGTGAGAATGCAAATCTGGTACCTGAAAGGTGGGGTCTGTTCCCCCCTTTGGGATGAAGCTTTCTTGAGCTCATCTGCCTTCAGGTCCACTAACTTTGTTTCAGCTTTCTCCATCCTCTCCTCAGCTTTTGAGAGCTCAAAATTTGCAGCATTCTCTCTTTCAAGAGTCATCTGATGGGCAGTCTGTAACTGAAGATATCTTTTAGCTTCCAGTTGTGATTTCTGCTGATACAACAAGGTAAGCTGACAAAGAACATCTGAAATCAGAGCCTCTCTAGTCAGATACTTAATGAAGTTTACCAACTCCTGAATCCTCTCATCACATGCGGCAAGGTCAAACTGATTTAAAGCATCCCGCTCATCTGGAGACAAACGGATGAGATCAGCAACCACAACCTTCTGCATCTCCACATCTGCTGAATTCATAATAGAGTTTGATTCCATCATTCTGGCCGGCACAAAACAACAACAAAGTTATCAGAATATTGCTAAGAGCAACAACATCTAACAAATGTATGTCCAGGTATATATGTATATCTGATTATACATATATTGGAAACATTTGTATGAGTGTAAAATGGGCACAGAAGTTGATCATTCAAACTGTGACTTTGACAACACTATGCTCTACGTGTTACAATGCTACTCCTTTCTCTAAGGATATTTTGTGATTTTAGTATTAATTTTTCACTTTTCTTTGGAGGGACTAGTGATTAGACACTACTTTTAACCTTTAAGGGAATTTTGTTTAAAATGCAAAGGAAAAAGAAAATTGCTACATCTCCTAAGTGTAATAATTGCAATTTGGATTTTGGTTCACCACCCTTTATGGCAGGGTGGATTAGATTAAATTTGGGATTTAATCTGGCAAAAATCCTGTTCTTTCAAAACATAAAACAAACTAAAGTTACTGAATGGATACATGCATCAAAATTAGGTCGGATACTAAAATTAACTGCAAAGCTAATTCAGTTTCAGATTGTGGTCGTACACAAAACACAGCTTCTGCATACAGATGTGCAGCAACTGTCTGGACAGTGAGGTTAATTAAAGTTAAACCAAGTCTCAAGTTATTGCTTACACAGAAGAAACCAGACTGAGTCAGAACATCAAAAATTTTGCCTTTGTAGCAGAGTTGATTGTCACTAGCATGGAGATATTGGAGTTATTAATTTGACAAAAGTCTAAAATTGTGAACTCCTGGAATGTCACGAGTTATAATGTTCTCTTAAATATAATCAGTGACGTCTGATGTTAGAACTCTGATGTTTTGAGTCCTATTGTGACCAGTGACAGCTGGTTTTAAGCTAATCACTTGGTACCTCAATAATGTACAGTTGTGGTTTATTCATTCGCATTTATGCACAGTGCAAGCTGTTCATGATAATGTGGGTCCCAACAACAGATAAAAGTTGTCCTGTCGACAGATTCCCCCACTTGAAGTCTGTCAACTTGAGATGCTCTTTTATAGCCTAACCTTGCTTTGAACCTTTCTAAACTCCCTTCCTCCATCAGCCCTGATCTGTCCTTGGTCCTCATAGTGCTGTTTGTCCATTAATGTTCTCTGCAGCCTTCACAGAACATCAGTATTTATACTGACATTAAATTACACACAGGTGGACACACTATTCATTAATTAGGTGACTTCGGCAAAAGGTTGCGCTGTATTTTATGTTGTAGGTAACAGAGTAAATATCAATGCATGTCACACCTTTTTATTTGTTAATTCTCTTGCAAGACCCACATGTACAGATTCACTTGTGATAAACACAACCCTTGCAATGAAAGTTTTCTTTGTTTTCTTGACAGTCTTTGCATACAAGCCAAATCCTGTTCTCAATAACACTGTATGGGGTAGCAACATCTTCACCTACATTATTATTTAAATTGATGTCTCGCCCAGCTGGGAAATTTGTAGAATCCACAAAATAACAAATTGTGTTTGTTTGAGTACAATATATCAGCTAACTACCACATAAAAGAGCAAATGAAGGTTTAACTTTGTATTTCTACGCATAGAACAAAAATGACAAGGTAAATAACTAGTAACTATCACACAAATTTAAAAAGAATTTTATAAATTATTAGGAAGTCATTAGTGCAAGAAAATATAATTGGAAGTTAGAAAACGTATATTCAAGCAAAAATACAACTGTTTGTCGCATTATTAGTGTCAGATAAGTGGTTGGGTGACCACGGAGATATGCTTTAAAAGGAAGTGCTTCTCACCTGTTCATCGCTCAGACATCGTTCCTACATTTCACGAGCTCTCATCCTTACTGTGTGTCAGCCAAGTTTTCTCTCTGGTGCCGTAAGTCCCATTTGTTCCTGTAAGGGAAAAGACAATGCACAGATACTGAGATAAGTGTAGTGTGTAGCGTGCTGAGGAAACCCAAACCGCGGCAGAAGTTAGTGGTGGGTAGACGGGAGCAAGCAATTTGATAAACGCAATCTAGGAACAGGACAACAGTGTTACAAATGGTTCTGGATCCCAATGGACAAGACCGAGTGACAGAACAAAAGGGACTTACGGTAACTGAGAGGATGGTCTGCTGACACACAAGAAGGATGAGAGCTCAGGGAGGAACGATGTCTGTGTGATGAACAGGTGAGAAGCACCTTTTAAAGCATATTGTACCTCTGTGGTCACCTGACCACTTACCTAGCGGTCAGGTAAACCATACCAATTGCTTGATAAGACCAACAGCCAATCAGCCAATCACATGGGAGCAGCAGTACATTTAGGCACCTAAATGTGATGAAGACCCTGTCTTTCCCCTAAACATAGCTATTGTTTGAGCTTCTACTGTGACCAACTGTATGTGCTCTCTTTCATCCTACACACTTGAAAACTGGCTCAGTGCTTATCTGTTTAGCTGGGTTTCTCTCCTAGCTGAAGCTACTCAAGGAGCTACTGCTGCCATTAACTTTACTTTTTCTTTAACATAAAAAGTACCCCTGGATTAGTGCTGCTGTCGTTTTTGTTTGTATGATGTGTCTTCTCCCCAGTCAGTAGAGGCAGATGGCTGCTCACACTGACCCAGATTCTGGTTCTGCTGGATGTTTCTTCCTGTTAAAGGAATTTTTCTTTCCACTGTCACTCGATGCATGCTCGGCATAAAGGATTGCAGCAAAGTCAAAAACTCAGTGCAAATGACTGTCCACTGTCGCTACATGCTCATCCAGGAGGAGTGAATGCTGCAAATCAGAGACACGATGCAATCTGCTGGGTTTCTTTAGATAGAAAACTTTTTATCAATTTGAAAAATAACCTGAACTTGACTTGATAGTTTAATAACAAGGATCAAATTGGAATGTAAGTAATTGACTTTGAATCTTTCTGTGTGATTGGGTTATATTGACTTCTTTTTATGAAGTGTCTTGAGACAAAATTGTTGTTATTTGGCACTGTATAGATAAACTGAATTGAATTAAATTGAATGTGACTTGCTGAAGTTCAAACAGCATCAGAATGGGGAAGAAAGTGATTTTGAAGGTGGCATTGTTGTTGGTGTCAGAGAGGCTGTTCTGCTTGATTTTTCCCACACAACCATCTCTTCGGTTTACAGAGAATGGTCTGAAATTGAGAAAATATCAACTGTATGAATGAAAAGGCCTCACTGATGTCAGAGGTAAGAAAATAAATAGGCACATTCGTTAAAACCCATGAATGCAGAATACCATCACTGTATGCACAACACACTGAACCTTGCAGTAGATGCCCTAAGGACAGCTGAAGACCACAGCAGCTCCCACTCCTGTCCTCTAAGAACAGCCAACTGAGGCTAAAATGATACAGGCTCACCAATTCTGGACAATTTATTAGGTACTAGCAGGGTGTACCTGGTAAGAGAGTTTATATTTGTTAAAAGTTTAATAGGAAAACATTTAGAAAATCTTGCCATATTGCCACTAGATTTGTCTATTAAACCTTTTTGTTTCAAGCTGAGTCTTTAGGACATCTCCTCCTCTCCATAAGCTGACTTTATGGTCCATAATGTTTCATATTTATCACACTCATAAGACTAGAACTAACCTCGGCTGACTTTGCTAACTCTGCATGCAGCTCATGACTATGTGTGAGTTTTTCTGTGTGAGTTTGTGTAAGACCGAGTTTGACTTTCAGAGCATCTGCTGACTGCGGACATGGCAGGGGGGCACAGGTGGTATATTGTTTGTACCCACACACACACATACAATCACACACACTGATGAGGCTCACAGATGCTGACCTTGTACGAGGCCAGACTCCTTGACTGTCAGCACTTGTGACACACACACACAAACACACACACACATTAAAGTGAGGTGCCCATTTACTCTGGGCTTGTCAGAGGCTGCCATCCTTCCCAGTGGGGGTATATTTGTGCTGCTTGTGAGGAAGAGGTGGAAGTGGGTAGGGGGTATTGATGAATAATGCTCCAAGTAATGAGATGGGTGCTGATGGGGGCAGAAACATGAGCAGCCACAAACTTGTTTTATGTACTTTGCTGTCTTCAAACCTGTCAAAGTATTTGTCAAATCTGTGGAGAGATAAAACCTGAGAGCGTGGAGGCAAAGTCATGACGCAGGAACACATCACAGTTCTTAAGGAGCCTCGAGACAAGCATTACTCTGCATTGTGACAAAATCTTAATACATAGAAAAGTAAGGACATGTTCAAGGAGAAGCTGTGGACTAACCCATTATTTTATTCAAAATGTTCTGCTGCCAATTCATGTATGAACTCAAACAATAAGAGATTATTTTGTTTAGGAGTTTTCACTCTTAAACAAAAGAAATCTGAAGCTATTTTGTGAAACTACACAGTAAAGAAATTTGAAAATCCCCAAGAGCTTTAAGCTAATAAAATCCCTGTGGACTCTTAACACAGGGTGGTGGTACACACCATGTAAGACTGAGATTAGCACTGGTAAACATTTACAAAAGAAAAAAATAAAGGAATAGCTCAGATATTTTTTAGGTTCAATGAAGTTAAGTGATTGGTTCGTTTTTCTGAGGTGCGGTTCTGTGACATTATCAATAATAGTTCTTGCCTGTAGTAGAAAGACATTATATAACTGCAAGCTTATTGAAAATGTAAACAACTCCTCAGAGTGAAATAAGCTAACAGCTAGTTAGCTTCCACCACCACCACAGACAAAGTGAAAGCATTAAAGAAATAATATTGCTTGTTGATTCTGTTTGGTAGTCTTTATAAAGCTTCTTGGGTGAGTTGCTAGCTTTTTAGGGTTCCAGTCTGATAATAGGATCACAGAAAATCTCAAATTTACAAACAATCTGAAAGCCCCTTTATTCCACAACAGCATTTGAATATTTTTATTATGCATAATAATAACCAGACATGCTAATTACATTTTTCAAGGGAGTTAAAATATGTACAGCTCTTCAAGAGGAATATTGGCAGTAGAAGTCAGCGTCCCTGACTTGCTGAACAAGGTAGTCACAGCCCTGCATGAACTGACTTGTATAGGGACAAGCTGTGTTTAAATGTTGAGGGAGCAAGGTAGTTATGACATACAGCCAGCTGCGGAACTCAAAAAAAGGTTAAATATACTGTATAATTTAAATTTGACTCATTGTCTCAGACTACAGGGTCGCTACATTGAGTTTGTTACCCATTATTGTTTTGAAAAGAATGGTATGGGGGAACCTTTTGACACAGGTTTTATACATGATGCCGATGTCCATGTCACTCCAATCCTCCTGTCATCCTGCATTGCCATTGTTGGCATTGTTAAAGCTCACAGCAATACAGGATATCACTGTCTCCACTTGTGATCTATAAGCGGCAAGAAGCAGCTGAGGGATGGCTCGCCTTTGTGGGTTTATGATTAAAATTTTTCTGTGAGAGCAGCTGATACCGATAACCGGCCCAGACCGATGCTGGATTGCTTACATCTTTGGCTGTCAAGGTAGGTTAAAAAAACGTTGAAGGCAATTTTAACTAGGAAAAAACCAAACCTGTGGCGAATCCAACTGACTGACACGCACAAAAGGTACTTCTCAGTATTTACCCGGAAACTCAAATCTTCCACACGAATAAGTGAGAAACAGACGAAGTGCATGCTTAAACTTCAGTAGGGGCCGGAGGGGGGACGGGGGTACAACAAATAGAGGGAGAGAAAATGAGAACCTCAAGGATAGATTTTTATCTTTTAGATTAGATAAGATCCCTCTTCCAGCATATACTTTTCAGCAATATGTGCCCGACAGACAAAAAGCACTTGAGATACACCTTAGAAAAAAAGAAATTCAAATCATCAGGGCAAAACACACATAGAATAAAACATTCACTGTGTAGTAATATTTCCCCAGGGAATGAGAATAATGGAATCCTGAAAAAATGCTAAATGCAACTGAATCAAACAAATCCTGTCACATCCTATTTTCTTATCAAAACTTTTGAAACCTGCCTTGTGAGAATATTGGTGGCGTCTCTATTGTTTTCCCCTACAGCTTTCTTTTTTATAAAACCCCAGCAACTGATGCAGTTCATCAGCTGCAGAAAATAATGTTATTAAACAGTTTTACACCACAAGCAACTCTTCAGCTGTATCCACCTGTAAAATTGGAAAGCATATAGGACTATTTCCAACTTTGAGGGCTTTGTTATTTCTATGTAAAGCTTTTTAAATAAAAATGCTTATCACTATGTTTTTTGTTTTGCTGCCTGTTTTTGTTCTGGCGTTTACACTGAGCACAATGAGGAGTTTCCTGGCAGCTAGGGTATCTTGACCACAATAGGTTAACTGAAAATGGATATGGCAGGCTACACTTAGCCGATAGCAACCATTTAAAATAAAAAAAAAGCAGTGATTGTTCCGGGCATCGATCCTGCGGATCACCTCTGGATTTACAGCTCTGGAAGCTGCCCAGTACAGCCTTACTGGTTGATGGAGCTGCTGCGGGTAAAGCACTTCATTCAAGGGCAGAATGATTGCAGCCATTGAGAGAGGTTTTAAAGTGCAATCCAAAGCAACAGTTTTTGGGGAAAAGAACATAAGTGGAGATGAAAAAAACATAACAGATCAAGTGTTCATTTGGTTGGACATTTTAATGTTTTCTGGTGTGTTTCCTGGAAGAGTAAGTGGCTATATTACTTGCTCTGAGGAACATAGTCATTCAAATTCATTTTACAAGTAGAGAAAAACAACACTTCTAGGAGATACTACATACAAAGGTGGCAGGTCCCATGTAATATTATTTCTCTCTGTGCCCAGGGTCATACTTTTCAAGGGGAATGTTTCCTTCTCTGCTCTTATTTATATTGAAAGCTGCTGAAAAAGCCATTGCGTGTCAACCTTGATTCTCTGCTGCAACAAAACACTCAGAACAGAATGAAACCGATTGATGTGCTATTACGACCGCTTGAAAAACATAAAACCTAAAAAAGATGATTGATATGTTGATATTTTTGTAAAAATATATATAGTTTCCAACATCATGACAAAAAAATAGATTTAAAAAATATTACTGGTACTTGTAGTGTCATGGTGTTGTGATTATGAATATGAATATATTATTTAGTATTAATACTTTAATATTTGTATTAAATAATATTTCGGACTGTTAAGGCTTGTCCTGTGAATCCCAGCCCAATAAGGCGGTGGCATTAGGACAAAATTGAAAGGGATGATCCAAGCTCTGACATTATTGAACAGCAAAATTCTGCACACACACATAATGAATTCACACAATTTCTTAAAATACAAGAATTTATTAACTGAAATAAGTCAACTCAAAGTCAAACATATTTCAATCAACAAACTCTTTACTATGCTAAAACAATCCAACTAAACTACCAAGCAGAATTAAAGAATAAGGAAGACTAATGGGCTATATACAATATAAACAAGTTGATTAAAGATGGTTGAAATCATGACCAAAAGATTGATGCAACATTACCATGCAATGTTTATGTTTGAGAACCAAGGATTATCTTGAAGAACCTGGAAATAAAGTTAAGTTAGTCTTGGAACTAACTTAGGAAATAATTGGTGTACCTTTAAACCACCATTCACAATGCAAGATCAGATAAAACATTATTTTAATAAAATAACAATTTAAAGAATGATTTGCTGAATAAAAACCAATCTTCTGGATGACCAATTCTCTACAGTGTTTAATTGGCTGCCTTTATATATTAAAATAATATTTAAAGAAATATTATTGAGGACATATTAAAATAATAAGGAAATACGTTTAATAAGAACCAAACCTTTCTGGATAACTGGGTCTTAATGGTGTTTAGTTATAACATTTAGTGAAATAATATTTACGGAAATAAAATTTCCTAGATGGGAAACTAAAAGTCTTTCTGGGTAAATGATCTTCAGCTGACTCAAAGTGGGCGAGCACATGTTTATTACGTATTTAGTAATAGATTAATGTATTAAATCTCCATTTAGAAATAGGATTTGATTGATTGAATACATTTTTAAATTGCAGTATTTAATAATGGATTAATAAATACAATTTACAATTCCTCTTTAGTAATTCAATTTAAAATGTGCAATTACAAAACTCTTTTCAAATTGGATTTCTATTTGTATCATTTAAATGTTAAATTTGAAATGGTTGTATTTCTTTTTCAGTGACTCCTGGTCCTCGATGGTACCAACAATGTTGTGGAAATTCAATGCAATTGTTTAATGAACCAACTGGAAAACAGCTAAAACCTGCATTTGTTATTATATTTAATTATATTATATTTCTCTATATTTAAAAACATTTGTTGGTTCTTAATATTTTTAACCAAAGTTATTGAAAGCCATTTTGGAAGAGGCAAAGAGCCACTTGGGGCTGTGGAGATAAAGGTTGTAGACCCCTGCCCTAAGTCACTAATTTGTACAATCACCTTATGGTGCAAATAAAGATGCAAGTCTTTTTTTCTGTATGAGATTTTCCCATTTAGAAACAAAATTTGTTGCAATTCAAATTGCTTTTAAATGTTTAAAAGCAAATGTCTTATTCAGGCTTTATGTGGGCCACAATGGTCATTTTTCATGTAAATCATAAAATACAGCTGAAACCAGACATGTCCATACACTCAATAAATAGAACATAACTATTTTCTCTGACTGTCTGACATTAAATCAGAATAAACATTTCTTGTATAGGGTCACTTAGGATTACCAAAATTATTTCTATTTGGTAAATGCCAAAATAATCAGCGAAGATTTTTTTTTAGCACTTTCATTTAATGTAAAGGTTTATAAGCACTAAGATTACAATACCTTTAAGCAATTTGGAACAGTCCGATGTGTCATGGCTTTGTAAGCATCTGATCCTTGTGTACATTTTTCAGCTGCCTAAAACTGCCAAATTAATCTGTTCAAACAGCGATATGCCACGTATGATGGCTGGACATTTTATGATGGAGACAGGTTCGGTGTTCCTGAGCAAAAACCCTTGTGACAGTGGTGAAACTGTTAAGAAAGTAATTATACCCATGGGAATGAGTCCTGTTCTGACATTGTCTGAAAGGCCACTCAGCGTGGAAGAAGCCATTGCTCAAAAAGCAACATAAAAATGCACTTTATAGTTTACAAATGCACTTAAGGAACAGGCACCTTAATTTTGGAGACATGTCCTTTGGTCTCATGAAGCTGAAATAGAACGGTTCTTATACCAGGACAAACTGGCATAAGAACAACAAAGTCAGTGTTTAGGAGTGGCCATCACTTCACCCTGATCTCAGGCCCACATAAAATTTGTGGGCAATTTATACAATTTAAAATGCAACTTCTGAAGCTGAAGAAATTTAAAGAAATATATAGAAATTTATAAAAATATCTCATTATTTTGGTGTTTAGCAAATAGGAATCATTTTTGTAAAACCAGTTGACCTAAATAAGACAAATTTAGTCACATTTAATGTGAGACAGTGAGAGGAAAGGTTCAATGTCTGTAAAATCTGGTTTCAACTGCAGCTTGGGCCTAAAAAGTCATCAATAAAAAACAAATCTCTTTGCTGTTTACAGTTAGACTCTTGCTACCTCTTTCTTCTTTTAGCTCACATCGATCACATCAATCAGGGATTATCAAACCTAAGAGCATAAACAACATATAACATTAAAAATAAATTGTTCACAGTATCTCATTTGCTTTGAAACCTTTCTTTTCATATGTGTCCAACTGTACCTTCAGCTAAGGAAAAACATCAACAAACATTGAGCCTTCAGTGCTACCTGTATAAGCCTCTGTTGTTGCCATGGCATGAGCATGGTATTGTGGCCCAAAATAGACGATTAAAAATATAGTATTCTTCTTCACTCTCTACATCCTGCGTCATCTCACCTGCTTCATGATACTGAGGTGAAGAACAAGCTTCATGCGTAAATAAAATATATCTGATAGTTTAGTTTAACCTTTCTGGCATGCTTTATTGCAATATTATGTGTAAAATTTAGCTTTTGCAATGCTATGGCACAAGTGTTCTGTTGAGAATCTAAATTTCCAATATTGTTGACACAAACAAAGAGTGAATACTCCGATATTTCCACAGATATGACAGCAAAATCTGAATAACAGTTTTTCTTCTTGCAGCTAGAACCCCTTACTGAATAGCATCGTCAAGCAGGACAGGACAGTATCATCTGCTAATGAGTTGAAATCCATAGCTTTCCTTTCCAACAACAAATTGCTGAAAAAATCTTAAGTGATCTGATTTGAGGGAATAATGTTTTTTTTCACTTCTTTTTAGTAAAACCGACAAGCATTTATGTTAAGAATGACACAATAATAATAATGGACACAATTGTGTGGTTGACAGGGACATCTATCTGGGAGTGGAACCCTTAAAACACACAGAACTTTGGTCAGTCCATTCTGAGGTGGTAACGCTTAAGGATCCTACATACAAGCTAGAGCCCATCTCTGGGGAGAACGATTTCTTGGGTTTTTGGGCGTGGGACTGTTACCTCTGTGGCTCAATAAGGTCAGTCACATTTTTCTTTCTTTTATTTTTTTGAAGGTGTCCTGTCTCGTAGAGTAGCACTCAGAATTGTTGTCTGAATGCCAAGAAAAAGTGGAACATTACAGCTAACGCTTTAAAGCTCTGCTTGATATTTATAAAAGAAACTTTATTAAAAACTGCTTTGGGATTATTTCAGTTGCTACGGACACGGAGATAGAAACAAAAAGGAACAAATAAGAAGCACGAAAGAGAGAGAGGTGAGGCAAAAAGGAAAAGGTGAGAGAAGGAGAAAATAATGGAGGAGAGAAAGAAGGATGAAGAGATCACATGATAACACCGTGCTTGCTTCTACACCTGCAGAAACATTCATATTAACAGCTTTTTTACCAAAAAGTGCACAGTACTTACGAATGCAGGATGTATTTAGTGGTAATTGCGGCTGAATATAGAACATTTGTGTATCTGTTAACACCTGAGTCTAAACACCTGTGGGTCTGAGTGTGAGTGCGCTTGTGTATACAAGGTTTATCCACAAAAATATGCAATATGAGTGTGAGGTGCCACAGACCCGCCCCGACCCCAGTCCCCAACGACCCCCATCCTCATCCAGAAAGGGGGCCATGTACAAAAGAGGGGTCTACATGGACCAAACAAGCCCACCAACCAGACCCGCCACAGGATGAAACAGTCCCATCCCCTCAAGGAATTCTGATCTCAACCCCATGAACCCCAGCATGAATTTTCCCACAGGGCCACCCTCAACCATGACACAGATATCAAACACATGCCCCCCAAACCCAAACGCCATAAATCCCCTCCCCACAAGGGCACACCCCCAAAGGTGAGCTCCATCCCCGAAAAAGCTGACAAAACCACACCCACACAGCTTAAGCTCCACACACAGCCCTGTTCCAAGCATCCCCGTTGCATCCTGCCCCCCACCACACAGCAAGCCGTGACAGCAAGGCAAGGTCACCACCCCAGCCTTTGCCCATAAGCGCAACGGGGCAGACACCACCGAGCACTGCGCCCACAACGGAATCCCCGACCCCACACCAGGGGTGGGGTCACAAACTCACCTGGCAAGAGGTCTCTGGCCAGCAACAAGCACCCGGGGCTGGTGTCCACCACCACGCCCCCTGCAACCACACAAACACACCACATCACCGCCAGCACAACGATAGCCCAGGGAGAAACATTATCTAGCTCAGCTCTACCATCGCCACTCAGCCGATTCAAATGCCCGTGACCCCTCATCCAAGAAGAGGACGCAAGGCAGTAAGGCACTCTGACACCGTGATCACTCAGCACTCATCATGTGTCTGCACTGCAGTCATGCTTTTTGTGTTCATCAATGTTCTACAGGCTACATTTGCATTTCACACTTTTACACAAATGGAGTTTTGACAAAAATTCAGAATTAAAGACTCACCTCCACTGCCTGCACCTTCCAATGACTCTTCTGTGCGTCTCCCTGCCTTCCAATCAGCATCCTGTCCGCTTGACTCTCCATCCAATCACCTTCCGACACCTTGCTTTTAAAGGACCTTCAGCAGTGTTCATCCTCGCTTGTCTGTTGAAGCTCATCCACCCCGCCTCCTCCATCTTCCTTCCCATCTTCTCCCGGCTTCGTCGCTCCCCGGCCGCCAATCCACCACCAATGTCGGATCAGGGGGAAGACATCTCTAAATCTAAACCTTATAAATATTCATCTTAGTTCATGTCATTCTCAGCATTTATGTCTTCCTTCCTGGTCCAGCGCCAAAGAAATTACCATGTAATCACACATCATTAAAACTTTTCTAATTCCTATCCTTTTCCTTGTGAGTCTTTTCAGATTGAATTAACTTTTAAATGTAAAGTCTCACATTACAAAATGTTGGAAGGCTGTTATTAGCTTCGCATGTCTGGCCTTTTCCCTTAAATCTAAAACAGCTGCAGCTGATGGTTGTACAGAAACCAATGTGAACAGAGTTCCCAGTGATTAGCCTTGAGGGAATTATCACCTGAAGCTGAGGGTGCCTTTGTCTTTACAGGACATCACTAACTTTATGTGCTTCAGCAATGGTAAGGACCTGCAACCGAATCATTTTACTCTTTATGTTCTTGTTAACTCCAGCAGTAAGGTTCTGCCAGTGTCTGTTTGTTGCAACTGCTTGTAACTACAATTGATCGGATCATATAAAAATATTTGTTTATATTTATATGGAGGGCTGACAGTGCTGGTACACTCCCTGAAAAAAGCCTTTTGTGGCACTAAAGGTCTTCACAAAACATTTCAAGATAAAAAAATGTTTTTGCTATCTGCATGTGTTTTGTGAAACGACCGATGCAGTGAAGCGGATTGATGTCAGCCCGCCTGTGCTCCTGTCTCTCCAAGCAAGGTAGTAATGGCACGGCATCAACCTGTATGAGGGCAAGTCAATTTTATAGGTTGAGGCAGAAATGTGGGGATGATGCATGGTTTGTGCGTAAACAAGGTTTAGAAATCATTTTTGATGAGAAGAGGAACAATGTTAGATATTTAACCTAAATTTGAAATATTTTCTCATCTAATAATATAATCACTACACTGAGTTTTGTAAGCCATTACTGCTTTAAAAAGAATGGTATGAGGAGACTTCTGGCACAGACTTTATGCATAGTGCTGACTATGGAGGTTCAGAAAAACTGTGCTCTTACCCTGCTAATTGAACCTTCACACTCTGCTCTTACTGGTACAATGTGCAATCAATGAAGAATGGCTACCAGACTGGTCCAATTTAGCCATGAAACCTCCCACACTAAAATGACAGGTGTTTCAGTTTCATTGTCCAACACCTGTATCTAACTATGACTGAAATTGATATTTTCTTTTATTCCAGATTTGTAACTTTTATTTTTAAACTTGTATCTGTTCTATTTGTTTTATGTGTTTTTTAATAATTTCTATGACGTTATTGTTAATTTCTTTGGTTGTCTGGTTTGCAATTTTAAAGGCCCATACAAATAAATAACTTAAATAAATATTTTATCATACTTTATGCGAAGGAAAACTGCTCAGTCTAAATGGGGTTATAGATGTTTTGGTGGGATATTTTATATCCTACTTAGACAGTGAAATATTATAGTTATTCTTTTAATATCTAAAAAAGACAGCATTTTCATCTGTATGAGAGCTAACACCTTTACTGTTTTCCACACATCTGGGAGAGTTACGGTGTGGAGAAGCCCCAAAGAAGCATACCACCCAGACTGTTGCAGGCCCAGAGTGAAGCATGGGGGTGGATCAGTGATGGTTTGGGCTGCCATATCATGGCATTCCCTTGGCCCAATACTTGTGCTAGATGGGCGTGTCACTGCCAAGGACTACCGAACCATTCTTGAGGACCATGTGCATCCAATGGTTCAAACATTGTATCCTGAAGGCGGTGCCATGTATGAGGATGACAATGCACCAATACACACAGCAAGACTGGTGAAAGATTGGTTTGATGAACATGAAAGTGAAGTTGAACATCTCCCATGGCCTGCACAGTCTCCAGATCTAAATATTATTGAGCCACTTTGGGGTGTTTTGGAGGAGTGAGTCAGGAAACGTTTTCCTCCACCAGTATCACGTAGTGACCTGGCCACTATCCTGCAAGAAGAATGGCTTAAAATCCCTCTGACCACTGTGCAGGACTTGTATATGTCATTCCCAAGACGAATTGACGCTGTATTGGCCGCAAAAGGAGGCCCTACACCATACTAATAAATTATTGTGGTCTAAAACCAGGTGTTTCAGTTTCATTGTCCAACCCCTGTATATGCTTACCATTAACTCATGTCTAAATGATATCTCCATGTTGAACAGTTATTGTTGACATTGTGATTGTTGGGGCTCACAGAGGTCATTTAATGTCAAAAAATAGTCCATCCCCCTTTCAGCAGAAGGGATGTACTGTAGCACCGCGATCTCTACCCCCCGAGGTTTTACCTCCCTTTACACCGTAATCCCAACAAACCCGTGTACATGGGATGACGTATGATTAATGTAATACAGTTGTTTAAATTTACCTCCTTGAACTGTCACCTTAATGGGGTGGAGGGGTTTGATCCTAGAGGCTATGTTGTCTGGGGCTTAAATGCCCCTTGTAGGGTCTCCCATGGCAAACAGGCTGGGTGACGGGTCAGACAAAGAGCGGTTCAAGACACCTTCATGAGGACCACACAATCGAGGCACATGATGTCCCCGGGGTCCCACCCTGGAGCCAGACCTTGTGTCAGTACTCGTCGGAGAGCGCCTGGTGGCATGGTTGCTCCTTGCAGGATCCGGCCGGGCCAAACCCAAGAGAGAAACACGAGGCCATCCCCCAGTGGGCCCACCACCGGTCCAAAGAGGATCGGACAGCAGACAAAGGTCGAGACCTTGGTGGCCCGATCTCTGAATGCTTAGGCTGGCTCTAGGGACATGGAATTTCACCTCGCTGGGGGGGAAGGAGCCTGAGCCTGAGGGTCTGCTGGGAATATCTGGTGGAGCCGTCAGGGCAGGGATGTATTCAACTCCAACCTCTGGGAGAACTTTGACCAGATTTCGGGGGAGGTTGGAGACATAGAGTCTGAGTAAACCATAATATCCGCATCCATTGTCGATGCTGCTGCCCATGGCTGTGGCCATAAGGTCTGCACTGCCTGTCGCGGCGGCAATCCCCGAACCCGGTGGTGGACACTGGCAGTAAGGGTTGCTGTCACGTTGAAGAAGGAGTCCTATCAGCTGTGGTTGGCTTGTGGGACTCCTGAGGCGGCTGACGAGCTGTGGCAGAGGCATAAACTCGGGCCTGGGAGGAATTTGATGAGAAGGACCATGGAAAAGGATTACCAGTTGGCCTCGAAGTTATTCTGGCAAACCGTCCTGCGCCTCGGGGGGGAGAAGCAGTGCTTTGCCAACACTGTTTACAGTGTGGGTGGGGAGGTTTTCGTCCTGGCCAGCTCTACACCATCTGCGGGGTTCCCTGCAGGGTACCCTCAGCAGGGTACTCGGGAGTTCATGGGAGTTTGCCCAATTGATCCATATGTGTTTTGTAGACCTGGAGAAGACATTCGACTGTGTCCCTTGTGGTGCCCTGTGGGGAGTGCTCCAGGAGTACGGAGTCGGGGGCCCTTTATTAGGGGCCATCCAGTCTCTGTACAAGTGGAGCAGGAGTTTGGTGCACATTGCCGGCACTTAGTCGGACCTGTTCCCGGTGCGTGTTGGACTCGAGGAGGGCAGCCCTTTGTCACCGGTCCTGTACATACATTTTATAGACAGGAATTCTAGGCACAGCCAAGGACCAAAGGGGGTCTGGTTTGGGGACCAGTGGATTTTGTCTCTTCTTTTTGCAGATGACTTGGTCCTGCTGGCCCCCTCTAGCCAAGACCTACAGCATGCACTGGGGCGGTTTGCAGCTGAGTGTGAAGCAGCTGGGATGAAGATCAGCTCCTCCAAGTCCAAGGCCAAGGTTCTTGATCGGAAAAGGGAAGCTTGTCCTCTTCAGGTTGGAGGGGAGTTCCTGCCTCAAGTGAAGGAATTCAAATATCTTGAGGTCTTGTTCACGAGTGAGGGGAGAATGGAGCGGGAGATCGACCCGACGGATTGATGTGGCTGCCGCAGTAATGGGGACACTGTGCCAGTCCGTTGTGGTGAAGAGAGATCTGAGCCGAAAAACGAGGCTTTCGTTTTACCGGCCAGTCTACAGCCCTACTCTCACCTATGGCCATGAACTTTGGATCATGACCGAAGGAGCGAGATCCCGGATACAAGCGGCTGAAATGAGCTTCCTCCGTAGCGTGGCCGGGCACTCCCTTAGAGATAGGGTGAGGAGCTCGGCCATCCGGGAGGGGCTCAAGTAGAGCCACTGCTCTTCCACATCGAGAGGAGCCAGTTGAGGTGGCTGGGGTATCTATACCGGATGCCTCCTGGACACCTTCCTCGGGAGGTATTCCAGGCATGTCCCACTGGGAGGAGGCCCAGGGGACGGCCCAGGACACACTGGAGGGACTATGTCTCTCGGCTGGCCTAGGAGTGCCTTGGGCTCCCCCTGGAGGAGCTGGAGCAGGTATCTGGGAAGAGAGACGTCTGGGTCTCTCTACTGAGTCTTCTGCCCCCGCAACCCGGTCCCGGATGAAGCGAAATACAATGAGTACAAGCTGTTTAAATTGTTAATATGAGACAGTTTTATTTGGGTTTGAGATCCTTTTATCACATACAAACTTGTAAGGCTGATTTAAATTAAATGTATCATACAAACCAGATTCTGTGTAAAAGCAAATCCCTGACAGTCCACTCTGTTAACAGCTTTTTTGATAATATTTTACCTGTGTAATAATTGGAATGCTGTGCAACATGACTAAATCTGTCTTTGCCCTTGGCCTGTGTGTAAATATATGAAAAACCTTTGTGATCACTTTGTCTGCATCGGTCAGAATGGATCATTGCTGGACAGACCGACAAGGCTGCGCGGTTCAACATGAACAGCTCAACAGGAATCGCAGCTCTAATGTCACCCAGGTTTATAAACCAAAAACTAAATTTTGTTGTCATTTCCAGGGTGTGTCACAGGATGACGCAACAGAGGCACATATCTGGAGAGACAGAAGCTCGCAGGCAAGTTAACTTTTCCTCCACAAGGCCATTCCCGGGAGAGCTTGAAAGCTGGTATTCTGTCTGATACAACAAGGTCAGAAGATTCATAAACCGATCGAAGACCCCGCCGACACGCCGGCGCAGGTGAAAACCCACAGAGGTGTTTCCATGGAGACGAGTTTTCCTCCTTGTGTTGATCAGCCGACTACAACAGCTCGTCATATTTTCCCCATTCTGGATGGAGGAGAAGCTGACTGTTTTGAGTGATCACGGACGTGTCATGCTCCAGCTCCCTCTTTTTTTTGTTAGACTTACTTCAAGCCGGAGAAAAAAAGAAATCTACGTCAGAGTAATTTCATTATTTTTCCCTATTAAATCGGATAGATTTAGAGGTCTGGACAGGGTGAGGCATAGTTAAGGTGATTCAGAATAACCAGTAGTTCATCCAAGTTATTAACTTGTTCCATGCAATTTTGATAGAAGTGTTTTATGCTGAGCTGCAATGATTTGCTGTGTGACTGCTGTAAACCTCGATATGCAGCTGCGTGTATGTTTTTACCGGCTAATCCCAAATCAGCCAGGAGTTAAAGTTAGACTTTTTTAGAAGTTTTTCATTCGAAGCAGCCTGCAGTTGCAGTCTGGGCTTTGTGGCCTGACCACTCCTTTGTCCCAGTTTAATTACTGGAGTTTTTCTACCGAGGTCCCGCCTCAGAGTTTCATGACCCTTTGTTCAAGATTTGGGGCAATTAGCTTTTAGTGGCCAAGGGTGTGGCACCACCGTTCTACCAGCTGATAGCCAGCTGATAATCAGCACACCAGGAGGGCTTCACTTTCCAAGTAAACCCAAATTATACATTTTGTCCATAAAACTGCTGGTTTGATCTTCATAGATGACACTCACTGCGCATATATTTTATTTTTATTATTAGTTTTAGGTAGTCATTTTACTCTTTTTGTAGAACAGTGCATGTTTAGTTAGGTGAGGGTTTTTGGACCAGAATAGTCATTATATTAGGGCTATATGGTTTCAATAAATGTTCACGTATATAAAGAGAAGCGTTTGTGTTTATTTTGTGCAAGAGTGATTTATCTGTCAAAATAAGGTCAAAGTTCCCCCAATCAGTGGAGCAGCTGATTAAACAATTACATTTAGTGTGGTTTTGGTTAATATTTATCACTTATTAATTATAATTAACTAATTGTAATTATTAGAGTGCATCTATGATTTCTATTCGTAAGCATTGATTTTTGGTTAAGAAATATTTTTTTTACAGTCTTTTCACGGTGGTGCATGTTCCAGAGGTGGCTTTATTTTTGGCAGGCTGGTGGGCGCGCATTTGCACAGTGTGGGCTTTG
Source organism: Girardinichthys multiradiatus (assembly GCF_021462225.1). Lineage (NCBI taxonomy): Eukaryota > Metazoa > Chordata > Actinopteri > Cyprinodontiformes > Goodeidae > Girardinichthys > Girardinichthys multiradiatus. Next base: position 10,476,785 of record NC_061814.1, read on the forward strand.
CGCACGGCTTTTGCTTTGGGTGCTCTTTGCTGCGTTCTATCCTCCGCTCTATGTCGTACTGCGGTGGTGGGGTGGCAGTCTTGTGCAGTGCGGCTGTGGCTGACGTGTGTGTGTGTGAGAGGGTGCAGCGGGGCAGGTACCGCTGAGCTTAGCGATTGCATTGGGCTTCTCTGTCTTGTACTGGGGTGGGGTTTGCTTGTCTGCTCGGTGGTTCCTGGTGGATGGTGTGTGCTTGGGGTAGGTGGTTTTCAGTGTAGAAATGCCTGGTTGGCATTTCTCCCTGGGCTGTTGTTGCAGTGGCAGCGATGTGGTGTGTTTGTGTGGGTGCAGGGACATGATGGGGACTGCCGGCCCCCGGTTGTGTGCCGCTCGCTGGGGATCTCTTGAGGGTGAGTTTGTCCCATCTTGGTGTGGGGTTGGGAGGTCCATTGTGAGTACGGTGCTTGGTGGTGTCTTTAACGGCTTTTCGGGGATGGAGCTCATCTGTGGGGGTGTGCCCCTGTGGGGAGGGGATTAATGGCATTTAGGTTCGGAGGCATGTGTTTGATATCTGTGTCCAAGTTGGGTACTGGGCCCGTGGGGGAATTCATGTTGGGGTTCATAGGGGGTGTGGGCTCATTGGGTTGAGATTGGAATTCACTGGGGGGTTGGGACTGTTTTGTCCTGGGAGGCTCCGGTTGGGGGGCTTATTTGGACAAGGTACACCCCTCTTTTATTCGTGGCCCCCTCTCTGGAGGAGGACAGTGGTCATCGGGGGCTGGGGTCGGAGCATCAGGTCGGGGTCCGGGCCGGAGTCGTTCGGGTTCAGGCAGTGCCAGCACTAGTCTAGGTTGGTGCAGTCTGGCTGTCTCAACCCCGGGGGTCCGGGGACTAGTTGCCACTCTGGGGTATCGGTACCTGGACATGGGAGTATAGAGTATGTATGGGAATTGTGAATGAGTTTACAACATCCATTAGTCTGTGTCTTTATGTTGGGTCCGTGGGTGTGAGTGTTTTTGTGTGTAGGCATGAGGGTGGGAATGTGTGAATGTGCCTGTGTGTGCCTGTTTTTGTGTCAGTTTGGGTCTTGGGCTCCTCCATATTCTGAATCAGCTTAGGCCCCTCATCAAATGTGGGGCCTATTTCCTCCCCGCAACACTCCTTGCCAGTGTCTGGTGTCTCTGCCCACTGGTGTATTGGTGGTTCTCGGTGTCTGGGGCTGGGGCTGGATGCTTTGGTGTGTGCTGGCTCACTCCCTGTGGATTCTTGCCAGGGCCTGAGCCCCCTGGCTCTGTCGGGCTTCTGCTTGGGGGATGATGTGCCCTGGGGTCCCGGGTCTCTGGGTCCGTAGCTGGAACTTCTTCGGCGTAGATGGCTGCCAGTGGTGGTCCTCCTGGGATTCCCGTGCTCTGGGGGGCCTTTGGATGTTTGTGGCTCAGATCTTCTCTACGTATTTCTTGGGTGTAGGGGGGCAGGTCTATGGCTCCTCACACTCGCCATTGTGTGTTTTTATGGAGAAACCTTATACACACAAGCGCGCTCACACTTACACCAACATTCAGGTGTTAATACATACACAGATGTTCTATATCACGCCGCAATTACCACAGAATACATCTTGTATTCATTACTGCCATCCATCCATCCGTCCGTCCATCCGTCTGTCTGTCTAATGTGTACGTGTTTCGGCATATACCCAGGCTATCTACAAACTGCCATAAATCAGTTTATCTGATGAGAGCACACTAGCTCAAAAAAGCATGTCAACTTGGCCAAAATACAATATTTGAGTTTTGACGGTGGCCATAGTTCCCTTGTGCCGTGAGCACAGTGCACCATTTATGAGCCCAAAATAAGCACGCGTTTCTTGCCACCTGGGCTGAGATGCAGGGGAAACAGTATCTGATGGGGAAACACAAACTGACGTAACACCTGTGTCACCCCCACTGGTTCCTCAGTGGGATTTCACTGGCGCTGGTTCTGCATGCATTAGTTAAATTTCTATGATTTAAAACAGCCCTACCGTTAGCTCTGACATCTGCAAAGAGAGTGGGTTATCTGCTTATTGTTTTGGTCAGGTGAGGCTGCAGAGCGGGCCTGAGTATCTCTGATATTGTAGCGATGCTGCTGGAAGAAGTGCAACAGTTTGGGCAAATGAGAATGGGTGAGTTTATATCAATTAGTATTTTGAATAACTCTTTTGTCTTGTATCGAAAAATTCTAAATAGAAATTATTTGCTCCCTGTAGAGCCAGATTTATGTAGGTCAACCTTTAAGGGCCTGTCTCTAACCCATCTGGGGTCTCAGGAGTGAGGGGTTGATTATTACCCCTACTTGTGCAGCACAAAATGGATATACTGTATACTGCTGATCCAAATTGTAAGACAGAACAAGAGTATAAGTAGTCATACAACTTCAAAGTGCAGAAGGAAGAAAAAAGAACCAAAAAATTGAGAGGGCAATTTTTGAAAATTGCATTTAAACTCAGCTGTTAGTTGTCCAAGGTCTTAGGACTATAGACCTAAAAATGTAAAATGTGCATATAAATCTGTCTTTCATATTCTTTTTTGTCAAGTGTTCAAATGTTCATGACTCCTGACTGATAGCTTCAAAGAAAAAATTCTCAACCCATGACACAAATTTTCCTATTTTAATTTCACAAAGGAACTCTAAACCTGAGACATGCAAAAGTGGAGCAAAGTTTTAATTTAATCTGGATGGTACTCTTGGTTTCTAATGTAAGTGGCATGACATGGAGACCCAATGGAGACGACTTCCACATAGCATAGTGGAGCAGGCTCCATCATGATCTGACGAGATTTTTCATTCAGTGGAACAATGGAGCTTCAGGTTGTGCAGAAAAGTCGAAATGTGCTTGGCTATCTAAATATATTGCATGTGTTGGGGCCATCCATTTTGGTCGCACATTTTGACGCATGCAGCTCAACAGACGTCGCAGCTCTGACGTCACTGGGAGTATAAACCGGCTGAGATGCAGAGTTTCGGGGCCATTTCCCGCCTGTCTAACAGGACAGCGTATAGGGGGCGCATACCTGGAGAAACAAGCTCGCAGGCGAACTTTTGCTCCACAAGGCCATTCCTGAAAGAGCTTGAAAGCTGGAAATCTGTCTGATACGAGAAGATCAGAGGATTTATTTGCTGATCGAAGACCACGCCACACTCGGCGCAGGTAAAATCCCTACAGAGGTTCTATGTCCAAGGAGAAGAGTTTCCTCCTTGTATATGCAGTCGACTAAACGGTTCGTCATCTTTTCCCCTCCTGGACAGATGAGAAATTACCGTTTTTTTTTTTTCCTCTTTAATTCAATCACGGACGCGTGGTCCCCCTCCCCTCCTTTTTCTTCAGACCTGATCCCATCCTCAACCGGTGGAGATAAGAAATCAACTTCAAAGTAATTTCATTATTTTCATAGTAAACCGGATAGGTGCATTTAGAGGTCTGGGCAGTATGAGGCAGTTAAGGTGATGTAGGATCACCAGTAGTTAATCTAAGGTATTAACTTGTTGCATGCAATACTGATTGAATTATGTTATGCTGAGCTGTGTTTTGATGTTTGTCCAGCTGATCCCAAATCAGCCAGGAGTTAGAAGTTGGACTTTTAAAAGTTTTTCATTCAAAGCAGCTGCGGTCTGGGCCTCACCGACCATTCTTTGTCCCAGTTTTATTGCTAGAGATTTTCCACTGAGGTCCCGCCTCAGAGTTTTATGACTCTTTGTTAAGATTTGGAGTGATCAGCTGGTTGTGGCTAAAGGGGCGTGGCCCCACCGTTTCATCAGCTGATTGCTGCAATCGAGGCATCAACACGACAGGAGGATTTCTTTCCATTTAACCCAAATTACACATTTTGTCCATAAAACTACTGGTTTGATCTTCATAGACACTAAATGCGCATATATATTTTTTTCTTTTATTATTATTGTTAGGTAGTCCTTTTTATTCCCGTTGTGTAGAACGGTGCTTGTTAGTTAGGTGAAGGTTTTTGGACCAGAATAATGGTATATCAGGATTATTGGGTTCAATAAATCTTCATATATATAATTAAGAGAAGCCTTTGTGTTTATTTCCTGCAAGAGTGATTTATCTGTCAAAACAAGGTTGAAGTTCCCCCACCTTCAGTTAAGTGGTTGAATAAACAGTGACAGTTTGTGGTTTTGGTTAATAATTTGTAATTATTAAAGAGCTTTGAGCCCATAATCACAACACCAGAGGATATCTCTGATTTCTATTCGTAAGTAGTGATTGTTGGTTAAGAAATTAATTTTTTTCAAATTATTATTTCAAATTATGATTCTTGATTAATATTAATTAATCAATAATCATATTCCTTACACATGTCACTGGGCCTTTCAACAGAATAACACTGTAGTTCCCATCTTTTGGAGCATCCTTTATGTTTAGCAATGGATGGCAAGGGGCATTTACAAAACAGACATCAATTCCAGACTGTAGATGCCCTTCTTGAAGCCACATTCTCCACATAGTGAACCTGTTCTATTCAGAAACAGTAACAGGGATGGTAGAAGGTCCAGAGTTAAGGCCCAGTAATCTGTTCTTCTGTCTTTTCACACTTTAGCATGATGCTATTAATATGTCTTTTGAAACCACTCGATTTGGGTAAAATGACAAGACACACTTTGACAGGGCCTTATGTCCTGCTGAAAGAGGACATGGTCTGATGGCCCCAAAAACAGCATAAAGACTAGACAATGTTGTGTAAATTGCATTAATGTTGAATTCAACGCCAGAGGGTTAGTAGGCCAATAAATTCCCAGTGAGATGAAGATCTAGGCTATGACTTGGTTCAGGACTGGCCATTTCTGAACTCTTAACCAGTTCTTGTTGTATTTGCTTTTACATGTTGGTCCTGCTGCAACAAAGCATCCCAAACCACAAAACTTCCAGCTTGCTATGAATCAGAAAAAGCCAGACCCAAGATTCAGCCAGACACAGTACTGAAAGTTTAAAAGGTTTATTCAGCCACAGGAAAACGTCACACAGGTAACACTCCTCAGCTTCCAGGAATCACTGAGGCAGAAAGAGGGATTAGTGACTTGTAGTCTCTCCAGATTTTGCAGGGATCAGAAAAGTCACTAACCTGCTTTTGTCTTGAGTGGAACTTGAAACCCAGAGGAGAAACCTCAGTGGGTGGTGTCAGGTTTAAACAACCTACAATACTTATGACATCACAAAAAGAAGAGAAAGACAAAGAATTAGTTTTATACTCGCAGCGAGGAGAACGGTCAAGATGTGTTCAGTTACAAATCTCGCACCGCTTTGAACAGCATCTGTCAGTACCTCTCTTTTTATTATCATTCGGGGATCCCTAGTTACAAAGAACGTTGCTCTCTAAAGGATGGGAAACAACAGCTGCATCGTAAACAGGTCATAAACACCATTATCTTTTAACAACACACTTCCCCAGTCTCCATCATTTTAAGATCAGTGCGTCTTCTGTTCAGCGCAATCAGCCTTCATCTTTATGACCTCCTCAACTGTGGCTGCTTCCTTCTCAGCTCCATTTATGACGTTTGCCTGCAGACAACTCATCACATCCTTACTCACACATACATCATGAAAGGTTATAATATCAAATAGTCAAGTTAAGGATAGGAGAAAATGTAAGATAAATCTATATTCAATTATTCCAACAGGCGGCAGGCGGTGATCTCCACAGCACAGGTAAGAAGTGACTCCAGGCTGAATAATCTGAGGGCTAGGCTGGCTCAATAATCCAAGGACAGAAACAGGGTCAACGATCGGAACAAGAGGCGTCAGGCAAGGGGCAAGCAGAGGCATAAACCAGATGCAGGAAACAAGGTCGACAACCAAAATCCAAATAGTCTGACAGGGAGCAAGCAGAGGCATAAATCCAAAAAGCAAGGCAAGGTCAAGAACAATGATCAGACAGGAAGGAATGCTGGATATCTACTCACACAATGGCTTTCAAAAATCTGGCACCATCTGCTTGTCAGAGTCAGTATATATCAGGGAAGACACAGGTGCTTGGCATTCCACAGATTGCACTACACCGCAGCAGCCACCAGGTGCATCTAATCTGCTGATTGCAGCCAGGGAGACAGGGTAGAGCAGACGTGCCAGAATCATAACACAGCTTCGTGCTTCACATTTGGTATGAGGTTCCTCTGCTGAAATGCTGTATTTGGTTTATTATGTCCTTTGGTGTCTGTTGGCATTGGCTCAGAATGTGTACCATCTATCACTATTTTCTGTATAGTGGAATGGCTGACTCAAAATTCTCTGGAGACCTCTTTAAATCCCTTACTCAGAAGCTGCAACAGTCTTCTTTCTGAAGGCAGCTCTTTGGATCTTACCATTGTGTTCACTCTCAGTTCAGCCGTCAGAAGCACCAAACTAAGATCAAAGATTCCAAATTTGGGAAGCTAAACTGCTTGTACAAAAACAGAATTGCATGTGCAATAAGTGGGTGTGTTGCATGTGATTTTCAAAGATTGAGCATGCAATGGATAACAGGTGCAAAACAGGTGCAAACCACCCTATTTAGATGACGAAATTGCGTGTGCTGCTGGCTGGCTACTGCCCCCAGTGGAACTAGAGGAAAAGCGAACAAACGCTGTGGCGTTTGAAGCATGCAGGGGTTGTTGCACTGCATCATTATAAAAAATCGAGCTGCCGATTTTGTCCTTTTGTTCCGTTCTGCTCCTGCTTTTCTGGACTGTTACAGTTTGATAAACATTAGTGTTGGCATTCATAGCAGCAGGTTTGTAATCGCAACCTCTGCCCTGACGAGATTATTTCTCCTTTCTCTTGATTTACGCAGGGCGCCTCTGAGTGCATAATTGTGCAAGCAGAAAGCTGAGTCTGCTGTTCTGTGAGCAGATGCTTTTATGTTTGTGGTCCACAAGGATCCAATATGGTGGCCGGGGGGTGCAAGACACTCTTACAAGTACCAAAACAAATTTACATTTCAGAAAACAAATTTACATTTCAGAAAATAAATTTACATTTCAGAAAACACTTTTACATTTCAGAAAATCAACCAGAAAGGGAATGTACCAACGCCGAGGCTGACCCGGAAGTCAGCCTCAGGGGCTGCATCCTTCGAAGACCGTATTTGTAGGCCGATTACGTTACAGCGCGGCGACGAAGGCTGTCCCAATTCATGAATCATGACTCCCTCAAATGCGGCCGACAAATGTGTCCTTATTTTGCCCGATTTGAAGGATGGGTCGTGAGTATCCTTCGCGGCCCATCATTTCCCATCATTCATTGCGGGTCGAAGCGGATTGGTCAAGCAGGGGAAGCCATGGCGGACCATAGCAGCAAAAGCTGTGAGTAAATTGTGGAAAATTACACTTTCTGTGACACAAATTAACTTCTACAATGTTTTTAGTGCGGGAATATAAGTATGTAGACGTGAAAAATCTGCTTGATTTATCTAGACATCGCTTAATTTCAAACGTGCTCCGACGTGTTCTGAGTTTTCCATTCCCGGCGTAGTAACTGGCTCACCCTGCCAGCCCTACCGGCGGTGGGGCGAGCTAAACTTGGAGATATCTGACTGGACTCCCGGCACTAAGCTCCAGTCCTCACAGTGAACATTTAACACAAGTGATTTATAACAGTTTATGTTATTATTTTAATTGTTACTGAAAATCTATTTAACATTTCAGGTGATATTAAGGTTAACCAGAATAAATGAACAGTTTTATGTAATCCAACTGTATCGCTGGAGAGTGTGATTGAGAATAAATAAGCTTTTCAATATTAATTTTTAATGAAGAAATATGCTATATGTTTTAAAAGTTTATTTATAATTCAGTTAGCATTATAATTTCTGATTCCAGGTTCAATCCAGAGACAATCATGTTCAGGTAAAAAAGATGTTTGATTTAACTAGCCAATAAACAAAGAGATAGCAACTTTATGGCTAATGTATGTCGACATATTGTATATACAACAACTTTCAATTTTAAGATAGATGGGAATTATAAGCTATTTGATCCCCTCTGGCTGTTCTTAGATAATTATATAATAATGCAGTGTTTTTGGTGTATTAGTATCTACTTGCTTTGATCACTTAAAATATCCAGAAGCATGCCTTAAAAATAATGTGTTTTTCCATCTCCATTCTTCCCTTTTCTAGACCAGACCCCTTTACTGCAGGATCAACCTGAGTGTCCCAGTCCTGATCGCTTCTTCAACCAGGAGGACACCAGGCCTGATTTTCGGCTGAGCAAGGAGTCTCTGGCAGTGCTGCTTAATCTTTTGCACCAGGATAGGCAACATGGATGGGGTGCTACTATTGAGACCTTGGTTTTTCTTTTCTGGCTGGCAAGTGGCACATCCTACAGAGTGGTCTGCAGAGTGTTTGGGATGCCTCGCTCTACTGTCCATTGCATCGTCCACAGAGTTACAAAGATGGTGGCTATTCGTCACCAGGTCATCTACCTTCTAAAGACCCCTGAGGACTTAAGGCAGTGTCCCGTGAGTTTGCAGGGCTGGCACGCCAGAGAGATTTTCTTAAAGCTGTGGGTGGAATTGACGGCTGCCATATCCGCTTCAGGTGTCCAAGCAGCCCTGATGGTCAGTGCTACAGGAACAGGAAACTCTTCCCTTCCATAATCCTGCAAGCAGTTTCTGAGAGCCCTTTTATTGACACGTATGTGGGCTGGCCTGGGTCAGTGCATGACTCTTGGGTGCTCCGCCACAGCCCACTGTACAGACACTCAGTTTATCCTCCTCCAGGGCATTTTATCCTTGCTGATGGAGGTTACCCATGCCTCCAATATCCACTCCCCCTCATCACTCCCTACAAGAAGACAAGACAAGGTGTGGGAGCCCAGCGCTTTAACAGCCATCATTCCAAAAACATGCTCTATTATAGAGCGTGTTTTTGGAATGATGAAAACCAGATTCAGGGCCATCTTCCTGCAAGCGCTGGAGAATGCACGACACCTTTGTACCTCACGTAAGTTTTGACCTAGATCCATTTTATAAATACATTATACATAATATATACACATACACATATATGCACCCTCTTTTAAATTGTTTTCAGGTCATAACAGCATGCGCCATCCTCCACAACATCTGCCTTGGTGCTGGGGATGTCATGGCCCCAGAGGATGACCCAGAGGAGGCTGTAGGTCGGGACTGAGACAGTCAGCGGTGCTCTCTGGCGGGACCAGCTTTCAGCTGAGGTGTCTGCCTTGGAGGAGGTACCACCAGAACATGATTACTGTGTCGGCCAAGTATAATATTATAGATGTGATTAATTTTTGAGGGGTATAACTAATTGTAATATTTTGTGAGCACCATCTTCTAATTCTGCATTTTTCCAATTACCTCTTAGTGATGTGGCAGCCGTCAATTCAGCCGGCCCTTTAAACCCACTTGATGGACGATACCGTGGACAGCGGAGAGAGGCATCACAAACATCTGCAGACCACCTGTGTGATGCTTTGCTCACCATCCAGAAAGACTAACCACAGGTTTCAGTTGCAGCATCCCATCTAAGTCTCTGACCTTGTGAAAGATTTAGCCACACCGCCAGACTTTCTGTTCAGAAAGACATCTGCCTCTTTGTTCTGTTGAAGAGGTGTTCCAGGAACCGGTCACTCAGGTTGATCCTGCTGTCGCCATTGGAAATACTTGTACATAGTTTTATTTTATGCCTTTTGTCTTGTAATCTTAATCTGTTTGAATGTTTTCTTCCCCCATTCTGTTTAAAGTGCTGTTTGTATTTTTCATAATAAATTCTGTTTATAAATTTAAATGAAGTTGATGTATTGTTAGATCAAATGTACATAACATTAGTGACAAAAAGAATTTTTAAATTTATTAGAACACCTTAAAACTTTAAGAAACAATCTGAACAAAACTTAATATTTCCCATGTAGCACCTTATTTTGGTGCCATTCTTTCTAAGATGGAAAACAGTCTGTCCATTCTTTGTGCCCTCTCCTCTGCTTTTCTTTGTAGCCTCATGTCCTCCCTGATCAACTCCATCATCTCCTCATCTCTGTCCCTCTTTCTTTTCTGACCCCTTCCTGCTGACTCACTGTCTTCCTTCTCCATCTGGTTGCCCACCGCTCCGCTTGGCCCTGGAGTGTCCTCAGGGATGGAGGCAATTAGGACAGGAGGTGTTGTGGAAGACCTCTGACCCAACACTTCATCCATAAGGACAAACCAGGGCCAAGTAGCAGCAGTGGGCTTTTCACTGACTCCCTCTCCTGACCCTGGATACTTACAATCCTAAAGTTAGAAGGAAGAAAAAAATATATATTTTACTAAACAGAGAAACCAACAAGACTTTTAGAAATATTTTTTGATTTGTGTGTGACATGAGAAGTTCTGAGCATACTTTATATTTCTTTTTTTTGTCCCACATTGTTTTGGCCTGCAAAGGGGGTGACCTTCCCCTGTTGGTCCATCTTGTCCTAAACCGAAAGAAGTATCTTAATCACTGGATGGATATTTATGAAAGTTAGAAAGATAGGAGTTATTGAAACTGGACAGAAACCGACAGAAACCTCCAAGCCACGGTGTCTCAGTTTTTAGCTCCAGTAAAAAGGTGGTGGTTCTCACCCCTGAGCTTAATAAACTGGCCTGTCTGCTCCTTTGTACCTAAAACAAAATATGAAAATACTAACAAAAAAAAACATCTTGCGTAATATAATAAATCAGAGCAAAAATAAAGCCTTTTTTAATTTTATATTTGTCTTAATTTGAAGAAAATATTAAAATATTTCTATGCAAATGTCTAAAACAAGCTCTTTCAAACTTTTAACTTCTTTACTGAGATTCATTTACATTTGGAGGTGTATTCCTCGTTGGGTTTACCTGGAATCAGAAATTATAATGCTAACTGAATTATAAATAAACTTTTAAAACATATAGCATATTTCTTCATTAAAAATTAATATTGAAAAGCTTATTTATTCTCAATCACACTCTCCAGCGATACAGTTGGATTACATAAAACTGTCCATTTATTCAGGTTAACCTTAATATCACCTGAAATGTTAAATCGGTTTTCAGTAACAATTAAAATAATAACATAAACTGTTAGAAATCACTTGTGTTAAACGTTCACTGTGAGGACTGCCAGCGGGAGCTTAGTGCCGGGAGTCCGGTCAGATATCTCCAAGTTTAGCTCGCCTCACCGCCGGGAAGGCTGGCGAGGCAAGCCAGTTACTACGCCGGGAACGGAAAACTCCGAACACGTCGGAGCACGTTTGAAATTAAGCGATGTCTAGATAAATCAAGCAGATATTTCACGTCTACATAGTTATATTCCCGCACTAAAAACATTGTAGAAGTTAATTTGTGTCACAGAAAGTGTAATTTTCCACAATTTACTCACAGCTTTTGCTGCTATGGTCCGCCATGGCTTCCCCTGCTTGACCAATCTGCTTCGACCCGCAATGAATGATGGAAAATGATGGGCCGCGAAGGATACTCACGACCCATCCTTCAAATCGGGCAAAATAAGAACACATTTGTCGGCCGCATTTGAGGGAGTCTCGGAATGATTCATGAATTGGGACAGCCTTTGTCGTCGTGCTGTAATGTAATCGGCCAACAAATACGGCCTTCGAAGGATGCAGCCCCTGAGGCTGACTTCCGGGTCAGCCTCGGCGTTGGTACATTCCCTTTCCGGTTGATTTTCTGAAATGTAAATTTGTTTTCGGAAATGTAAAAGTGTTTTCTGAAATGTAAATTTGTTTTCTGAAGTGTAAATTTGTTTTCTGAAATGTAAATTTGTTTTCTGAAATGTAAATTTGTTTTCTGAAATGTAAATTTGTTTCGGTACTTGTAAAAGTGTTTTGCACCCCCCGGCCACCGTAATCCAATTAGGCCGGACTACATCCTGCCTCGCCTTTCATCAGAATGATGGATTACAGGCTACTGCACAGGTGGGCAGAACAGTGAGCAGAGCTGTGTGCTATCAGTGCGCACAAGGGACATCTGTTCAGTGCTGTGTCTGGACTGACAACACCATAGGAGCGCGCACAGCTTGTTAACTGTGTTGCTTGACGTAACTCGCAATGGTTGCAGCTTAGAAATTGGTAAATCAATATTAACAAGAAAAACGACAAACATGTCTGTCAGTTAATTTATTAGAGGTTTATCTCCATTAAACTTTCATTATTTTCAGAGACTCGTCCTCTTTTTTTTCTGAGTATTTGTTTAACAAATACAGAGCTAATCATAAGCAGCCATAATATTAAAGCCTGAATGTAATATTAGCAACATAATAATTGTTTGTTGCAGGAGTTGGCAATCTGTATGTTATAGCTTTGCTAATTTTAAAACATAACGTCACATAACTGTCCATCAAAGAATTTAAGTTTATGTACATATAAATAAATTATTTTACAATGACTGTACTGAATTCACTTTGTTTGTTTTGCCAATTTTTTCAACGATTAATATGTTTGATTGTATTAATTGTTCTTTGGTGACACAAAATCATTCCTTAGTGTATAAACCAACCCCTGGCATATGTTCACATTCAAAGAACATAATCAAACAGCTCACTAATACAATTTGTTTTGTTTAGTGACAAGGTTAAAGCATACACTGTCTTTCTCACCACATGGAAAAGCTGCCTATAAATGTTGATTTTTCACCTGCTATAAAGGGATTTTAGCATCCAGTTTGCAACTTTATAATTTGTTTATTTCTTTCCTATTAATTATATTATCAACTTCAAAGCACAGTGTGTCCTTTGCATGAAGTGCAATTATAGTTAAACTGCTGCTTGCGCTTCTCTGGCAGATGATCAGTTATGTGCACACTTCGCCATGATCAGGTTTGTTCTTCAGCAGCAGATGATCTCACTGAGAGCAATGGTGAACTGGAATGATCCAGACGCAAGAACAAAATTGTTGCAAGGACTTTTATCATAGGAGAAATATCATGGCTTCTGTTTGTGATTGGCACCAAAGCAGACCTTACATAGAATACTACATAGAATCCTTTATTCTCATCTACTTTTGTCATTTTCAGTTTTGACAATGCAAATCTGTTGACACTTGTACAGACGATTCTCTCTCTCTTTCAGCTGTCATTCTATCTAGGCCTCCTTCTGGCCAAAGTGATAGCAGACATTTTTGCATCCCAGTTAGTACCTGCATTTCAAATGTGCTAAATATAGATGCAAAAACAGCGCCGCAATCCATTTCAGGTTTAATAAATCACATTGCGGGTGGTAAAGGATTACATTTTCATATCCCCCTCCCATATATTTGTGCATTTGGGTCATTATTATGTGTTTTGTATATTCATAAAGGCAAACACACTAAAAAGTGTGCTGCTGCTGTTCCGCTGATTTTACACTCACAATCTGATTAGGACCTGGGATGTAGATCAGCTTTGCAGACGCAAACAGGTTTGCATGGGGTTTTGTACACGCAAGCCTTTTTAAGATCAGGCCATAAGTGTTTGAACAGGACAAACCTTTAAAATGATCAGTATTAATGTTCTTATCATGTGCACCTGATGTAATATGCCTATATGTAATTTTATTCATCGTGAAGTGGAAATTCATTTATTCCTCACCAGAAATAGCATTTTTTCATTAAATGTTTTGCAGAAACATTTTAAAGATTTAAAGGCTTTTATAGGCTGTGATATTTTTTCACATAACTGTAGATGTCAAGAGACATTCACAGGCAGTTGAGGAAACACTGTGACAGACTCCCATTTTCTGACAGAATGACTCTGAGGCTGTTCAGCCACACCTTCATGGTAAATTACTTTGCAACCAGAAGGTTCCCTTTCAATTGTTCGTCATCCTGACTGTCAGGTTGAAAGACTAAAAGACTGGCTCAGAGACCTTTCAACACCTGCTTTTTTATGGAGGTAACTTGTGAAGCTATATCTGTAAATGAAATGGACCTTGCATGATTTTTGTCAATTTAATTGCCCTACGTTTGCTTCATCTCTTCATGTCTTGCAAGCTATTATCTGCAAACTAACACAGTAAACAGAAAGCAGAATCAAAGCTCACAGTTATCCTTCATATAAGCTGCACGGGCTGTTCAGAGGGTGTATCAGACTGCTTTTGAGTTCCAACTCATCAGGGAGTTTGGATGGAAAACTGTCTCGATTCTGATAGAAAACGCTGTTTTAGCGCCACGTGAAGAAAAGAAGCATGTCATCTGTATAAGTCACACACCTACAAACAGGAAGAAAAGTGTAAGCAGATACATGAACTCCCATATCCATTACACACGCAGTCAATAAAGTGGTGCGGATTTTCATGCACACATGCTAAGATAAGGAGTGGGGGTGGGGTTGAGGAAGACAAGACATTTACTGCGACACACACACACAAAGAAAGAGGGCACCATCAGAGGTTTGATCTTCTCTCCATGTCAAATCACCGTATTTCTTATTAACAGCCTTTTGCTTCTCGCCCTCCTTGTTTTCTTCATCCTCTTTTTTGCCCTTCTTTCTTCCTCTTCCCATCCCTTTCTTCTCTCCTTTCCATTCCTCTTCCCTCCCTCCCACTTCTCTGTCAGAGAGCAGATCTGCCTGAATAATTTCTTCCCCCTGGACCAGCTCTGCTCTTTAATTCATGAGCCAGAGCATGAGTGTGTGTGTGTGTGTGTGTGTGTGTGTGTGTGTGTGTGTGTGTGTGTGTGTGTGTGTGTGTGTGTGTGTGTGTGTGTGTGTGTGTGTGTTACAGAGAGTGTGTGCTTTTGTATTTGTGTGTCAGCTAGTGAGAGAACAGAAAAAAAGACTGGTGGTGACAGAAAGTGTGACACTGTCTGCGTGTGTAAGCAAGTTTTTTTTATTTTTTATTAGAAAACCCACCAAATATAATTGTGCTGTTATAAGTTCAGATCTTGGTGTGTGTGTGTGTGTGTGTGTGTGTGTGTGTGTGAGGTGACAGTACTTCTCTTTGCATTTAAGTATGTGTGTGTGTGTCTTCAACCACAGGAAGCCTATTTTTAACTCCTGGATGACAACGGACTCACAATCCTTTAGAACCAACTCCTCTGAATGAATCATTCACTTTCATTCATTCTGCTTCTTCTCGGATGAATCATTTACTTCTCTGCCACTCTCAAACCTAATCTTTTTAAAATTTTCCAAAAATAATTACTTGTTTTGTTTCAGTCGCGCTAAATTGAGCCATTTAGCTGATTGCAGATCTTAACTGAAACACGCAGATCATTAACGCATGAGTACATTTCAACTCTAATCAAAGTAGTTTGAGTGGAGCCGTTCGCCATTCACACTAAACGTGACTGGACTTCAGATAAGGATCACTGCCTTTATTATTCAACAGTTTATGCATCCAATCATGCAGTGCAGTGAAAAAGTATTTGCCACCTTACAGATTTTTTGTGTTTGTGCTTTTTTTTTGTCACACATTTGTTTCGGATGTTGAAATAATTTTGTTATCTGACAATTATAACCATAGTAAATCAAAAAAGTAGTTTCAGATGATAATTTTATTCATTAAGGGAAGAAAAGTCCTCCAAACCAACTTGGCCCCTTGTAAAAAAAAGTGACTGACTCTAAACTGCTTAAGTCACCCTTAGAGGAACCAACACTGGACACCGGACAGTGACACAATGTTTCTGTTCTGTAGCTACCCAGTTGCTGCTGCTGTCTTTGCTTTGTATTATGTGACACTTCTTCCACAATCCTGTTTAACAACTTAGAGGTCATAGTAGTTCCAGGTTTATAATTACCACCCGAAATGATTTTATTTAGTTATTCTGAAAAAGTAATTCACCCACCGCTTTTCCAAACAATGGTGATCTAGAACCAAATGTTAAGCGGGTTGTAAATCTTGCTGTAACCCTGGATTCAGATTTCAATTGTAACAAACAGGTTACAGTGTTTTGCAGAAGGGTTTCTTTCAGTTATATCAGGTTTCCAAACTGAAACTAGTCTTGTCTAATCATGATCTGGAGACAATAATCCATGCCTTTGTCACAACTCATGTAGATTATTACAATTCACTTTATGCTGAAATCAGTCAGGCCTCTCTTTTACACCTTTGGCTGGTTCAGAAAGCTGCTGCTCATTTTTTAACCGGTGCACATAAACACAAACACATCTCACCTGTTCTGTCATTTCTCCTCTGGCAGCCAGTGTGACTGAATTGATCTTAATATCCGCGTCTTGGATTCTAAATGCCTTAATGGTCCTGTTCCTCCATACCTCTCTGAGTTGCTTCAGGGTTTTGTCTCACAAAGGGCCCTTAGATCAGCTGACCAGCTTCTGTGGGTGGTATCAAAAAGTAGGCTGAAGCTCGGAGGAGATCGGACCATTTCAGTTGTGGCTTAAAAATTATGGAACAAGTTGCCATTAAATATTAGACAGGCCTCTTCTCTTTCTGTTTTAAAGTCTCTCTTAAAAACATACTTATTTTCAGTGGCTTTTGACACAGTGTGAGTTGGTGTGTTGCTGTTTCTCTTTTAATTTTACTACAGTATTTGTAGTGTGTTTTTATTCAACTTTTTAAGGTGGCCGGGAGGTGCAAACCAACATTACAATATTTGAAACACTTTTATAAGTCCCTAAACAAATTTACATTTGAAAAACACATTTGAATTTTAGAAAACAAATAAAATTTTAGAAAACAAATTTACACTTGAGAAAACAAATTTAAACTTCAAAAAACAAATTTACATTTGAGAAAACAAATTTCAGTTTCAGAAAACACATTTACATTTCAGAAAACACATTTAAATTTCAGAAAACAAATTTACATTTCAGAAAACAGTTTGAAAAAACACAAAACACTTTTACAAATGACTAAATCTTAAGGACACGGAATGTACCAACTCCGACGCTGACCCGGAAGCAATAACGGAAGCGCTCATGGTGATCCAAGATGGACAGCAATCGAGTGGTGCTTTGCCCATTTTGTGGCACATATATGAGTAGATTAACACGGTTTTGTTTTTTGTGTGGTCAGTCCTTGGAGTCTGAGAGACAGCAAGCTCAATTCGTGGCAGTAGCAACTAGAAATGGTACTTCCACCACCGAAGGGTGCAACAGGGTTCCTTGAGTGCCTTGTTGCTGAAAAGCGCTATATAAATAAACATGACTTGACTTTACTTGACTTGACTTGACTTGACCAGCAGTAATAGCCTCTAAGATGCTGCCACACCGGCTGCTGCTGTTTTTGCCGAAGCAAATGCTGATTATCGGCAAATGGGTTGTGTCAGGGTTTGGACTTTGTTTGTGTTTAGTCACTTTTTATGTTTATATTTTTATCTTTTTATGTGTATTTTGGTAGTCGTGATTGTTTTGGTTACTTCCTCTCACTCCTGATTGTTTATTTCCCCCCTAGTGTTGTCACCCTCCTCGTTCATTGCTCCTTTGGTTATTGTTGCTTTCTTAGTTTCGACTTAGTATGGTTTTCTCTGTATTATTATTATTGTTATTATTACTATTATTATTATTATTTATTGTAATGCTCTGGTTTCCTTGTATTTCCTAGTTCAGTTTCCCATTTAGTGTCTTTGTGTTTATTTATGGTTTGGTATTTGTCCTCTTTTATATTCTACTAGGTTACTAGTCTTATTTTCTCTGTGTTAGTTTCTTTCCTAGTTGTAGTCCTTTCTCATTTAGTTCCTCTAGTTTAGCTGTATTCTCCAGCCCTCTGTTAAGTTGTGTTTACTTATTGTTTATATTTTGTTTGTTTACATTTTAGTCATGTTCTCTGCTTCCCTTCTGGTCTATTCAGTCAGTGTGCTTTAGGTTTGTTTACTTTTGTAGTCAGGGTTTCTTTATGGTGTTGCTAGTTATTAGGTTGTTGTGTTCCCTCCGTTTTCTCAGTTTCCTTTAGTTCATGTTTATTCTTGATTTTTATGCTTTATTTATCTTGGTCTATAGTTTCAATTAGGTCTGCTCACTGTTGTGTTAATTAGTCCCTTTCCTCATGCTTAGTTTTATTCGGTTCACCTGGTCCCTCTGCCTCCCTGCCTCCTTGTCTCACCTGTTCTTAGTTCCTTTGATTACCTGCCTTTGTTGTCCCTCAGTATATTAGTTGGTTTTGTTTCATTGTCCTTTGCTGGTTCCTCTCGTTGCACAACTCGGGTCTACACTCTACTGCCATGTATTTCAATGTTCCTGCAGATGTAAGTTTTGGATCTCTGGTTTACCTGCAGTGATTTTGTTACGCTTGTAACTTTGAATAAAGCTGATGATTATTCGGAATGCTGCTGCCAAGCTCTTGTCTGCGCTTTGGTCCTCCCCAAAACCTCACCGTGACAGGTTGTCATTATAGTTATTAGCTATTGACTGTTATTCAGTAATTCCTTTCAAATGACAATGTCATTATTGGTTTTTATTTAATAAACAGTGTTAGACCCATAATATAAGGTAGCTGTATTTACTTGAGATGGAAACTATGTCATAAATAGCTTTATGTGTATGTATAATGTGCTGAAAGGATGATGAAGAGACATTCCACAAACAGTTGGTTTATTATAGATCATGAATGGTTACTGTGAATTGTTACTCACAGAAAATAATATTAATTTTTTAGAAACACGCTGCCACTCTGTGGAGTCCCTGGCCACGCGGGTGCCACAGGTTGCCACATGCCAAAGGGGGCCAGATCAGCTGTAAATGCCTCCAGGATGCTGCCATGGCAGCTGCCTATGTTTTACTCCGGTCAAGCCGGCTGCGTTCACTTTGAAAATGATGGTCAAATCAGCCCTCACGCGGTTTTGTTGTGCGCGAAAACATCATGAATCACGGCAGTGGCGCTTGCTGAGATCTTAGTAAAAGCAATATTTTTTAAAGGAACTGATTCGTGGTGATTGATGTCATTGTTGCTGTTATTTATATTAGATATTTAAAAGTCCACCCGCGAATATGTAGATATGACATTTTAGTTTTTGTCACTGTTATATGTGGTAATTTGTGTGTTCATTATTTGTGAATGTCGATTGATATTCCCTAAGCTTCCACGCTTATTAAAACAAAATTGTTTCCAGTGACCAGTCTCACGTCACGTTGACAGAACCCTTACCAATGTCACTCATTTAATTTCACCCACATCTAAAGTGAAATTTCAAAATTAAAGCCCTAAAAAATAAGACATTTTAGACATTACTATGTTTATAGCAAGATAACGGATTGTTTCCAGTGATTACTCTCACTTCAGACTGACAGGACACCCTCAGATGTCACTTATTAAATGTCAGCAACATCTGATGTGGAATTTCAAAATTAAAGGCCTTAAAAATAAGTCGTTTTACGTTTATTTTCCCTAAGTTTCTGTGTTTATTGCAACAAAACGGTTTGTTCCCAGTGATAACTCTCACTTCAAGATGACAAGAGAACAGTTCCAGATTCGACTAATCGAATTTAATCAAGATCTGATGTGGACTTTCAAAATTAAAGCATGTCAGTTTTAGACATTCCATTTATCTTTTACGAAGATGGCAAATATATTAACAATATCATGTGTTAGGATTATTATTATTGATTAATTAATATTTATCAAGAAATACAATTAAAAATCATAATTTGAGAAAATTAATTTCTTAACCAAAAATCCTCATTTATGAATCGAAACCAGAGATGTCCCCTGGTGTTGTAATTGTGGCTCAAAGCCTTTGATAATTACAATTATCAAATTCTCGGTAATAGTTGGTAATTATTATTAGATGTCACTGTTTAATCAACCGTTTCTGACGAAACATGTGGAACTTTGACCTTATTTTGACTGACAAATCACTCTTGCACAAAATAAAAACAAACGCTTTGTCTTTATCTATGTGAATATTTATTAAATCAACAGCCCTGATACAGTACGATTCAATAATCTTCACCTAATCAAACATGCAAAGTTCTACACAAAAGGGGTAAAATATCTAACTAAACAAAACAAAACAGACAGCAGTGGGTGTGTATGGAATCAAACCAGCAGTTATGGCAAACAAGTGATAATGTGACGCGGAGCGGAGTTTTGGGGAATGGCCCGCCAGAAAGTGTAGCTCAATTACTGTGAGCCATAAAATATTCCCCACCACTGGGGGTCCACGCACACAAAGGGTTGTAAACCTTTTGCCGGCAACTAATAAAACATGAAGTGTCGACGACAAAGAAAATGGTTGATTTTCATCATAAAGTTATTATAGCAGTCCAATTTTAACAGTGCAGCTGCGCCAGGTGTCACACAGTAAAAACACAACTTGAGAAGCGCGGCGGCTTCAGAGTCCAACAGCAATCAAGTTTCAAAATAATGGTATGCACATACAATTCAGAACCCATTAGACCATAAGTGGCCATTCTAACTTGCACTAAAACCTACTCTACCCTGCCCACGCTATTCCACGCTATAAAAATAAAAGGGTGGATTTTACTTGTTGAAGTTTTCCTTTTGGGGCAGCGAGTGAGAGAGGGGGGGGGGAGTTACTGCGCATCCGCAGTTAAACTCCAAGAAGAGCGGTCAATCTCCATCCTCTGGCCTCCTTGGCAAAAGGGGAAAATATGATCTGACCGTCAGCAGTCAACTGGAACAAAAACAAGAGTGGCAATCCGTCTCCTTGAAACTCTGTGGTTTTTTGGTTACGTGTTAAACTCACGTCTTCGATTGGCAAAGTGAAAACTTATAAGCCTTCTTATTCCTGTAAGCTTAATTCACTTAGTTTTCTCGTTGGCCAACGAAGAGAATGAATTAAATCCACGTGGGACCTCTTCTTTGGATGCTGGTAACTGTGTCTAGGTCCCAAGCTGAAGGCGTTGGTGGGGAGCCTCATAGTCCGTTATATAGTTGCTGTGACATCGGAACTGGGACGCCCCCGTCTTATCAGCCGCAGTGCCCACTGGGAATTGTAGGAGCAGATTATCCTGCGGTACAAAATGGCCGATTACGTTGGAAAGGCATAGTGGCGTCCAGCAACGTGCAAATGGTCCAATATTCAGCAAACAAGTGGTCCAACACATGTTTTATTGTACGATCATTTGTGATCTCTTAGCACTTGAAATATGTTTTAAGGATGACTATATGCAACGGTCACACCTATTGCTGTTATGATTCTGCACTGTTTGTCTGCCTCATCTCTGTCTGCCTGCTGATCTTCTCTGTGCTGCAGCAGCTATTAGGAGGATTGCTTTCACCTGCTCCATCCCCGCCTGCTCCCTAATCAATGCCTCACCAGCTCCACCTGTTCACCTGGCTGTATAAGCAGTACTCTGGCAGACAAACAGCGCCAGATTATCGAAAGCCTTGTGTGAGTAAATGTTCAGCGTTCCCTCCTTGTCTGCCTGCCTGATTCTGATCTCGTTTATGCCCCCTGGATTTCTCTACTCTGCTTTGCCCACGTCAGCTAGTCTCTTGGCTTCTGAATTCTGGACATCAACCCTGCTTCTGCCTCCTGACTACCACTCTCTGCCAAACCCCTGGATCTATCTGCCTGACTCTGCCTGCCCGTTCATGATCTTGCTTCTGTGCTCTGACCAATGATTCCAGCCTCTCCCTCAGATCCTGTCGCCTGAATCTGCTTCCCAAGGTTTGACCCAGTCCCCTGACTACCGCACTCTACTCACTCACTGGGAGTAAAACCTGAGAGCCCGCGTGACGTTGTACTGCTGTCACTGGATCATCACACTGAGGAGCTGAAATTCAGTTTCCTTATCTCTCAGTGGATTTTGAAAAGGTTAATGGCTTTTATTCTGAGTTTGTCACTATTCTCAGTACTCTGCTCAGCCACTAACCTGTCTGTCGGCCCTCAGAGGTTCCTGAGCCTACAGCTGGTTGTTTCCTGCCAATCATCTCCTGGGGCTTTCAATAAATCTTTTGAATCTTACCTGTTGTCTCCGACTGAAATTTCGGGTCCCCCGAATTATTCGTTACAATTGCAGTGCAGTATCTAAACAACTGAAGGAGTTGTTCCGAAAACGAGGCAAACGCCACTCAATTGCTGTCCTTGTTTCACCATGAGCGCTCCCGTTATCACTTCCGGGTCAGCGCTGGAGTTGGTGCATTCCCTTTCCGTAAAATTTTGTCATCTGTAAATGAGTTTGGCGACTTATAAAAGTGTTTTCTCAAATGTAAATGTGTTTTCTTAAATGTAAAAAGACTTGTAAAAGTGTTTCAGATATTGGTATGTTGGTTTACACCTCCCGGCCACCGTAGCTTTTAGTGTTTTGTCGTATTTTATCATTTTGTGTCTTGGCACATTTTGACATGCGCAGCACAACAAACATCGCAGCTCTGATGTCACTGGGAGTATAAACCGGCTGAGTTGCAGAGTTTCGTTGCCATTTCCCTCCTGTCTCACAGGACAGCGCAACAGAGGCGCATATCTGGAGAGACAAAAGCTCGCTGGCAAACTTTTGCTTCACAAGGCCATTCCTGGAAGAGCTTGAAAGATGGAAATCTGTCTGATACAAGAAGATCAGGAGATTTATTTACCAATCGAAGACCGCGCCGACACCCAGCGCAGGTGGAAACCCACAGAGGTTCTATGTCCAAGGAGATTAGTTTTCCTCCTTGTGTAATGCAGTCGACTAACGGTTCATCTTTTCCCCTCCTGGACGGATGAGAAATTACCATTTTTTTTTCTTTAATTTGATCACGGATGCGTGATCCCCCTCCCCTCCTTTTTCTTCAGACCTGATCCATCCTCAACCGGTGGAGAACAGAAATCAACATCAAAATAATTTTGTTCTTTTCATATTAAACCGGATAGGTGCATTTAGAGGTCTGGGCAGGATGAGGCAGTTAAGGTGATGTAGGATCACCAGTAGTTAATCTCAGGTATTAACTTGTTGCATGCAATACTGATTGAATTATGTTATGTTGAGCTGTGATTTGATTTGGTGCGCAAGCGCTGCTGAATCATGCGTGGTTAATGTTTTGTCCGGCTGATCTCAAATCAGCCAGGAGTTAGAAGTTGGACTTTTAAAAGTTTTTCAGTTTTTCATTCAAAGCAACTGCAGTCTAAACCTCGTGGTCTGACCACTCTTTATTCCAGTTTTATTGCTGGAGATTTTCCACTGAGTTCCCGCCTCAGAGTTTATGACCCTTTGTCAAGATTTGGGGCGTTCAGCTGGTTGTGGCTAAATGGGCGTGGCCCCACCGTTTTGTCAGCTGATCGCTGCACACCAGGAGGATTTCTTTCCATTTAACCCAAATTACACATTTTGTCCATAAAACTACTGGTTTGATCTTCAAACACACTAAATGCGCATATATGTTTTTCTTTTATTATTATTGTTAGGTAGTCATTTTTATTCCCTTTGTGTAGAATTGTGCCTGTTAGTTAGGTGAAGGTTTTTGGGCCAGAATAATGGCATATCAGGATTATTTGGCTTCAATAAATCTTGATATATATATAATTAAGAGAAGCGTTTGTGTTTATTTCGTGCAAGAGTGATTTATCTGTCAAAACAAGGTCGAAGTTCCCCCACTTTTGGTGAAGTGGTTGAATAAAGAGTGACAGTTGGTGGTTTTGGTTAATAATTTGTAATTATAAAAGAGCTTTGAGCCCTTAATCACAACACCAGAGGACATCTCTGATTTCTAATCATAAGTAATGATTTTTGGTTAAGAAATACATTTTTTTCAAATTATGATTTTAAATTATAATTCTTGATGAATATTAATTCATAATCATAATCCTTACATTATTGGCATCCCTGGGTGGGCCTTAAAATGATAGATACCACTATTGCACGAAGTAACACATTTGTGATATCCTGGAAACACTGTTGTGAGATTAGGTAACATTTTGCAGTTGTAAGCTGGATGATGTATCTTGACTAATATTGGCTCAATTCTACTGCACAGAAGTAATAATATACTCCTAATAGTAATAATAGTTTTTCTAAGGTGCTTTGGTGGATGCGAGGTGGACGTTTTGTGTAGTTTATGATGAAATTCAACGTAAATTGCCAGCTTGTCAAAGCAACCCATGCTGGCTTAAAGCTGTAGCGCAGTCAGCTTGTTGCCGGAGCAACCAACAATTCCTGGCACAGTAGGAGGCATCATGTCGGCCTCTGGTTTAACTACAGCTGTAACTAACACTCTCCCAGTCAGGGAGGAACAACACTACCGTCTGGTGGCCATTGAGTGAATTGCAGTTGCAACAGGAATTTATCTGCAGCAGACAGGAGTTTAGTGCCATCTTGTGGTCACTAGTGAGAATTACAGTTGCTGCCACAGAATTTAACTAATTTGATTAGTTTTAGTGACACAGGCAGATAATCCCATCACCGGTGATCAAAGGACATAGCTTGAGCTAAAATCAAGTTATTGATTATTCATTGCCACTTCTGGTTATTTACAGGATCTACATAAACTGAGATCAGCTTCATGCAGATCAATGGAAGATCCTCTGGTAGATAACAAGTAATTCTCTCATAATAACATTAACACCAGTCAGTAATTATTTTAGTTCATAGACTTGTAAAATGAATCAGTAGTTCACGAATGAGGCAGGCCTACCTTTACACCCCTAAACTGGTCTTAGGACAGCCTGCTTTCTTGTGTCTGTTTTTTAAGGTTGTGTTTCTAACCACGCTTACTGTTCCTTTACACTTGATGTTAAACATTCCCATGTGTTCGATCCTATCCTCTAAAAGATAAACTTTTTTTCATTTGGTCTGACAGCGTCCCGCTGCAGACCAGTCCAAGGTGTCTGTCAGGGTTTGTGTAGCGGAGGACCTCGGAATGCAGACGAGCAGGCAGCATGACTGTAAGTGAAATGATTTAACTAACAAAACTTACTACAGACGATGAAGGCAAAAACAGACATGGGCAGGCTGGCAAGACAGGCTTGGCATGATCCAAGGACAAGACATGAACAGAGAGAGTGATCCAAAATGTTTCCACGAGGAATGAACAGAACAGATGTGTATATATGGAGCAAGAAGAGGAGACTGAATGCTAGGTGCAGGTGAACCGAATGAAGATGATTGACAGACAGGACAGAACAAAACGTGGCTGGAGCAAAACAGAGACTCTTGAATACAAACTTAAACACAACTAGTAAACCATAAAACTAAAGCATAACCAGATCCTAACTTGACAAAACATGAAGACAAAACTAAAGCATGACCAGGAAAATAACAAAAGCATGATTCAAAACCTCTCAAGAATAATAATAATAAGAACCCAAAAATACCCACAAATCATGACAGTGTCCAACAGCTCCTGTCAAATATCTGCTTGGGGTAGGGACAGGTGTCATGTTAAGAACTTGCTTCCCCCGCATTCAGACAGTACCCATAGCAGGAAGAGTGGATGGATTGGCGAGTATAGAAGATGGATGGATAATTTTGTAAATAATTTTGTCTTGTTTTTTTCAATGATGAAAATTTTGACGATTTTAGTTATTATCATCATTTATTAGATTTTATGTTGTTTTCTGAAACATTTTCCTCATATGTGTAGTAAAAAAAATTAACACCAGCTCCATGCATTTCCATTTGTGAACACAGGATCTCATTGTGCTTCACTGGAGTCCCTAACACTTGGCTTTGTAGCCCTTTCCAGTCAAATAGAGTTCAATGATTTTGTTTCTCATCTGTTCTTAAATTTCTTAAAATTGGGCCATGGTGTGTCGCTTTTTGAGATCTTTTAGTCTACTTCATGTTGTCAGACAGCTTCTATTTAAGTAATTTCTTTATTTTAAAAGGCTTCTTTCACACTGCAGATCTTGATGTGATTTTTGCTGAAATTGGTTATATTTTGTGTAGTCGTTCAAATTACTAATTAATACAACTGCCATCAGATTTCATTCTTACCATTTCACGACCCCAAAGCAACCCGTAATATGCAGATAGAGAATGTAGACGTATCATGAATTGCTTAAATAGTCGAATTAGAACAAAACCAGAGGACAAAACAGACTCAGCACACAGGATAAGATGGTAAATTAGGTTTATTTCTACTGTAGACTTTGTTTAAGGAATCTTGAGTTGGAGTTGTCCAGAAGCCAGAGGAGGAGGAGGTAAACCCAGGAATCCAAGGAGAGAGAGAGAGAGAGTACTGGTGATGAGAATATTTACAGTGCAGTCCTTAGGAGGGAGTATTACTAGATGTTGGCAGGCAGGTAGGCAGATAGGCAGGTCGACAGGCAGGCAGACGGATAGGCAGACAGACAGGAGTCCACATAACTGAGGTTATGTTCCAGCAAAGGTCTGTATCAGCAGCTATCTTAAGAAGCCCATGAGCTCATTAGGAGAATGCGTTGCAGCTGCAGACAATGAGCTGCCAGAACCAACCAGAAGGGGAGGAGCAGAGATCCTACAGTACTCTCCCCTCAACGATTGCCTCCAGGCAATCCAGAACGCTTTTCAGGATGGCGTTTGTAAAAGGACGTGATGAGAGCAGGGTCCAGGGTGTGAGAACGGGGAACCCAGGTTCTCTCTTCAGGTCCATATCCTGCCCAATCCACAAGATATTGAAAACCACGCCCCCTACGCCGAACATCCAGGATACGATTGACCGTATATGCAGGGTGGTCATCAATGAGTCGAGCAGGAGGAGGGGGCTTGGTGGGAGGACTCAGGGGGCTTTCCGAGACTGGCTTGATCTGGGGAACATGGAAAATAGGGTGAATGTGCATGGAAGATGGTAGTTTGAGTCTCACCGCAGATGGGTTGATGATCCTCTCGATGAGAAAAGGGCCAAGAAAACGGGGGGCCAACTTTCTAGAAGTATCTTTTAATTTAATATTCCTGGTGGAAAGTCAGACTCTCTGATTGATGCGGTAGACAGGTGCAGCAGAACGGTGACGGTTAGCGAACCTCTTATTTTGTTCCAGGGTGCGTAGGAGGGTCCTCCTGGTCTGTTGCCAGATCCTACGACACCTGAAAACATAATGCTGAACAGAGGGGACCAGGATGTCAGATTCAACACTGGGAAACAGCAGGGGTAGATAGCCCAGTGAAGCCTCAAAGGGGGACAAACCAGTAGCAGAGGAAGTATGTGTGTTGTGAGCATATTCGATCCATGTGAGATGTTTGCACCAAGAAGAGGGGTTGTCATTTATTAAACACCTCAAGGCAACTTCAAGTTCCTGGTTGCATCTTTCTGTCTGTCCATTAGATTGGGGGTGGTATCCAGACGAAAGACTTACGGAGGCACCAAGAGCTTTGCAAAACTCCTTCCAAACTTGCGAGATGAACTGCGGGCCTCGGTCAGAAACAATGTCCAAAGGTATGCCATGAATGCGGAAAACGTGGAGAACCAGGAGTTGGGCAGTCTCCAATGCAGACAGAAGCTTGGGTAAAGGAACAAAATGGGCTGTTTTAGAGAATCTGTCAACAACAGTAAGGATGACTGTGTTACCGTCAGATGGCGGGAGACCAGTGATGAAATCAACGGAAATGTGGGACCAGGGGTGGGCAGAGGTTGAAGAAGACCAGCAGGGGGTTGATTAGTGTTCTTGTTTCGAGCACATGTGGGACAAGCTGCAACAAAATCTTCAATGTTGAGGTTCATAGTCGGCCACCAGAAATACCTTTTGGTAAATGTGATCATACGAGTCACCCCAGGATGACAAGTCAATTTATTGTTGTGCACCCAATCCAGAACTTTATTGACGACAGAGTTGGGAACGAACAGCTTGCCCACTGGGCCAGTACCTGGGTCAGGTTCGGACCTCTGTGCCTCCCTGATGTCCTTTTCAATGGCCCAGGTGAGGGCGCCCACAATACAAGAATCCGGTAGGATGGAAGCTTCAGTCTTGAGTTGGTCAGAATGAGAGAACTGGCGAGAGAGAGCGTCAGGCTTAATGTTCTTGGAACCGGGTCTGTAGGAGATAGAAAAATGAAAACGAGCAAAAAACAGAGACCAACGGGCTTGTCTGGGGTTAAGTCTCTTGGCATTTTGAATGTAGGAGAGGTTCTTATGATCAGTTCAAATGAGAAAAGGGATTTCAGTACCCTCTAACCAATGCCGCCATTCCTCAAGCGCCAACTTGATGGCTAACAGTTCACGGTTACCCACATCATAATTTTGCTCTGCTGGAGACATGCGACGAGAAAAATAGGCACATGGATGTACCTTATCATCCAGATGAGACCGTTGAGATAGAATAACCCCTATTCCAATGTCAGAAGCATCAACCTTTACAATAAATTGTGCACATGGATCAGGATGGGTCAATATGGGTGCTGAAGAAAATAGAGACTTTAATTCCCCAAATGCTCTTTCTGCCTCAGAAGTCCAATGGAACGTTTTCAGAGAGGAGGTGAGTTGAGTGAGAGGTGCAGTGACCTGACTGTAGTTCCTTATAAACCTCCTATAAAAATGTGCAAATCCCAAGAACCTTTGAAGTTGCCTGCGATCAGTTGGAGTAGGCCACTCTGCCACTGCCTTGGTTTTCTCAGGATCAGTTCTGTACCTGCCTGCCTCAAAAATAAAACCCAAAAAAGACACAGATGTGACACAGAATTCGCACTTTTCGGCTTTAACAAAGAGTTGATTCTCAAAAAGCCTCTGGAGAACTGTTCTGATATGCTGGCGATGTTGTTCTATGTCCTGGGAAAAAATCAAAATGTCATCCAGATAAACGAAAACAAAGAGGTTGAGAAAGTCACGAAGAACATCATTAATAAGAGCCTGGAAAATAACGGGTGCATTAGTCAACCCGAAAGGCATAACCAAACACTCAAAATATCCTAGGGGGGTTTTGAAAGCTGTTTTCCACTCATCACCCTCTTGGATCCGGACCAAATGGTAAGCATTGCGCAGGTCGAGTTTAGTGAAGATCTTGGCAGAATGTAATTGTTCATGTATGGAATCAATAAGTGGTAGTGGGTATTTATTTTTAATAGTGATTTGATTCAATCCTCTATAATCAATACAAGATCTTAATGTGCCGTCCTTCTTACCCACGAAGAAGAATCCGGCGCCAACAGGGGAGGTAGACGGACGAATGATCCCAGATGCTAAAGAATCCTCAATGTACTCTTTCATGACCCTTCTCTTGGGTCCAGAGAGTTTAAAGAGTCTGCTGGATGGTAGCGGAGCGCCTGGAAAGAGATCAATAGGGCAGTCATAGGGGCGATGCAGAGGTAAAGAAAGAGCCCCTTGTTTGCTAAACACAGGTGCGAGATTGTGGTATTCAGGTGGAACTTTGGACAGATCAACAGGCTCAGAAGGTTTGAGTTGTTTGATAGAGTGAGAGACAGCAGTCTTTAAGCAGTTCTGGAGACAGAGATTACTCCATCGCTCTACTCTGCCCTCCACCCAATTAATAACGGGATTATGTTTCTGCAACCAGGGAAACCCCAAAACTAATTGTGGAGAGATGGAAGAGACAACAAAGAACTCACCCCATTCATGATGGTTACCAGAGGTGATGATGTGAAGCTGAGGCACTTTAAATCTCACTTGAGACATGGTTTGACCAGTGATGCCAGTGACAGAAAGGGAATTGTTGAGAGGCTGAGAGGGTATTTGAAGTTTATCAACCAGATCCAAGGAAATAAGATTCTGTTCAGCACCAGAATCAATAAAAGCGTCAACAGGAAACTTCTCTTGGCCAACAATAATAGTGACCGGAAAACACAGACGAGAGACAGGGGAAGAATGGGATATGCTCATCAAAGTCCCCTGACCTATTGACGAGCCCTCTCTTTTCACTTCTTGGGGCATCTTGTGATAAAATGTCCTCCTTGTCCACAATATAGGCAAAGACCACCCCTCAAAGCGGCGTTGTCGTTCCTCTGGGGAGAGTCGAGTGTGACCAATCTGCATCGGCTCCGGTTCCGCAGATCTCTCTGAAGAGGAAGTGGGTGCGTCGAGGAAAGTGGTTCGAGGCGCCAGAGAGTGCTGCCAATGTGAATTGTAGTTCCTTTCAGTTTGTCTCTCTCTTAGACGGTTGTCAATGCGGATCGATAGGTTGATTAATTCATCCAGTCTTTCGGGTTCATCTCTCAAAACCAACTGGTCCTTTACTTGATCTGCAAGGCAATTAACAAAAATACCCTTGAGTGCCGCTTCATCCCAACCCACCTCCTGCGCTGCCACCTGGAAGTCGATGGCGAACTCAGCCAACGCTCTCCTTCCCTGTTTGAGGGTGAGTATCTTCTTAGCCGCTGCCTCCTGCTGGAGTGGTTGATCGAAGACTCTCTTGAAGTGACTGAAAAAAATTGCATAACTAAGAGACTCAACAGGGTTAGATGCCAAATAGGCGTGCGCCCAGCGCAAAGCAGATCCCTTTAGCGAGGTAACAATATAAGTAATCTTGGAGGCAGCAGTAGGGAAAAGGGAGGGGGAACGACTAAATGCTAATTCACACTGGAGAGAAAAACCACCAAAGTTATTAGGATTACCATCAAACAGTTCAGACGGACGGAAGTCAGGCTCTCAGATCCCAGAAGACAGAATTGTGGGTGGCTGAGGATTCTCTAAACGAGCTGGAGGATTGGAAGAGGCAGGTGAGAGTTTGGTTATGATTTCGCTTAAAGCATGAACCATACCACCAAGTTCTGTGAGATGAGAATCCGTAGTCCTTTGTTGTTGCAGTAGCTGTTGAAGCATGGTTTCAGTAGATTGTAGGCGTTCCTTTAAGGAAGACTGTTCATCATCTGAATTGTTCTTCGACATGTTAGATGGCTGGAACATACTATCATGAATTGCTTAGATAGTCGAATTAGAACAAAACCAGAGGATGAAACAGACTCAGCACACAGGATAAGACGGTAAATGAGGTTTATTTCTACTGTAGACTTTGTTTAAGGAATCTTGAGTTGGAGTTGTCCAGAAGCCAGAGGAGGAGGTAAACCCAGGAATTCAAGGAGAGAGAGTATTGGTGATGAGAATATTTACATTGCAGTCCTTAGGAGGGAGTATTACCAGATGTTGGCAGGCAGGTAGGCAGATAGGCAGGTCGACAGGCAGACAGGCAGGCAGACGGATAGGCAGACAGACAGGAGTCCACATAACTGAGGTTATGTTCCAGCAAAGGTCTGTATCAGCAGCTACCTTAAGAAGCCCATGAGCTCATTAGGAGAATGCGTTGCAGCTGCAGACAATGAGCTGCCAGAACCAACCAGAAGGGGAGGAGCAGAGATCCTACAAGACATCACACAGCAGCACACTGTTTAGGGAAGTAATGATGGATGTCAGCGGCTTTCTGCTATTATTAAGATGTTGAACAATAGAAGTCAACAATATTATGACAACATTATAACAGAAGGAAGAAAGGCAAGAAAATATGGTGCACAACTATTAACAATAGCTTTTACTGGAGCAGTGACTGCTGCTTCTGTAGAGAAGTCTGTGTGGATGCATAGTAAAAAAAAAAAAATATGGGAGAGTGGTGGCCTAGTGGTTAGAGAGCAGAGCCTTTGCGTCCCAGAAAGGTGACAAGTACCCTGGTTAGAATCCCACAGCCCGGAATGCAGGGTCCCTCAGCAAGACCATTAGCCCCTGAATGCGCCGCATGGCAGCCCATTGCTCCCAATAGGGATAGATTAAACGCAGAGGACAATTTTTTTGGAATGTGCAATTGCAATGACAAAATAAAGATTATTATAAGTATTATTATTATTATTAGTTGGAGCCAGGACAGTGACGTAAAAGTTGGATGAAATGCGACATGACCATTCTGACTGTGGACGCTTTAAAAATTATCCTATCCGATTTAGTACCACAGATTGAAGTGACACAATTTAGATTTTTTGGAGGTAAAAGGATTGGAGTTTGGGTCGTTCTGACTGCCAATAAAAAGTTGGATATGAGTCTCATATCCAGAGTTAGTCAGTAAGCAGGTCTGGGTGTTCCTTATGAAACTGAACCAAACAGACATGGTTGAGTTGTGATCACAGTTGATTTACAATTAAACAAGGAGGGCAGTTACTTTTTCACGAGGGGTTTGGATAGCTTTTGCGGTAATAACTGAAATGATCATTTGAAAACTGCTTTTTGTACTTACTCAGATTATGCTTTTCTGATATTAACATTTGTTTTATGAATAAAAACATTCAAGTGTGACAAAGAAGCAAAGCAAAAGGGGCAAACACCTTTTTACAGCACTGTCTCTGTTTTTAATGAAAAATCAACACTTACACCGAGAGTTGTCCAAAACCTTGTATTTATGGCACTGAGAAAAACCTCAGTCTTAGGTCAGATCTGAAAGAGATTTACAGGTTTAATTATTAGACATAATTTCTTTAGTGTCTAAAATTATTCTGTTAATATTTCACAGACAGAGTTTATTAAAGCCCCTAAATTTCAAACAATATCCTTAATTTTCCAAATTCTGACAGCCATGAGTTTCACTGCTGCAATTATCATCTGGTTTTCATAAAAAACTCATTAAATACACATACACAATATTTCTTTTGGCATGTTCACCATGTTTAATCTTGGAATGAAGGCATAAATATTTTATTAACA
Organism: Girardinichthys multiradiatus; assembly: GCF_021462225.1. NCBI lineage: Eukaryota > Metazoa > Chordata > Actinopteri > Cyprinodontiformes > Goodeidae > Girardinichthys > Girardinichthys multiradiatus. The sequence goes on from NC_061814.1 coordinate 10,509,121, forward strand.
AGAGAGAGTCTATCTCTTGCTGCTTTTTAACCTGTCGTTATAATTTGAAATAAGATTTTCATCAAACAAAACATTTAAAGAAAACAAAGCAAAAGAACTGTTTTTGTTTTGTTATAAATGAAGACTGAAATCAACATTAAGACATCAAACAAGCAAAAAAAAGACAGTCAATTATGTCAGAATTTGCTGAAACTGCCTTTAATTTCGAGCACATTTGTACATGAAATCAAACTAATTTAAATGAGAAGAAAATTATGTTATGTCAAAGGATGAGAGCCGGTGCCTGGAAGAGAGATCTGGTGTCAGGCAGGAGCATTCATTTTAATATTTATTGCTGGGTGAATAATAAATCACAGGACCAATATGTAGAGCATCAAAACGTACCTCTGCAAGAAGGAGCAAGATTAATAATCAGTGGTTATCGGTGCCAGCTTGGAGACAAAAATAAAGGATTAAATGCCTTGTAAAAGTATTCACACCCCTTGAACATTTTCACATTTTGTTACATGCACAAACCTTTATGTACAGTTCAGACCAAAAGTTTGGACACACCTTCTCATTCAAAGAGTTTTCTTTATTTTCATGACTATGAATATTGTAGCTTTACACTGAAGGCATCAAAACTATGAATTAACACATGTGGAATTATATGCTAAACAAAAAAGTGTGAAACAACTGAAAATATGTCTTATATTCTAGGTTCTTCAAAGTAGCCACCTTTTGCTTTGATTACTGCTCTGCACACTCTTGGCATTCTGTTGATGAGCTTCAAGAGGTAGTCACCTGAAATGGTTTTCCAACAGTCTTGAAGGAGTTCCCAGAGATGCTTAGCACTTGTTGGCCCTTTTGCCTTCACTCTGCGGTCCAGCTCACCCCAAACCATCTTGATTGGGTTCAGGTTCGGTGACTGTGGAGGCCAGGTCATCTGGTGCAGCACCCCATCACTCTCCTTCTTGGTCAAACAGCCCTTACACATCCTGGAGGTGTTTGGGGTCATTGTCCTGTTGAAAAATAAATGATGGTCCAACTAAACGCAAACCGGATGGAATAGCATGCCACTGCTAGATGCTGTGGTAGACATGCTGGTTCAGTATGCCTTCAATTTTGAATAAATCCCCAACGGTGTCATCAGCAAAGCACCCCCACACCATCACACCTCCTCCTCCATGCTTCACGGTGGGAACCAGGCATGTAGAGTCCATCCGTTCACCTCTTCTGCACCGAACAAAGACACGGTGGTTGGAACCAAAGATCTCAAACTTGGACTCATCAGACCAAAGCACAAATTTCCACTGGTCTAATGTCCATTCCTTGTGTTCTTTAGCCAAAACAAGTCTCTTCTCTTCAGCAGTGGTTTCCTAGCAGCTATTTTACCATGAAGGCCTGATTCACACAGTCTCCTCTTAACAGTTGTTCTAGAGATGTGTCTGCTGCTAGAACTCTGTGTGGCATTGACCTGTTCTCTAATCTGAGCTGCTGTTAACCTGCGATTTCTGAGGCCGGTGACTTGGATGAACTGATCGTCCGCAGCAGAGGTAACTCTTGGTCTTCCTTTCCTGGGGCGGTCCTCACGTGAGCCAGTTTCTTTGTAGCGCTTGATGGTTTTTGCGACTGCACTTGGGGACACTTTCAAAGTTTTCCCATTTGTTCGGACTGACTGACCTTCATTTCTTAAAGTAATGATGGCCAATCGTTTTTCTTTGCATAGCTGCTTTTTTCTTGCCATAATACAAATTCTAACAGTCTATTCAGTGGGACTATCAGCTGTGTACTGTATCCACCTCCTGCACAACACAACTGATGGTCTCAACCCCATTTATAAGGCTTGAAATCCCACTTATTAAACCTGACAGGGCACACCTGTGAAGTGAAAACCATTTCAGGTGACTACCTCTTGAAGCTCATCAACAGAATGCCAAGAGTGTGCGGAGCAGTAATCAGAGTAAAAGGTGGCTACTTTGAAGAACCTAGAATATAAGACATATTTTCAGTTGTTTCACACTTTTTTGTTCAGTATATAATTCCACATGTGTTAATTCATAGTTTTGATGCCTTCAGTGTGAAGCTATAATATTCATAGTCATGAAAATAGCGAAAACTCTTTGAATGAGAAGGTGTGTCCAAACTTTTGGTCCGTACTGTATTTTGGGTGGAGTTTTCTATAAATAAAAATCTGAAAAGTGTAGTGTGAATTTGTATCCAGTTCTCTGGGTGAATGCTTTGAAGACATCACCTTTTTTGTTGCATTTACAAGCTGCCGGTTACTTGGGTTATGTCTCCCCCTCAGCTTTGCACATCTACACACAGAATTTTATGGCCCATTCATCTCAAGTTTTTTCAGAGTGGAGGAGGTGCCTCTGTGAACATTAACGTTTAAGTCATCCTACTGATTCTCTATTGAATTTAGATCTGGACTTTGACTGGGTCATTGTAACATGTAAATGCTTTGATCTAAACCATTCCACTGTAGCTCTGGCTGAATGTTTAGAGCCTTTGACCTGCTTGAGGTCTTTTGCAGCCTTTTCATTCAGGATTATCTTGTATTTAGCTCTGTCCACCTTCCCTCAAATTCCGGAAAGTTCAGTTTTGGTATCATCTGAACAGAATGCCCTCTTGCAGATCTATGCTTGCAGATCTATGCTGCGTCACGTAGAGGACACAGATGACAAACTGCTAACTGAACTTCTTATGGCTTTCTCGTTGACACTCTTCCATAAATGGCACATTTGTGGAGTTCAGGGCTAATAGTTGTTCTTTTAGATGTTAAAAGGTTATTGTTTTAGAACCTAACCCCACTTAAAAGTCCACAACTTAACTCAACCTGTGATTCTTGGTCTTCATGATGCTGATTCTTCACTAATGTTCTCCAACAAACCTCTGAGGACTTCACAGAACAGCTGGATCAATGAGATTAATTTACACACAGGTGCTTGCTTTTAAGGAAATGATTACCTTCAACTAACTGTGCTGTTATTTAAGGGGCTTTCAAATAAAAGGGGTTGAATACAAATGCACACCAAACTCTTCAGATGTTTATATGTAAAAATGTTTTTTACCTTTTTCCTTCTCTTTTGTGTCACTCTATCACATAAAATCCCAATAAAAAAGACATCAAGGTTAGTGGCTGTAAAGGGACAAACCATATTCAGTTGGTATAAATATTTTTGCAAGGCCCTGTACTTGAATGGTTCTTCAGGAAAATGAGGCAAATTATCTGAGAAAGCTAACTGTTCGGACGACAGGGAAAGGTTCAAAGATAGTCCCAGAATGAAACGTTAAAAGCCTCCTGCTGATTTAATTTGTGATGTATGACAAAAAGAAAATTGTGCTGAAGAGACATGTTGGAAGTACAAATGAGTGTTTACAAAATGTACAGTGGAATACAATTTAAAACTATTGTGCACAGTAGTGAATCATCAGGCCCTCCAATGAATTTAAAGATCATATCAGGCCAAATAAAGTAATAAAAAGTGCTGTGCAATACAATTATAGTTAAACAATTTTAGAGCATAATCGATGGATTTCTTATCTACAACATAACAAAGTGACGCAAGCTTGTTTCCATGTTTTCTGTTTGTCTTCCAGATGTTTCGTGGATAATTTGGTCCCTCTCTACAACAAGATGGATTTCTCTACAAGAAGATGGTTTTTTTTCAAAACAGATTTTCTATCTTTTTTTTTTTTTTTGCCAATATGTGTATCATATCCATCTTTTTCATGGCCATCTTAACGGCCCAATTCAGACTTTTTTCACAAATAAAAAATCAGAATTGTGAAAATTTCATATGCGATACTAAATCGGATACGAACCTCTGAGTTTTCAAAGCATCCACAGACTGGACGGTCATGTTGCATGTCATCTGACTTTAATGTCGTTGTCCTGGCTCCGACTACACATCCACGCAGACTTCTCTGCAGAAGCAGCAGTCACTGCTCCACAAAAGGCCATTGTTAATAGTTGTGCTGTCTTTTTTTCTTACATTTCTTTGCCTTGTTATGATGTGGTCATGATATTGTCAGCTCCCTCCAACAACTTAAAAATGACACAGACCCTGACAACCATTATTACTGCCATAACGGTGCATTGTTCAGTGACGTCAACATTCTCCTTCTGCGTATGCACTTTAGGGTCATGAACCGCTCAGACTGAAGTCTGATGGTGGTCGCAGTAAAATAGCAGTGTGAATCAGCATGCAACGAAAATTGGATTACAGCAACAAAAAAAAATCTGAATTGAGCAGGAAAGGCCTGCAATGTGAACGTAGCCTTAGATACCTTTTCGCCATCTGTGTGACGAGCTGGCTGAGAGATTTAAGGCAAAAACACAAGGACCACCTGTGTGCCATAAACTTAAATTTCATGAGTCGTTGTTATGATTGTTATGAGACAGAACAGATTACTGGATTTCAGCCAACGGTTGTTCTTTTGGTGGCTGCAATGTTTAAAAAATAAAACCAAAATAAGGAGCTATATTCAACTAGGGATATTCCACATTGACAAAAAGTATATCACAATATTTTTTTTATTTTTCCACCAAGATAATTTGACAATATTTTGTTTTTGACTTCAAAAGCTAAGTTTAGAAATTGTCATAAATATACAAAAAAATTACAGTTTTTCAGTGGTTAGAATAAATGTCAGTTAATTGACTTCTAACAGTTCTTTTATTCAGTCAAAATGTCACATTTGGAATATTACATTTTCACCATTAAAATTGGAAATAAAAAATATTGTCTTGAATCATACATTGTGCCCACATTCTTTTCTAAAGTAAACATTATAATTCAAATCTGTAATAAACATGAAAAGTATTTTCAATTTCGATGGAAACTGAAGTTTTCACTGCACTAAAAGCCTTAAGATACGGTACTATCGGATCCAGCGATATGTCCGTATATGGAACATACAGGTCCTTCTCAAAATATTAGCATATTGTGATAAAGTTCATTATTTTCCATAATGTCATGATGAAAATTTAACATTCATATATTTTAGATTCATTGCACACTAACTGAAATATTTCAGGTCTTTTATTGTCTTAATACGGATGATTTTGGCATACAGCTCATGAAAACCCAAAATTCCTATCTCACAAAATTAGCATATTTCATCCGACCAATAAAAGAAAAATGTTTTTAATACAAAAAACGTCAACCTTCAAATAATCATGTACAGTTATGCACTCAATACTTGGTCGGGAATCCTTTGGCAGAAATGACTGCTTCAATGCGGCGTGGCATGGAGGCAATCAGCCTGTGGCACTGCTGAGGTCTTATGGAGGCCCAGGATGCTTCAATAGCGGCCTTTAGCTCATCCAGAGTGTTGGGTCTTGAGTCTCTCAACGTTCTCTTCACAATATCCCACAGATTCTCTATGGGGTTCAGGTCAGGAGAGTTGGCAGGCCAATTGAGCACAGTGATACCATGGTCAGTAAACCATTTACCAGTGGTTTTGGCACTGTGAGCAGGTGCCAGGTCGTGCTGAAAAATGAAATCTTCATCTCCATAAAGCTTTTCAGCAGATGGAAGCATGAAGTGCTCCAAAATCTCCTGATAGCTAGCTGCATTGACCCTGCCCTTGATAAAACACAGTGGACCAACACCAGCAGCTGACACGGCACCCCAGACCATCACTGACTGTGGGTACTTGACACTGGACTTCTGGCATTTTGGCATTTCCTTCTCCCCAGTCTTCCTCCAGACTCTGGCACCTTGATTTCCGAATGACATGCAGAATTTGCTTTCATCCGAAAAAAGTACTTTGGACCACTGAGCAACAGTCCAGTGCTGCTTCTCTGTAGCCCAGGTCTGGGGAATGCGGCACCTGTAGCCCATTTCCTGCACACGCCTGTGCACGGTGGCTCTGGATGTTTCTACTCCAGACTCAGTCCACTGCTTCCGCAGGTCCCCCAAGGTCTGTAATCGGCCCTTCTCCACAATCTTCCTCAGGGTCCGGTCACCTCTTCTCATTGTGCAGCGTTTTCTGCCACACTTTTTCCTTCCCACAGACTTCCCACTGAGGTGCCTTGATACAGCACTCTGGGAACAGCCTATTCATTCAGAAATTTCTTTCTGTGTCTTACCCTCTTGCTTGAGGGTGTCAATAGTGGCCTTCTGGACAGCAGTCAGGTCAGCAGTCTTACCCATGATTGGGGTTTTGAGTGATGAACCAGGCTGGGAGTTTTAAAGGCCTCAGGAATCTTTTGCAAGTGTTTAGAGTTAACTTGTTGATTCAGATGATTAGGTTCATAGCTCGTTTAGAGACCCTTTTAATGATATGCTAATTTTGTGAGATAGGAATTTTGGGTTTTCATGAACTGTATGCCAAAATCATCTGTATTAAGACAATAAAAGACCTGAAATATTTCAGTTAGTGTGCAATGAATCTAAAATATATGAATGTTAAATTTTCATCATGACATTATGGAAAATAATGAACTTTATCACAATATGCTAATATTTTGAGAAGGACCAGTATATAGATAATATACAGGATTTTTATAATATTTTTTTATTTAAATAATTTTTGTTTACCCAAGGTTGATAACCCCATGCCTGATGTCCGTATATGGAACATATATAAATAATATACAGGATTTTTATAATATTGTTTTATTTAAAAAAAATTTGTTTAACCAAGGTTGATAACCCCATGCCTGATGTACCAGGCCTTCATGTTAATGTATTAACCATCTTAAGTGTCTTTAAGATCCGGTATTATCAGACATCTCAAGATCAGCCAGTCAGTTTTCTACATTACTATCAGAATTATGAAAGCCTTGAATGTTGATTTCTGTACCGTTATCGTGTTGAACACATTACTAGCTGGACTAATAAACACATTAGTTTATTACAGTTTATAAATTTTTGTAGTACATCAGATGTTTTGCATCTACATAACTGCACATATGAATGTAATATTAAGCATATTTTGAAGATCACTTTTATTAACAAGATACTCTGTGATAGTTCAAATGTTGATGTCTCTTGGAGGCTGCCTCCTGCTGCATCCGTCACAGGGCACTCTGCGGTGAATCATTCTGCAGTAAGTTTTTGTAGGCCAACAAGTTTGTGCAAGCACTTTTCTAAAATGTTGAAGTTTAATTGCCCTCCATTCAGGTGTAAAACCTTTCCATGTTTACCTGATTTCTGTGTCCGTCTCCTGTTTGATGTATCGGTACTCCACATCGGTCAAAATGGAGCGATTAAAAGCTATACAGAAAACACGTCACAAAAGGAAATCAGAGATTGTTTTGTATTCTAAGGATCTTTAAAAAAAAAAAATAAAATCATGTCAACAATCCATAAGTTAGTGAACTCACCCTATGCCTCTTTAATGTTGAGAGCTTGGGCTCTCCGATCCTCTTTATTATGATGTCTTCAGTCTACTAAGATGTCTTTGATGATTTTGAAGTATCTGTTGCAGGTTTTTATGAACACAAAAAGAGAAGGGTTAGGGGTAATTATAAAACAACAAGAGCAAATATAGTAATTGTTTATTACCATAAACATAAGTGGATCTGTAACAAAGACTAAATTGTGCATATCATTATGTTAGTCTGCTAAAACATAATCAACGCACAAAAATATCATATTGGTAATCCATAGTATTTCTCCATTACTCAGCAAGTTAAAATTCCATGCACTAAAGGGAAAACGGCACACATAACCTCCAGCTATATGATAATACACTACAATTCACACACTGTACATTGTGGTGTCTGGCTCTTTGTCAACGATAAGCTCTAAAAATAGCATGTAGTTCTCTAACGACACTGCAGGGGGCAGTATAGCATCCACTGCCTGTAGTAATTTACTGAAAAAGGTGGCTGATGAAAACGGTAATACTGTAAGAGTTTTTATTTGTACAGGTGGTAAATAAAAAAGTGGAAACAAGACAGCAAAGGGACACTGTAGATTAGTCAGCTATTAAAATAGTCGTCAGAAGTGTCTCTGAATTATACATACATTTTTTAGGAAGTGCTCCAGACTTAAGTTTCTGGTTCAGGGCTTTGTGTTCCTTAGTGGAAGCTGGAAGGAGCTTCTCTGATGAGTCCACCTCTTCCACAGAAGTAAAGGGTTTGCAGCATCCATGCTGTTGTTGTTGCATCACCTTGACCTCCTCTAAAGCGCTAAAGCGCTACTTTCAACTGAAAGTTGTAGTCTGAAAAACAAGGATGTAAAAAAACGTCAGCAATGCAAAATAAGCATAACTATATTATCATGTGGACAAAGCAAGCAATCTAGAACACAGGTGAAGCCATCTTCACTCACTTCCTCTCTCTCCTCAGCTCTTGTAGGGGTAAGGTTTACTCCGCTCCTATCCAACCCTCTCCAAACTTTCTCACTCATACCATCCTCTCTCCTTACCCTCCTCACTTGGATAATAGACTTGATGAACAAGCTCCACTACTTAATGACAGGAAGATCTTTATTTCCTGTACATACTATAAGTTTAAGTGATTAATCAGGTGTACAGTACTACTCTTGAATATTGTGCACTTTTCTGCCAAGGTGACAATCAAAGATCTGACAATTAACCTATAAAAGTAGTAGTCTTGTTCTCACATGTTTGGGTTGAGCCTGAGCACCTGATAAATCACTTAAAACAATTGTATGGTACAGGAAATAAAGATGCAGTCTTCCAGTCAGGAAGTAGTGGAGTGTGTGCTTCAAGCCTGTTAAGTCTAAGACTGACACATTGTTTTTTGCCCAATTTTTTGCTTGACAAGTTGAAATGATTCAACTTTTCAGCACCCATAAAAGTGAGCTGTCTTGCATCAGCCTAGGAGAGGACAGTAGGAGTAAGAGGAGGGTTGAAGGGAGGATGATAGGGGAGAGAAAGGACCAACCTTTCTTTACCCTAACCTTCTCACTCCCTTTACCCCTCACCTGTTAGAAACACCCCTCCTATAATCATCAGATTCAGCGCCAACAGCAAAAACAATTCAGCAATTCAAATAAACTTTAAAAGTAAGTTGGACATGTCAATAACTGGGAGATAAGGTAAAACATTTTAAAGAAAAGTAGCTGCATTTGTTTTGACATCTTTAGCCTTGCAATGCTTCAGCCATCGGTGGTTTTAGACAGGGGCCAACAGGGGTCAGTGCCCCTGTATAACTGGCACTGTTATGGTTCCTGTACTGAAGACATAATACCAAATCAGTTTCTTATGATGATATGTGCTGGCACAGAAACCATAACTGATCGGTCCCTCAGACCAATTTCATTTTTTATCTTTACAGTTTTACTTTGACAATAAATTAAAAATTAAGGTGTTGCACTTTTAGCTTCAACCCTATTAAGATAGGATCACAGTTTTCATCTGTTAGATAAGGGGTCGGCAACCTGCAGCTCCAGAGACACAAGAAGTTATTTGGCTCACGTAAATATATTAAACAATGAAATATTGCCCTGTTTTTTTTGTTCTGTGCCTCAATGAAAAAACATCTGCCCCAGCCTGGCCCCACCCTTTCCCCCCAGGTAAATTTGGTTTGGAACCGCCTTAAACCATTCTCTGGATTTATGTTTTTCTAAATTAAACTACTGATCATCATGTTAGAATACTCTGAACTGATAAACTAAATAAATTATAATCTGAATTTCTTTAGATATATTTCAGTTGCTATCACAGAGAGCACAGCAGAGTCAGAAGAAGAAAGTCAGCTTTCATCAGATGGCACAACATACAGAGTTTCTAAATAATTCACTAAAGACAGACTAGATCTCGCTATATTAATAAATACACCCATAGACTGTATATATATATATATATATATATATATATATATATGTGTGTGTATATATTAGCAATTGTTTACATTAGATCAATTACTTTAGTTACTGGGCTAAAACAGATCTACAAACAAGGTGGTAATCGAATTGCCTTTGGAAATTGCGGGGTCAATCTTTTAAGTATGTCTGCCTTCATGAATATGCAAAACATATGATAATGACCCAAACGCGAAAATTAATGGGAGGAGGATATGCAAATGTCATCCTTTACCCCCTGCAATGCGATTTTCTAAGCCTGAAACTGTTTGAATATGGATTTAGTACATTTGAAATGCAGGTGCTAACTGACACGCAAAAATGTCTGCTGTCACTTTGCCCAGAAGGAGGCATAGATAGAATGACACATGACAGGGAGTGAGAATCTTCTGTACATGTGCCAACAGATTTGGGTGGTCAAAAATAAAAATTTTAAAAATAGATGAGAATATAGGACTCTATGTAGGATTATCTAAGCTCTGATTTAGAGCCAATCACATTCAATTGGGGTTTGGGACTATTCCATCCTAATTTGGACCATGTAGACTGCTCTTTTGTCCATGGCCCCCTCTCTGGATGAGGATGGGGGTTGTTGGGGACTGGGGTCGGGGTACGGGCCTGGGTCGCTCAGGTTCGGGCATCAGCCCAGGCTAGCCCAACCCAGGTTCAGGTGCTGGTGCGGTCTGCCTGTCTCCACCCCCGCAGTGAAAGGGGACCACCTCATGGGTCTGGGGGCTGGTTGACCCTATGGGGTATCTGCACATGGACCTGGTCTTTACGTTGGGTGCGTGGGTGTGAGTGTTTTTATGTGTACGCATGGGGGTGGAAGTGTGTGATTGTGACTGTGTGTGCCTGTTTTTTGTGTCAGTTTGGGTCTTGGACTGCTCCCTCTCCTGGATCAGTTTAGGCCCCCCATCAAATGTGGGGCTTATTTCCTCCCTGCCACACTACTTGCCAGTGGTCGGTGTCTCTGCCCGCTGGTGTACTTGTTATTCTTGGTGTCTGGGGCTGGGTGCTTTGGTGTGTGCTGGCTCACTCCCGGTGGCTGCTTGCCGGGCCTGGACCCCTGGGCTCTGTCGGGCCTCCGCTTGGGGAGTGATATGTCCCGGGGTCTCGGGCCTCTGGATCCATGGCTGGATCTGCTCGGGCGTAGACAGCTGCTGGCGGGGCCTGTGGGCTCGTCACTGCAGCTCCCTGGGGCTTCTGCACTGTGGCTGCTGGGTGGTTCCCCTGGGACTCCCCTCTTCTCTGAGGAGGTTGCGGTAGTCCCGGCACTGGTGCTCCTGGGAGTCCTGTGCTCTGGGGGGCCTTTGGATATCAGTGGCTCGGATCTCCTCCGTATCTGTCCCAGGTCCCTGGGGGGCAGGTCTGTGGCTCCTCACACTCGCTATGCATATTTTTATGGAGAAACCTTGTATACAGAAGCGCGCTCACACTCAGACCCACAGGGTGAGTGTGATTCAGGTGTTAAAAGATACACAAACGTTTTATATTGAGCCGCATTTACCACTAAATACATCTTGCATTCATAAGTACCGTGCACTTTTTGGTAAAAAAAAAAGCTAAATATAATAATTTTGGATTCTTAATTCTTATCAATAACTGTCGATGTATTTTTGCGACAAGGAAGTGTTCTTACCTGTTGAGCCTTGAGCCGTTTAGCAACAGCAAGCAACAACCTTTTCTTTACATGAGATGCACTGAACAGCGTGACTATAGCATCTGCTTCAACATTCTCCTTCGTCTGTCAGATATCCTGACCTCTGATATCATTTCTCTTGTGAATTCAGAGGTTTCTTACTTGAAAGAAACTTGGTCTTTTGATGAGACAAAAACTGAACATTGTTAGTAGTGTTTAAAGTAAATATTTACATTCCAGAGTGAAAATCTTAATGTATCCCAGAAACACACTGGTGAAAGTATCATGAACTTGAACAGAACTGAATAACCTATTATACCAGTAAATTCTAAAGTAAAGGGTCCGAACTATTAGTTTCCAACCTAATATAAGGAACATTTTTAAAGCAGAAGAAAGACAAATTATATTTTTATTCTACTAAATCTTGACAATTATCTAAGACAGTTAAGGATTTTAATGTGAGGCAACCCTCTGGCTTCAAAAGACGACGTTGAACTAAGGGTTTAAATTGCAACCCCTTAGATTCAACAGAGACTGTGTCTGAAATTATATCAGTGTCTCTAATAGATAGGTGACCAAGAAAGAATATGTTGATCTCATGTTTTAGTGAGTGCCTCTTTGTTCTCTTGTAAGGAGTATGGAGTTACATTTCAGCTGGCAGCTCTAAAAAGGGATTATCCTTTATGTGTTCATGCAAATCCTGCCAAGCTGGAACCAATTTTTAACAATTACTCCAATACTTGAATAACTGGAAATAAAAAGAGTATAAAAAGAGTAAAAAGAGTAGTATATACTTCTACCTGGACAGAACATATAACTGTTTTAAAACAAGTGTTCACTCGCCTTGGTAAAGCTTCTTTAACCTTAAACCTCGCCAAATGTGACTTTGGGAAAGCCACAGTGACCTATCTTGGTAGACAGGTAGGCCAAGGACAAGTGCGACCTTTAAAAGAAAAAGTTTCTGCCATTACTTCGTTCCCTGTGCCTTGCATGGCAAGTTATTATAGGAATTTCTGTCGCAACTTTTCCACTATTGTTCATCCTCTGACTGGTCTATTAAGTCCAAAAGTCAACTTTGTATGGACCCCAGAATGTCAACATGCTTTTGATAGCATTAAATCTCTGTTATGTTATGCTCCTGTACTCTCTGCTCCAGATACAGAAAGGCCCTTTAAACTTGAGGTTGATGCGAGTGCAGTGGGAGCTGGTGCTGTCCTCCTACAGGAAGGTAAAAATGGAGCTGATCATCCCATTTGTTATTTTTCTAGGAAGTTTAACAGAAGCCAGCTTAACTATTCCATCATTGAGAAGGAAGCCTTGGCTTTGCTTTTGGCTTTACAACACTTTGAGGTATACCTTGGATCCTGTCCTTCTCCAATTGTGGTCTACACTGACCATAACCCACTTGTCTTCCTAGCACGTATGTACAACCATAATCAAAGACTCATGCGTTGGGCTTTAATCATTCAAGACTTTAATCTGAACATCAGATACAAGAAGGGTTCAGCAAACATCTTGGCTGATGCTTTATCAAGACAGGAGTTATGAAAACAAGAGTTTGTTATTAAAATGTAAGTGAAGGGATGGATATTTTGTGGGGGGGGTGTTACGGCTGGTGGCCGTATGTGTGTTTGTTTTGTACCTTCATCAACAGACTGGCCAGCCGATGTCGCTGAAAAGCACCGTTTTCCTCCGTGCTATCGGTACCGCTGTTTCTGATAGGATCGGATTTCTTCTTCGCTGGATACCCTCTTCTTTGCTGTTCCTGATGGACTCTGATCTCCCTGCGCGCTCTGCACTCCTCCTGCTGGACGTCTCCGGGAGTTCATGTTGGACTATTCATTTCCTGGTTCTTCTGAATTCGCCGCCAATCAAGAAGGGACTACATTATATAAACTCTCTGCACCTGCCACTAAAGGCAGCTGGTATTTGGACAGAACAGCTCGCCACTTCTGACTTTGGTGTTGTAAAATTTTGAAGCTTGGTTATTTTTGTATGCTTACCTGCTTGTCGGGAAGCTTGGGTATTTTGTATGCCTGCTCGTTGGGAAGCTTGGTTATTTTTGTGTGCTCACCTGCTTGATGACTCCATCTTGGCTCAGAGGAGTCTCTTTAAAGTTGATTGGGCTTTGTCTTCATTTGTTTGTTTGCTTGTTGTTAGCAGGGACGTTTTTGATTTAGGAAACTGTTGAATTAGTTTGTCCATCCTTTTGGGGGATTATTTTTAGTTAAATTACTGATGGTTGTGTATTTTGTTAAATTTATGGTTATTGTGTATTTTGGGTTTTACCCCTTTTTATTTTCAAACGGTTTGTACTTTAAGTATCCTCCTTTTGTTTGTTTTGTTAAAAATAACGGAAACTGAACTAAAAAGAAATAAATTACTCTTTCTTTCATAAAACCAACAACACCTGGTTTGAATGTTTACTTCCCCCTACCCCTAGACCGAGTGGGGTTGTAACAGGTATGAACAGTGATTTAAGAAAATGCCATAAAACGACATTATGTATTTTATATATGTCCCATATACTGTATACTGTGGTATTATGTGACCAGAACTAAACATGTAAGTCTACCATTTCATGTGTCATCTGGATGCATAGTAGATATATGAGAACCCAAATGAAGGTTTACAAGCAGTGATTTGGCTGAACTTTGAATGTCCAGGAGCAGAACTATAGGCCAATGAACAGCTCATATCCCATCTGTGTTATTGATTCAGAAACTTTACATTCCTAAAATGTGTGATGTCAATGTTTTTGAGATGCAGATTATTATGTAACAGTATTTATATCTGTTAGGGTTTGAAAACTTTTGTATTGTTTATCACTCATGTCTGCTCTAAGTGTCTTCCCCTCCTTACATGTCACAGAAAGGGAGATGGGGAGAGGAATGAGTTATGCTTTTATCAGCAACATCTAGGGACTGGTATCGAGTACTCACTCCCTCTCTCTGTTTAAAATCAAGACACATGAATCTTAACCTTTCTGACCCCACACACACACACACACCCTGAATGTTTGTTGAACTGTGTGTGAACCAGCATGTATAAATAAAGAGAGAGGGGTGCGAACACTTTTGTAGTTTGCAGAGTGTGACCTACCCTTGCCGCAAGTAAATCTGACTCTGTATCGATCTTGCCTCTGAGTTGACTAATTAATACCTAACATTAACTTGGTCCTTCAAAGCCGGATATTATAAGAACTAAACTGATTTTATTTTTCTTTGCAGTGACTGGCGGATCTCCGGGAACAGCCTGACGTCGAGTTAAGCGCTGCCGTACCTAGGCCTGGTGGCTGAAAGTCCCGGTGTGTGACATTCGCATCTGGCAGGTGGGTTATCGTCTTGCTCGACGCCGGGTGACCCTGGGGGTCCGACAGAGTCACCTAGAAGTCAACTCCAAGGTGAGATAGCTTTAAATACTGTACATGAGATAAGAGTAAGCGCTATAGAAATAAAAGAAGAAAAGTACTTAAAAGTCGTTGGTAGTGTCTCGCCGTAAGGAGACAGCAATTGGATAGATAAATTTAGGTAGGATCTCGCCGCAAGGAGATCAGGAACGACTAGGTAATTCCGCCGTAAGGGAACTGGATAAATTGGTTGGTAATATTTCACCACAAGGAAATGAAATTAAATGTTGAATAATAAGGGAGCTCATAAACTAAGCTAGGTCGACCATACATATTGCTGAAGGGACATAAATATGTTAAAATACTAACTGTGTGAGTACTATTGTGTGTTTGGAGGACTAAGCATTTTGGAAGAATCATAGCAAGATTCTGCAGGTCTTGTGTTTTCTTTTGCCCAGAATAGAAAGATGTATTGGTGATTTTTGGAGATAAAGGTCGGGTTTAATCCCAGAAAATTAACACCACTGCGGATTAGTCGCAGTAGAAGGGCGTGTTAATGTCCTCTCCTTGAATCTCATGCCAGTGAACTTCTATCTGGGACATTTATAGTATTGTGAACTAAAATTAAACATCATGGGGAAGAAACAAAGTAAACTAATTAACTTAGAAGGGGAGGTAAAGTTTATGGAGAACTATGTAGAAGGAGCAGGTATGATCTGTCATAGATGAAATAAAAAACATGGTTTCTTGGGTAAACTAAATATTAACGATATCTTAAAATTACAAGGAGATTTAAAATTAGAAATAATGAAAACCAAGAAACTAACTAAAAAGGAACAGAGAAAGGTCGAGTATACAGGTCCTTCTCAAAATATTAGCATATTGTGATAAAGTTCATTATTTTCCATAATGTCATGATGAAAATTTAACATTCATATATTTTAGATTCATTGCACACTAACTGAAATATTTCAGGTCTTTTATTGTCTTAATACGGATGATTTTGGCATACAGCTCATGAAAACCCAAAATTCCTATCTCACAAAATTAGCATATCATTAAAAGGGTCTCTAAACGAGCTATGAACCTAATCATCTGAATCAACGAGTTAACTCTAAACACCTGCAAAAGATTCCTGAGGCCTTTAAAACTCCCAGCCTGGTTCATCACTCAAAACCCCAATCATGGGTAAGACTGCCGACCTGACTGCTGTCCAGAAGGCCACTATTGACACCCTCAAGCAAGAGGGTAAGACACAGAAAGACATTTCTGAACGAATAGGCTGTTCCCAGAGTGCTGTATCAAGGCACCTCAGTGGGAAGTCTGTGGGAAGGAAAAAGTGTGGCAGAAAACGCTAACGAGAAGAGGTGACCGGACCCTGAGGAAGATTGTGGAGAAGGGCCGATTCCAGACCTTGGGGGATCTGCGGAAGCAGTGGACTGAGTCTGGAGTAGAAACATCCAGAGCCACCGTGCACAGGCGTCTGCAGGAAATGGGCTACAGGTGCCGCATTCCCCAGGTCAAGCCACTTTTGAACCAGAAACAGCGGCAGAAGCGCCTGACCTGGGCTACAGAGAAGCAGCACTGGACTGTTGCTCAGTGGTCCAAAGTACTTTTTTCGGATGAAAGCAAATTCTGCATGTCATTCGGAAATCAAGGTGCCAGAGTCTGGAGGAAGACTGGGGAGAAGGAAATTCCAAAATGCCAGAAGTCCAGTGTCAAGTACCCACAGTCAGTGATGGTCTGGGGTGCCGTGTCAGCTGCTGGTGTTGGTCCACTGTGTTTTATCAAGGGCAGGGTCAATGCAGCTAGCTATCAGGAGATTTTGGAGCACTTCATGCTTCCATCTGCTGAAAAGCTTTATGGAGAAGAAGATTTCATTTTTCAGCACGACCTGGCACCTGCTCACAGTGCCAAAACCACTGGTAAATGGTTTACTGACCATGGTATCACTGTGCTCAATTGGCCTGCCAACTCTCCTGACCTGAACCCCATAGAGAATCTGTGGGATATTGTGAAGAGAACGTTGAGAGACTCAAGACCCAACATTCTGGATGAGCTAAAGGCCGCCATCGAAGCATCCTGGGCCTCCATAAGACCTCAGCAGTGCCACAGGCTGATTGCCTCCATGCCACGCCGCATTGAAGCAGTCATTTCTGCAAAAGGACCAAGTATTGAGTGCATAACTGTACATGATTATTTGAAGGTTGACGTTTTTTGAATTAAAAACACTTTTCTTTTATTGGTCGGATGAAATATGCTAATCTTGTGAGATAGGAATGTTGGGTTTTCATGAGCTGTATGCCAAAATCATCCGTATTAAGACAATAAAAGACCTGAAATATTTCAGTTAGTGTGCAATGAATCTAAAATATATGAAAGTTAAATTTTCATCATGACATTATGGAAAATAATGAACTTTATCACAATATGCTAATATTTTGAGAAGGACCTGTAAATTCTCAGACAAATGGCTGGAACAAAGTAAGTTAAGAAACATGCAGAGGCAAGATAAGGAGGAGAGGCGAAAGGAGAAGCTGACAGCTGCGGTCTTGGTGCGCCCACATGAGGAAACAGTGGTCGCATCCAGACAGCGAGGAGTTCAGCCCCCTGCCATGCAGGCAGCTGCAGGACAGCAAATTGGAGGAGAGATAGACAGAGCTGTAGCAGTTCCTAAAACTCCTATAAGTAAGCAAGAAAAATTAAGCGATCCTTTTAAAACAGAAGAACAGAGCTCTTCTAGTGAGTCCTGGTCTCCTAATTCCTGGGGGTGCACAGGAGTGCGAACTAGGAGTAAAAATAAGAAAATTACTCCCAGTATATACCCAGGCGAAGCCTTAATGGCTCACGAACAGAAATTTCATCCATCTGGAAAAAATTTTGAGGGAGACACATTTCCTCTAGTTGAGGTATCCAATCCAAACGTAGGTGACGCTAATCATCGACAGCCGCCAACTATTCTAGTAAATAGGCCATGGACACAGGAAGACAGAACTGCTGCTTTACAAGGTATCCCACCAATACAGGAAGGAGTAGAGGAGTTTTTAGCAGCTATTACAGAACTCAGAGGAAGCTTCCATCTTAATGGCAGAGAAATGCTCCAGTGTTTTACCCAGCTGTTTGGCCACCGCTGGTGTAGAGTAGCAGGAGGTTTCACTGGACGCGATGACAATGGTGACACATTAGCACATAATTCACCAGATTTAAGGGACGCCTTAGGCTTACTCTTTGAAAGAATTCGAAGAGTTTATATACAGACAGCAGATTATGGTAAAATCTCACAATGCAAACAGAAGGAGGAAGAAGACCCACAAGATTTCTTGGATAGGATAAGACGTGTTTTTAGAGCAAACTCTGCTATACCATATGATGAAGCAGAGGCAGGAGCCTATCAGCAACAGTTGAAGAGAGCCTTTTTGCAAGGCCTTAAAATTGAACTCAGACAGTATATAGACAAACACTGGGTTCATCAAAATACAGGAACTGTTACCCAAGCCTTAGAGTATGTGCAGCATGCCCATAAAACACAGCAAAACAGGACGACAGATACGTTTGGAATGCAAGACGGTTTAATGGCATTGCATCGCTCAGGGGCAAGCGGGAAAAGGGGACGGAGAGGATTTAGAGGTCAGAGAGGAAGAGGAGGAGGGCCACGACACAGCCACACACAGAGCAATGCGTGTCTGAGGTGTGGAAAAATAGGGCATTTGCTAGAGAATGTAGAACAATTTTCCAAAACCCTGGCGCAAGAGATGACAACTGCTGGATTTGCAATGAGCCAGGACATTTTGCAAGAGAATGTAATGAAAAGCGGGTGTATAACCCAAACTCTACCCAGAATTGACAATTACAGCCACAGCCCCCACCTCCTCCCCCACTAGCAGAGAGAAACAGTAGTGAAATGGAGGAATTTGACATACAAGCAGCACTGGAACTTATATCACTGAGTAGGGCGCAAGATTTGCCATATAAAAACATAATAATAAATGGCAAAGCATATAGCTGTTTGTGTGATACAGGGGCATGTAGAACTGTGCTAACTAAACCTCCACCCAGAGTAAAATATTCTAACACCGCAGTGCATGTTAGATCAGCAGCTGGCACATCAGAGGTACATTACCTAATTGCACCAGTAATAATAACAGAACCTGAGACAAAACTTACTTGTCAGGCTCCCGTTCTGATAAGTCCAAAATGCCCAGTAAACCTGTTGGGAAGAGATCTTATGCAAAAGTTGCATATAAATATAGTATCAACAGAAACAGGTATGAAAGCTGTAGTGGAAGAAGGGGCCCTAGTCCTAAATGAACTATCACAGCCGCATTATTACTGGTCCCTCGATCTAGGCCCCACACCAACAGCTCGAGAACTGCTGAGGAGAACCAGAGAAAACCAAGCTCCCAAGAGGCACAGTACATGCCAGATACTGAGCTCCATGTAACCATGAGATATGAAAATACTGGAGGGCCAGATCATCAGTATGATACTGTTTTTCACAGAGAAAATAATCAGACTGTTACCATACAGCACCTGTATGCTGACCCCAAAACAGGGAAATCCTCCACCTCAATCATACTGTCAGGAAGACAGCTTCAACAGTTTAAAGGCAGTACACCTCATGTGTCATTAACTAAACCCATGGGGGGTCAGTGGAAAGAATTAGAAAACTTTATACAGCGTGCTGAAAGAGGGAGATATGAGGCATTAACAAGCTCTGACTGGAAAGTAGATCCTAACACAGGAATCTGGAAACTCACTCTAGGGTGGATAGTCAAAGTTCATCCAAAGACACATTTGGATGAGGCAAAGTGACAAATACAGGGCCTAGCTGAAAGCAAAGAGAGCAACAGGCACCCTGCCCTAGCTGCTGTCCCACCTGAACTGTGGTCCCAATCATCGACTGATGTAGGACTAATAAAGGGGTTTCCACCATATAAGGTTAAATTAATATCTGAAGAACGGCCAGTAGTTCGCCAGTATCCCTTGAAGCCAGAAGCTGAAGAGGATATTAAGTCAGTAATACAGGACATGCTGAAATCAGGAATATTAAGGGAAGCACCTGATGCTACATGCAACACACCTATCTTTCCAGTGCAGAAAGTCAGCACAGGAAAGTGGAGGATAGTCCAGGATCTTAGACCGATAAATAAAATAGTGACACATGTGGTTCCAAACGTCCCAAATCCACATACATTACTGCATTCATTAACTCCAGATAAAAAATATTTCTCAGTGGTAGATCTTAGCAATGCTTTCTTTACAGTACCACTGCATGAAGAGTCACAGCATTTATTTGGCTTTCAGTTTAAAGGGAAAAAATACACCTACACCAGACTACCACAAGGCTTCAGTGAAAGCCCACATGTATATACACAAGCCTTAAGATACTCTATGAGCACCTGTGAGGTGCTTGAACATAGTCAAGTCCTGTTGTATGTAGATGATATTCTTATAGCTTCAGACACTCAACAACACTGTGAGGAAGCTACCATAACAGTTCTGAAACATCTCTACCAGACGGGGCACAAAGCCTCTAGGAATAAACTGCAGTTTTGTAAGGAGAAAGTGATTTATTTGGGACATATGCTATCACAACATGGCCGTTCCCTCCTAAGCAGCAGAAAAACAGCCATACAGGAAGCCCCAAAACCACGAACTAAACAACAAATGATGTCCTTTCTGGGACTGTGTAACTTGCAGAGAATGGCTACCAGACTATGCAGCCATTGTACAACCCTTGCAATCTATGATCTATGGCAAAGACATGACATTAAAAGACAAAATCACATGGACTAAGGAAGAAGAAGCAGCATTCACAGAGCTAAACAATCTGCTTCAAACAACAGTCACCTTAGCTCTGCCGGATTATAGCCAGCCTTTCACACTTAGATGCATGTAAGGGATATATGAAAGCTGTATTAACCCAGCCATTTGGCTCCAAAAACAGACCTTTAGCATTTTATTCTAAAAAACTGGACTATGTGGCATCTGGATTTCCAAATTTTCTGCAGAGCTGCATCGCTGCGGCAGAAGCTGTGAAGCAGACAGCTGAAATTGTGCTGTGCCACCCGCTCACACTGAAAGTTCCTCATTCAGTGTCACTTGTATTGCTACAAACCTCACTTCCTTTCTTGACACATGCAAGGCATATTATGTTGACCTCATTGCTACTCTCGCAACCAAATATAACTCTGCAAAGATGTGGTCCACTGAACCCTAGCACGCTAATTCCAACAGCAGAAGATGGGAAACCACATTCTTGCAAAACAAAGGTTGAGGAAGACACAAAACCTAGGCAAGATATCTCTCAGACCCCTCTGAAAAACTCACAAATAATCTTTGTAGATGGATCAGCTTCAAAAGATGAATATGGAAAAAACAGAGTTGGTTATGCAGTAACCACTGAAACTAAAATTATAGAATCACAGGCCCTGCCCATACATGCTCAGCACAGACTGCAGAGCTGTATGCTGTTATCAGAGCGTGTGAATTATATGAAGGAAAAATCCTAACCATCTACACAGATAGCCAATATGTATTTGGTTCTGTTCACCATTTTGCCAAAATATGGGAAAATAGAGGGTTCAATACATCATCTGGAACAGAATTCACACATTTTAATCTGTTAAAACGACTGCTGTTAGCTATTCAGCTACCTGCAAAGATAGCGCTTTGTAAATGTAAAGCGCATCAATCTGATGAAACCATGGAAACAAAGGGGAACACCTTTGCTGACATTTCTGCTAAAATAGCTTCAAGACTTCCCCTCATTTGAAAATGTCAGATCTCCTATTTATAGATACAGATGTGCTGAAAGATTCACAACAATCTGCACCAGCTGCAGAAGTTAAATCTTGGCTGAATAGAGGGGCCATAAAGAAAGATGACATTTATCATTTGGAAAATAAGCCAATATTACCAAAGAATTTATACAAGACGGCGGCCCATGGAATTTCGCATGTGTCGAGAGGGGGAATGATACACTTAGTAAATCTACATTTCCACACCATAAATTTTTCTGACTATGCAAAAAACCTTTGTAGATCATGTACAGGTCCTTCTCAAAATGTTAGCATATTGTGATAAAGTTCTTTATTTTCCATAATGTCATGATGAAAATTTAACATTCATATATTTTAGATTCATTGCACACTAGCTGAAATATTTCAGGTCTTTTATTGTCTTAATACGGATGATTTTGGCATACAGCTCATGAAAACCCAAAATTCCTATCTCACAAAATTAGCATATTTCATCCGACCAATAAAAGAAAAGTGTTTTTAATACAATAAACGTCAACCTTCAAATAATCATGTACAGTTATGCACTCAATACTTGGTCGGGAATCCTTTTGCAGAAATGACTGCTTCAATGCGGCGTGGCATGGAGGCAATCAGCCTGTGGCACTGCTGAGGTCTTATGGAGGCCCAGGATGCTTCGATAGCGGCCTTTAGCTCATCCAGAGTGTTGGGTCTTGAGTCTCTCAACGTTCTCTTCACAATATCCCACAGATTCTCTATGGGGTTCAGGTCAGGAGAGTTGGCAGGCCAATTGAGCACAGTGATACCATGGTCAGTAAACCATTTACCAGTGGTTTTGGCACTGTGAGCAGGTGCCAGGTCGTGCTGAAAAATGAAATCTTCATCTCCATAAAGCTTTTCAGCAGATGGAAGCATGAAGTGCTCCAAAATCTCCTGATAGCTAGCTGCATTGACCCTGCCCTTGATAAAACACAGTAGGCCAACACCAGCAGCTGACACGGCACCCCAGACCATCACTGACTGTGGGTACTTGACACTGGACTTCTGGCATTTTGGCATTTCCTTCTCCCCAGTCTTCCTCCAGACTCTGGCACCTTGATTTCCGAATGACATGCAGAATTTGCTTTCATCCGAAAAAAGTACTTTGGACCACTGAGCAACAGTCCAGTGCTGCTTCTCTGTAACCCAGGTCAGGCGCTTCTGCCGCTGTTTCTGGTTCAAAAGTGGCTTGACCTGGGGAATGCGGCACCTGTAGCCCATTTCCTGCACACGCCTGTGCACAGTGGCACTGGATGTTTCTACTCCAGACTCAGTCCACTGCTTCCGCAGGTCCCCCAAGGTCTGGAATTGGCCCTTCTCCACAATCTTCCTCAGGGTCCGGTCACCTCTTCTCGTTAGCGTTTTCTGCCACACTTTTTCCTTCCCACAGACTTCCCACTGAGGTGCCTTGATACAGCACTCTGGGAACAACCTATTTGTTCAGAAATTTCTTTCTGTGTTTTACCCTCTTGCTTGAGGGTGTCAATAGTGGCCTTCTGGACAGCAGTCAGGTCGGCAGTCTTATCCATGATTGGAGTTTTGAGTGATGAACCAGGCTGGGAGTTTTAAAGGCCTCAGGAATCTTTTGCAGGTGTTTAGAGTTAACTCGTTGATTCAGATGATTAGGTTCATAGCTCGTTTAGAGACCCTTTTAATGATATGCTAATTTTGTGAGATAGGAATTTTGGGTTTTCATGAGCTGTATGCCAAAATCATCCGTATTAAGACAATAAAAGACCTGAAATATTTCAGTTAGTGTGCAATGAATCTAAAATATATGAATGTTAAATTTTCATCATGACATTATGGAAAATAATGAACTTTATCACAATATGCTAATATTTTGAGAAGGACCTGTATTATCTGCTGCAAACATAATCCACAGGGGAACATGAGACCCAAAAGAGGCCAGTTCCCAGCAGCAATTCATCCCTTTCACACGATACACATGGATTTCATAGAGTTATCATGGTCAGGGGGAAAGAAATATTGTTTAGTGGTTATAGATGCATTTTCAAAGTGGGTAGAAATGTACCCTGTAAAACACTGTGATGCACTCACGGTGGCAAAGAGTTTAGTGACACATTTCTTCCCCAAATATGGTATCCCACAAATCATAAGATCAGATAATGGGACTCATTTTGTAAATAATGTAATAGAACTGTGCTCTAAAGCATTAGGGTTTCAGTTAAAAAACCATTGTTCTTACCACCCGCAATCTGCTGGGCTGGTTGAACGAACAAATGGAACAATAAAAAATAGATTAAGGAAAACAATGGAAGAAACAGAGAGGCCATGGCCCTAATGCCTATCCCTGGTTAAATTATGGATGAGAATAACTCCAAATCAAACTGGTCTCACTCCATTTGAAATAGTACATGGCAGACCTTTTCCATTGCCATGAGAAATGGATGACATAGGAAAAGCACAACAGGAAACATCATTAGCTGAATGGATGAATAAAATGTTACAAACAAAAGAAGTACAGTTGTCCAGTAGTCTGCCAGTAAATTCTGCTCCAATTTCACAGAACAACCTGAGGCCTGGAGACCTGGTCCTGATTAAGACACTTCACAGAAAGGACTGGAGCACCCCCTGCTGGACAGGGCCATATGGTGTTCTCCTTACCACGGTCTCTCTGAAAATCGCAGAGAGACCATCCTGGATCCACAAGAGCCACTGTAAACTAATATCACCATTACAGGAGCCAAACCAACCGACGGGGTAACAGGGGAAAACCGGGTACAAAGGGGTTGGTGTCCCATAGGGCCCAGCATCTCAAACCGGTGAAGAAAACAACTGACCTGTGCCCAATATAGCATGGCTTTTTGTAACATCTGGACAGGACTGATAAGCCTGAGCCTAATTCTGGTAGCAGGGTTCTTTCTCTGTTTAAGGCAGGATCCACAGGATGCAACATCAAACAAGAAGAGATGGACACCGGACGGCTCTCATCTCAGACCCCTAAAGGAAGGAGGAGGACACCTGTTTCTGCAAAATTATTGGTATCATTACGTGTATGAAACAGCTAAAGCACAAAACAAAACAGACTGTTATGTATGTTCTATCATGCCAATTCATTCCCAGGGCCCTACAGTGTATGTGAGAAAAATGAATTTCACAGAAGCAGCATGTGCCTTTTCAATAGGACTCTGGGGGTATACGAAGCGTACATATTTTATTGTTCCTGGTCAGAACCTGACGAAAGGAGAAGGCATCCAAATGGTTGGTAAGGACAACAAAACATACACATATTACAACAATTCTCTTGCATATGCATGTGACCCACGTAACTGTACATGTGACCCCAAGAAATGGCAGCCTCTGCACATCAGTAATAAGGGAAGAACCACACCATTCGAAGCACATGCCAACGGAAACACATTCCACCACGATTGTTTGAGTAGAGAAAAGAAAAATGATTCTTCTATCTATATGGGTAACACCACACAGTGTGGAGGCACATGGGTCTCCAAAGGTAATAATCAAAATGGAACATATTGGGTCGAGGGGGTAGCTTGGTTATGCGGGAATAACACTTATTTCATATTACCCCCGAATTGGTATGGGGTGTGTGCTCCAGTTTTCACATCTGATCACACTATAATACTCAGTAAGGTAACGATGATACCCACAATCCCCAAAAGGCAAAGGAGAGATATAGAAATGAAACCATGCGACCCTATCTGGGGAACTAATGTCCCGGATGAATTTAAGCTTTGGCCAAAAGATAAGAAAGTGACACTATCTCTCCTTCCTTGGCTAGATGTGGGGAAACTAATGCTGCGTGTGGAAACTTTAAGCTACCGATTAGGGCTGTTTTTGAATAACACCTGTTGCACATATATCCCAGATAATATACATTTCTCAAATATAACAGGGGCGCTGAATAACCTGCGTAACCTGCAAAATGTCATGACACACTACCACCCGACTCCCAGCTCCTCTTGGCTAGACTGGATGCTCCAAGGGGGGTGGATGAATTGGGTTAAGATTTTCTTATTTGCCATAGCAGCATTCCTGATCATCCTGTGCACCTTGTCAATATGTATTATCCCAGGTTGCAAATGCTTGGTAAAAAGGATAGTAACTCAATCAGTCACAGTCGCATATGCAGCATTGATTCAAGTCGACACAACACTGGACCCAAAAGCAGATGACTATGATGACATGTTGTAAATGAATATATCTTCAATGCCTGAGTGTATTCATAACTGTACTTCATAAAATGACCTTATAGCAGAAAATCAAAAGAAGTTGCTGTTTAAGTGAAATGAGAAAAAGTGCAATGATGATATGAACAAGGCTTGTTTTAATTCTTTTACTTTTATTACATTTCGTTTTTTTATTTTTTTTTATTATATTGTTTTACTCTGCCATGGTTGGTGGTCGCCTAGGGCGGAGGGACCGTGTGAGTGTTTCCCACAATATAATCTGCTTTCCGTCCGTGGGTTTGTGCTCACACAGAGTGTTTTCTTTTATTTGTATTTAATCATGACTTATTTGTGATAAAAAAGGGGGGACTGTTAGGGTTTGAAAACCTTTGTAGTGTTTATCACTCATGTCTGCTCTAAGTGTCTTTCCCTCATTACATGTCACAGAAAGGGAGATGGGGAGAGGGATGAGTTATGCTTTTATCAGCAACATCTAGGGACTGGTACCGAGTCATCACTCCCTCTCTGTTTAAAATCAAGACACATGAACCTTAACCTTTCTGACCCCACACACACACACACACACACCCTGAATGTTTGTTGAACTGTGTGTGAACCAGCATGTATAAATAAAGAGAGAGGGGTGCGAACACTTTTGTAGTTTGCACTTTTGTAGTGTGACCTACCCTTGCCGCAAGTAAATCTGACTCTGTATCGATCTTGCCTCTGAGTTGACTAATTAATACCTAACAATATCCAAGGAACATTCCTGAGCAGTCCAAAGCTCATTTCATTTCAAATGCACTATCCAGTTTTTATTCCCCTCATTAATTATAATGTCTTTATTTACAAGATACCCTTCCACAGGATAATTTTCATTGGAAATGTAAGGACAGTGAGTCAAAGAATAGATTTCCCCACTCAAGTAAAAATTGGCAGTGTAGAAAATGTTAAGAAAAAAGCTTGAAATGGTTTTAATTTGCTGTTTGATAACTACTTTGATAAAACACTTTTTAGTTGGCAATTATGTGAGAAATGATAACCTACAATGAATTACACCTATATATAAAAATCTTATCAGTCTTATTATTAAAACTGATTAGTGTTATATCAATCAAAAATCAATATAAAGGATAAATTGTTTGTTCGACCATGATATATCTAATTGCATACGCTACAGAGAGAAATTAGATATATATACAGTGGGAAGACACACTGCAGATTTCGCAGGTTTTCCGACTTGCAAAGCATGCAGAAGTCTTTAATTTTTATCATAGGTACTCTTCAACTGTGAGTGACGGAATTTAAAACAAAAATTCAGAAAATCACATTGTGTGATTTGTAAGTAATTAATTTGCATTTCATTGCATGACATAAGTGTTATGTTGCAGACCTGAGCACAGGTCAGTGTTGTGTTTGAGCAGTTTCCTCTCTTCCCTCTTTCTGCAGGGTGCGACAGGAAGACATAAGTATTTGATACATTAGAAAAATAAAACTCAACATTTAGTACAGAAACCTTTGTTTGCAATTACATATATCAGACATTCCCTCTAGTTCTTGATGAGGTTTGCACACACCGCAGAAGGGATTTTGGACCACTCCTCCATACAGATCTTCTCCAGATCCTTCAGATTTCAGGGCTGTTGCTATGCAATACAGACATTCAGCTCCATCCAAAGATTTTTGATTGGGTTCCGGTCTGGAGACTTGCTAGGCCACTCCAGGACCTAGAGATGCTTCTTACAGAGCCACTCCTTAGTTGCCCTGGCTGTGTGCTTCGGGTCGTTGTCATGCTGGAAGAACCAGCCACGATCTTCAGTGCCCTTACTGAGAGAAGGAGGTTGTTGGCTAAGATCTCCCAATACACGGCCCCATCCATCCTCCCCTCAATACGTTGCAGCCGTCCTGCTCCCTTTGCAGAAAAGCATCCCCAAAGAATGATGTTTCCACCTCCATGCTTCACGGTAGGGATGGTGTTCTTGGGGTTGTACTCACCCTTCTTCTTTCAAACACAGCGAGTGGATACTATATTTTTGTCTCATCAGACCACATGACCTTCTCCCATTCCTCTTCTTGATCATTTAGAAGGTCACTGGTAATCTTCAGACAGGCCAGGACATGCGCTGGCTTGAACAGGGGGACCTTGCATGCGCTGTAGGATTTTAATTTATGGTGGCGTAGTGTGTTACTAATGGTCTTCTTTGAAGCTGTGGGACCACAGCTCTCTTCATGTCATTAGCTACGCTTATGTCCAAAATTTCATGATCGGATTAAAATGCATTCGGATTAAAAAACAAAGAATTGTCAAATTGTACCGTTTATATGAACATAAGTAATCGGAAAAAAACGGCCGATCGGACCAAAAATGTGTCATGTAAACTTGTCAATTGGCAATTCAAATATGCTGTTAGCATCTAGCCAGAACGACTAGCCACTCAAGCCGGAAATACGTCAAATTGATGCGGGGTGCACATGCACACTCAGGTCATTTTACCTCATTCACAATAACTTGATTGAATTGTCAATCTGCAATAAACCACCCCTCTCAATCGGATTACAATTTAATTGTATTCTGCCAAATCCAATCAGAATAGTCTGACTGGGTCTCAAGATGGAGTAGACGTATTCGAGGAAGCTCCGACTCAACTTCACTTATTTCACCCCAAATAATCTTTAAGAACCCCTGCTTAATTGACTCATAGTATTAGTGACCGCTCTATAAGCAGGATGACGAAACCTAAAGTAATAAGAAAGACAAAAGCTCCGGGGACGACATTTCAGACGACCAGGCGAAGCTAGCATGCACTGAGGTGGCTAGCGCCAGCATTTCAAACCCATCAGCAACCAATGAGGATGTCCTGGCAGCTATTAACAAGCTTAGTGGTACGGTTGACATGAGACTTGTTGAGCTCAACAGTTCAATCTCCAGCCTCAGAGCAGCACTATCTGATACTTGCGACCGCGTGTCGTCAATTGAGGCCGCAACCGAATCACATGACAGACGGATTTCGGAGCTGGAGAAGAGATGTGATAGCTTGGCAGCTCAATGCTCTCAGCACCAAGCTAAGCTGGAAGACATAGAGGCGCGCTCACGTCAGCAGAATATTCGTAAAGTCTGCATGCCAGAGAAAGCGGAGAATGGTAAACCGATG
Source organism: Girardinichthys multiradiatus (assembly GCF_021462225.1). Lineage (NCBI taxonomy): Eukaryota > Metazoa > Chordata > Actinopteri > Cyprinodontiformes > Goodeidae > Girardinichthys > Girardinichthys multiradiatus. The sequence continues at coordinate 10,537,985 of NC_061814.1, forward strand.
GATTTTATCATCAAATTGCTACCGAAGCTGCTGGGAGAAGACAACTTCAGTCGACCACTAGAGGTGGATCGGGCGCACCGGAGCCTAGCACAGGCTAAGGAGGGAAAGACGAGGGCCATTATCGTCAAGCTGCACTATTTTCAAGAGAAGGAGCGGGTGTTGCGGTTGGCGAGAGAAAAAGGCCCTCTGCAATATGACGGGCACCCGGTGTTCATCTTCCCCGACCTCACCTCGACAGTGATGAAGAAGCGCCAGGCGTTCCAAACTATCAGGGAGAAATGCAGATCTAACGGGATTCGGTATGGTTTTCGGTACCCTGCAAAGTTTGTGGTCACTGTGAACAATACCGCTATGTTTGACACTCCAGGTGATGCGGATAAATTCCTGAGCCGTGAGAGTGCGAACTGGCAGTCTGAGACTGAATAAAGCAGATGGCTCAATGCCGTTATCATTATATTTGAATGTGTGTAATGTTAGGACTAAATATTGGTTTATTTCCGGGTGGAAAAATAATTAGCTATTTTGAAGCTGTTCATTGTGTTGAGTTTTGCGGTTTCGGCTGGGGAGAAAGCCGATATTTGTTTTCTTCAGGAAACTCACATTAAGAAAACAGCTGCTAAGGTTCTTAGCTCCTCATGGGCTTCTCATATATATCAGTCAAATTTCAGCACAAAAACGAGGGGGGTAGCAATACTGATAAGAAAAAATATACCGTTTACCCACAATCAGATAATTTCAGATCATAGGGGAAGATATGTGATTGTAAGCGGGCAGCTAAATTCAACACCAGTGACATTAATCAATGTATATGGGCCCAATTTTGATGATCCCATCTTTTTTCAGAACCTTTTTAATGCAGTGCCAGATTTGATTAGCTCTAACATAATCATTGGAGGGGACTTAAATCTAACCTTAGACCCAGTTTTGGATAGACAACGCCCTCAATCTGGTGTATCCAGGAGTGGAGAGACTCTTAAAAATGTATTAAACTCTCATAATTTGGTTGACATCTGGAGACTGCTATACCCCACCGGGAGAGATTATTCATACTTTTCTGCAGTTCATAAATCCTATTCTAGGATTCATTACTTTTTGTTAGATTCTAGATTGCTGGCATCAGTATCAGACTGTAAATACTGTAATATTCACATATCAGATCATGCGCCTGTGAGTTTGAATCTTAAACTAGATTATAAGAAGAGCAGGTGCAATTGGCGACTGAATAACGCTCTGCTGAAGGATAAAGAATTTTGCTCTTATATCTCAAACGAAATCAAGTTATACTTGAGCTCTAATGACACAAGGGATGTGGATGACTCAATGCTTTGGGAAGCTATGAAAGCGGTCATAAGGGGATGTATAGTGTCGTACGAGGCGGCGAAAAACAAAGAGTCCAAGTTGAGGTTGAATGAAATAGACAATCTGCTGACTAGCCTAGACAACTCATATAAACTACAACAGAGTCCAGATACTCTTAAGAAAATAACAGCTCTGCGATATGAATATAATTCTATTATGTCAAGAAATGTTTCTAGATTGCTGGTACAAGTTAAACAAAGATGGTTTGAGCTGGGCGACAAACCGCATAAATTACTAGCTCGACAGCTTAAACAGCTGCAGGCATCGAGAGCAATACATCGTATTAAGCTTGAAGATGGCACTTTTCTCACAGATCCAGATAAAATTAACGACTGCTTTGCAGACTTCTATGCCAAAGTTTATCAATCGCAGCGAAAATTAGATATTGAAAAGATGGACAGATTCTTTGATAACCTAATCCTGCCGAGACTACCGTCAGACTCAGCAGAAGTGCTAGAAGCTTGTATAACTCTGCAGGAGATTGAATCAGTCATCTCTGCTCTTCCCAATAATAAAGCGCCAGGTCCCAAAGGTTTCGGCGCTGAGTTTTTCAAAGCTTTCAGCCCCAAACTATCACCTTTACTTCTGCGTATGTTTAACCACTCTAAGCTAGTAGATAAACTTCCTCCTACTTTATACAAAGCCAATATCTCGCTTATTCCTAAGCCTGGTCGTGACCTGGGGGTTGTTTCTTCCTATCGTCCAATTTCCTTATTACCTTTAGAAACCAAAATTCTTGGGAAAATCCTAGCTAACAGACTCCGAGAATACATAAGTTTAATCATCCATCCAGATCAGACTGGCTTTTTGCCAGGTAGACACATGTTTTTCAATTTACGGCATCTTTTCAATATACTATACTCAAGCCATACAGACGAGGCCGTGGTTATTTCACTAGACGCACAGCGTGCATTTGACCAAGTTGAATGGCCATATATGATGTATGCTCTTAATACATTTGGTTTTGGGCCTCTATTTATAAAATGGATTGAAATAATTTACTCATACCCAACTGCTTCTGTTATCACTAACCAAAATATCTCCTGTCCCTTTGGTATTCACCGGGGGACGCGTCAGGGTTGCCCGCTTTCTCCGTTTCTCTTCGCAATTGTTATTGAACCTCTGGCCGCGTGTATTAGGCAAAACCCCCAGATATTGCCTATCGAGATATTTAGTCATAAACATCACATTTCGCTTTATGCCGATGACATACTTTTATATGTCTCTGACCCACAAGTGTCACTGTCTCCCCTTTTGAAGATGATCAAAACCTTTGGCAGCATCTCTGGTTTCTCCATTAATTGGGATAAAAGTGAAGCAATGCCCCTCACATCAGGAGACGATCTGACATTTTTGCAGTGTACGCCATTTAAGATAACCCATAACACCTTCACATATTTAGGTGTGACTATAACGAGGAGACCAGAGAAACTTCTACAATTGAATTGGCAGAATAAAATCTTACAACTTAAGCAGAATATTGATGTTTGGAAGACTCTCCCCCTATCTATGGCTGGTAGGATTAACGCTATTAAAATGGTGGTATTGCCACGGTTTCTTCATTTATTCCACTCTGTTCCATGTTTCATAGGTATGTCATACTTCAAACAGTTAGACTCCATTATTGTCCCTTTTATTTGGGGCTATAAAAATGTCAGAATCTCCAAAAAACACTTATGTAAACCAAAAACAAAAGGTGGATTCTCCTTGCCAGATTTCAAATTATATTACTGGGCAGCTCACTTATCCGCTATAGCATGGTGGAAGAAGGGCCCGCACTCATCCAACAATGCTTGTCCAGCCTGGTTATCCTTAGAACGACTGCATTGTCACAATGCAGTCGTTCTAAGGATTGCCCTCCTTAACAGTCCTACTAAAATTAGGAAAACACTTTATAATAATAATTTTGTTATTGGCAATACTATAAGAATCTGGAAGCAGATACAGAATTATATAAAAACTCCGAAAGTCTACTTTGATGCCCCCATTTGTGAAAACCATTCCTTTGTTCCGGGTCTCAGCGACGCCGTTTTCCAGATGTGGGGAATGAAAGGTATCCGTGCGATAGGGGATCTATATATTGATGGTATTTTTGCATCTTTTGCTCAGCTGTGCTCGGTATATGATGTTCCTCGGTCAAGTTTCTTTCGTTTTCTACAGATCAGGGACTATGTTAGTAAAAACATATCAAATTTTGGAAATCTTACCAAACACAAAACCCTAGAGATGATAAACAAATTCGATCCGATTAGTCGGGGGGCGGTGTCATACTTTTATAAGACTCTCAACAATATATTGGTGGACACGACTAACATCAGGAGGGCATGGGAGGATGAGTTGGGGCAGCAGATATCTGATGAAACATGGGAAGAAGGTTTGAAAAATATACATGACTGTTCGGTTAATGCCAGACACAATCTTATACAATTCAAAATAATGCATAGACTTCACTATTCGAGAGAAAACTTAAGCACTTTCTATCTGGACATGTCACCAATATGTACTCGTTGTAAGGCTGCTAAGGGCAACTTGTTTCACTCCTTTTGGTCATGTGTGCAGCTTCACACATTCTGGAAGAAAATGTTTAATTTCCTTTCCACAACTTTTGGGAAACAGTGGGACCCGGATCCACTTGTTGCCATTTTCGGAACACCTAAGGTTTTGGCCTCAGCCAATAAATACAAGAAAGTTGCCCTTTTGTTTGGTATGGTGATCGCTAAAAGGTTGATTTTGAAAGTTTGGAAGAAGGACTTTGTTCCCACATTCGATCTGTGGCTGGGAGAACTGGCAAACACTTTACATCTGGAAAGATTGAGATATTGCAATGAGGACAGAGTAAACTTGTTTGAGAAAATATGGAAGACTGTACTAAAATCCCTCCAGTGATGTGATTGTAAATGATCAAAGACCTAATGCCTGGTATTGTGTGTGCCCTTGTTTCTTTGTGTGCTTTTGGAATGTTTTGTTTCAAACTGTGGTGAATTTATCTCATATTACTTTGACTGTGTAGCTTTTGTTATACGATGTGCGGTTTTTGTATAGGTGGGTAGGTAAGGGAGTTGAATGATGTTGTGGAAGTCTATTATAGTACTATAGTAATATTATTGATGCCCCACGAAGTGAGATCTTTCATGGAGCCCCAGACCGAGGGACATTCACCGTCATCTTCAATCTTCATCTCAAATTCAAGATGGCGCCGACAATGGCAGCCTCGGAGCTTCGCTCTCTCTTTGTTATTGTATTTTGTGTGTTTTAGAAGGCCCAGCAGAGACTGTACTTCCTGAGGCAACTCAAGAAGTTCAACCTTCCACAGGAGCTGTTGGTCATCTTCTACACTGCCATCATTCAGTCTGTCCTGTCTTCATCCATCTCAGTGTGGTTTGGCTCATCCACAAAACAGGACAGGTCCAGACTGCAACGAATAATCAGGTCTGCAGAGAGAATAATCAGAGCTGACCTTCCCTCCATCCAGGACTTATACAGGTCTAGGGTCAAGAAAAGAGCTGCCAAAATCTCTGCAGACCTCACACACCGTGCACATAAACTGTTTAGAGTTTTACCTTCAGGCCGCCGCTACAGAGCACTGTTCACTAAAACCAGCCGCCACAAAGACAGTTTCTTCCCCCAGGCTGTTTCTCTGATGAACATTCAATAGAATACAGAACAACAGCATACAGATGTTGCAAATGCACCTTTTCTATTAGATATGTGTACATTGTACATTGTAAATTGTAAATTTGTATATTCTGTAATGCAGAATATCGCATTGTACATTGTATATTGTACATTGTAAATCGTAAATTTGTATATTCTGTAATGCAAAAACAGAACAAAAGAGCAAAGTGTACCGGAGTCAAATTCCTTGTTTGTATGCACGAACTTGGCAATAAAGCTGATTCTGATTCTGATTCTGATCTTGAACTTCTTCCATTTTCTTATAATTGTGCCAACAGTTGTTTCCTTCTCACTAAGCTGCTTGGCTATTTTCCTGTAGCCCATCCCAGCCTTGTGCAGGTCTACTATTTTATCCCTGATGTCTGTACACAGCTCTCTGGTCTTGGCCATTGAGGAGAGGTTGGAGTTTGTTTGATTAAGTGTGTGGACAGGTGTCTTTTATAATGATAACGAGTTCAAACGGGTGCAGTTAATACAGGCATGAGTGGAGAACAGGAGGGACTCTTAAAGAAGAACCAACAGGCCCGTGAGGGCCATAATTCTTACTGGTTGTTAGGTTAACAAATACCTTCTGTCATAGTCAGCAATCAGGAGATACTAGAGTGGACAACAATTACAGAGGCAAAGTTAGGCTGTTGTTGGGACCCCAGCCATGGGTACAACATGATGGGCCAGTATGAGATTTTCTGGAACTTTCAAAATAAATTGCATTAACCTACTTCCAGCACAGCCAGAAATGGAATAACAGCGTACTTCCCGTGACCACACTGTCCGAATAAAACTCTGCTTTTGCAACAAGCTGACCTCTTCCACCCAGGTCCCCAGAGGAACTGGACGGAGAGACACAGTGCGCTGAAGTCTCTTTGTGGGCAAACAGACATAACTCTTCAAACTGGATCCAAGAGTGTCTTACGATTATATGCGATCATATGCACTAAGTTAAGTACTGATGAATTACTGTTTGTGTATCCGGTATTCATTCATGAACGGGGGTAACTAAGGTACAAGCGTTGCTTGACTTTTCTCTCTGAGGTCTACTGAAGCAAACTGTGTTCCAGTGAGTTCCCAGCAGAGACCCTGTCTCTACGACGCCGAGTGGAGCAGTTTTTCCCGGTATGAAGGAACGGGGACCGCATCACCGTGGTTACAGCAGTAACGTGCAGTTTGGGCGGCCGACAGAGCGTTGACTTATTGTGGTTAATAAATTCTTGTATTTTAAGAAATTGTGTGAATTCATTCCATATTTGTGCAGAGCGTTATGATTTGGGGTTGTTTGGTTTCTGGTTTTTTTTATATATGCTTCTCACAGTTTTTGAATCATGTTTCTGTATGTTTTCCTGGTCATGCTTTAGTTTTTGTATTCATGTTTTGCTAAGTTGTGTTCTTGGATTGGGCTTCTGGTTATGCTTTGGTTTCATGTTTTTCTAGTTAGATTTCTATTTGTTTGTATCCTTGAAGTTCTGTTTGCCCCTGTCACGTTGTGTTCTGTCAGTTAATTATCATTATTCGCTTCACCTGCTCCAAGCTAATCTGTCTCCTTGCTCCACCTGGTTCACACTCCATATTTACACACCTGTTCTGTTTATTCCTCGCGGAATCATTGTCAAATCATGCTCACATCTTGCTTTTTGGATCATGCAATGCCTGTCTCGCCTGCCTGTTTCTGTTTTGTTCCTTCCTCATCTGTGAGTGAGTTTTTGTTTTTATTTCATTAAATCTTTTTCCACTTACCATCATGCTGCCTGCTAGTCTGCATTCTGGGGTCCTTTGCTACACAAACCCTAACACAGAGTTTTGCTGTAAAATAATGTCAGAACTTGGCTCATCCCTTTCAATTTTGTCCAAATACCATCGCCTTATTGGGCTGGTATTCACAGGACAACCCTTAACAGACTGAAATATTATTTAATAAAATATTAAAGTATTAATATTAAATCATATATTCATATTCATAATTACAACACTGTGGTGCAGTGAAATATCTCTATTCTTTTCCAGCAGTTGGTGTGTGGAGTTGGAGTTTGGACAGGCAAGAAGATATCAGGTAGGTTTATAGAAGATGGGATAAGGACCTTCTTCAATTTGCAGGTTCCAGGAAGTAGATGGAGGCTCTCGGTTGGGCAAGCACATTTAAGTGCTCTTAGCTGAACACAATCTTGGATAAGGGCCACGGGCTGGAAAAAAACAGATCAGGTTCAGCAGGGAGTAATCCACTCTGGGAGAAAGAAGCACAAAAACTCAGGTAAGTGATGAGTTCAGGATGCACAGAATAACAGAACTAGGTTTCAACTGTGAGGTCGCGCCTGTCTGTCACACCCTGCAGAAAGAGGTGAGAGAGAGAAAACTGCACATCACAAACCTGTGCTCAGCTCTGTGACATGACACGTGTGTCATGCAATGAAATGCTAATTAATTACTTAAAAATAAAACAATGTGATTTTCTGGATTTTTGTTTTAGATTCCATCACTCACAGTTGAAGAGTACCAATCAAAAAGATTAATGACTTCTACATGCTTTGCAAGTGGGAAAACCTGCAAAATCGGCAGTGTATCAAATACTTGTTCTCCCCACTTTATATGAAACTTGAAATCTAATTGCTTTTCAAAGAAAGAAAAATTCTGTAAGGAATTGAGAATTAACATTCAGAGGATCATTACCTGACAAATTTTATCAGAAGTTCTATATGTGTTTGTTTGTCTGAAATTTAAAGGGGGGAAGCCTGAGAGATTCCAGCTAGAAATAGTCTGGATCACCTCCAGACACAGCCTGGGCTCTGGAACCCAGCTCCTCAAGAGACTCTGGAGAGGCCAGTGGTGAGAGGCGCCTCGCTGGGATGGGTTTGGTTGTCGCCCCTCAGCTCAGTTGTCTCATGTTGGGGTTTATCCTAGTGAACGAGAGAGTCGTATCCCTGTGCCTTCAGGTTGGGCAGAAGTCTCTGAGCGCAGTTTCAGCCTACCGGCCATGCCTCAGCACAGAGTACCGGCCTTCTTGGTGTCCCTGGCAGGGGTGCTGGGCAGTGCCCCTCTTGGAGATTCTGTTATTCTGCAGGGGGACTTCAACCCCCACGTGGATAATGACAGTGACACCTGGAGGGGTGTGATTGGGAGGAATGGCCTTCTCGATTTGAACCTAAGTGGTGTTTCGTTGTAATTCTACACCATTCAGAATTCGCCATAACAACACCATGTTCAGGGAAAAGGTTGTTCCTCGGTGCACTTAGCACCAGGACACCCTAAGCTGGAGGTCAAAGATTGAATTTGTAGTTGTCTTCTGACCTTCGACCGGGTGTCTTTTAACCTTCGACCGGGTGTCTTTGACACTATGGTGAAGGGAAGGGCTGATCTGTCTACCGTCACCACCTGCTGAGGGTCACATCCAGTGGCAAGGCTTCAGGGGTGGATCAGAACCACCCTGAGTACCTCAGGTCTCTGGATGTAGTGGGGCTGTCGGGGCTGATGCGCTTTATCAATATCGCATGGTGGTCAAGGACAGTGCCCCTGGACTGTCATACTGTGGTGGTGGGTCCCTTTGATAAGAAGGGAGACCGGAGGGTGTGTTCCAATTACAGGCGTATCACACTTTTCAGCCTCCCTTGGAAGGCCTATACCACGATGTTGGGAAGGAGAGTCTGGCAGATTGTTGAATCTCAGCTTCAGGAGGAGTAGTGTCATTTTTGTCCCAGCTATGGAACACTGGACCAGCTCTAAACCCTTTGTAGGCTGCTCGAGGGTTCATGGGAGTTTGCCCAACCAGTTCACCTGTGCTTTGTGAACCTGGAGAAGGCATTCAGCTACGTCCCTTGTGGTGCCCCGTGGGGTGTGTTCCAGGAGTACAGAGTCTGGGGCCCTTTATTAGGCTCCATTAAATTTTTCTACCAGCAGAGCAGGAGTCTGATGTTAAGCCAGACCTGTTCCTGGTGCATGTTGGACTCCAGCAGGGCTGCCTTTTGTCACCAGTTCATTGCTTTCATAAATTTTATGGACAGGATCTCTAGGAGCAGCCAAGAGCTGGAGGGGGTCCAGTTTGGGGACCAGTGGACTTTTTCCTTGCTTTTTGTGAATGACGTGGTTCTGTTGGCTCCCTCCAGCCAAGACCTATGGCATGCACTAAGGTGGCTTGCAGCCGAGCGCAAGGACAGCGATGAGAATCAGCTCCTCCAAGTCCAAGGCCATGGTTTTCAACTGAAAAAGGGTGGCTTTCCCTCTCCAAGTCGGAGGGGAGTTCCTGCCTCAAGTGGAGGAGTTTAAGTATCTTGGGGTCTAGTCCAAGTTAAGGGGAGAATAGAGCAAGAGATTGACAGACGGATCGGTGCGGCTGCCGCAGTAATGAGGATGCTGTGCCAGTCCGTTTTAGTGAAGAGAGAGCTGAGCCGAAAGGCATATGCAGCATATGTTGAAAAGCTTTTTACACAGTGTGGCATGCTCTCATGTGTGTTTTTCCTGATATTCATGTCAACTTGAACAACTTAAATGATAAGATAAACGTAATATTGTTTATAATATACTGTAGGATATATTTGCATGTAACCCAGGCTTCATGTACCCACTTCCTTTAAATATGAATTATTTGTTTGTTGTCATTTAGATGCTTTTTGTGATTATTTTATGACCTTTATTTGTGAGAGTTTCCTGACCGGAAAGGGGGCATAGAGGGAAAGGGAAAAAATGTATTAAACGGGCCAGGCATGGAGTTACATACGACAGCTGCAATGTAGACTGACAGCCCATTTTGGCCCATTCTCCCTGATAGAGCTGAAGTAACTGAGTCAGGTTTGTTAACCGCCTTGCTAGCACACACCTTTTAAGTTCTGCCCACAAATTTTCTATATGACTAAGATCTGGCTTTGTGATGGTCACTCCAAAACATTAACTTTGTCGTCCTTACTTTGTAGCCAATTTGGTGTTATGCTAAGAGCCATCAGCCAATTAGAAGACCCATTTGTGTCCAGTCCTTAATGTCCTGGCTGATGTCTTAAGATGTTGCCACATAATGTTCTTTCCTTATGTTGTCATTTGTTTTGAGAAGGGCACCAGTCCCTCCTGCAATATAACACCCCCAGAAGATTATGCTGCTGCCACAGTTCTTCACAGTTTCTCCAGAAATTAAGATCTTTGTCCCTTTTTGCATTTGCAAACTGTAATCTGTCTTTTTACACTGCTTTTGATGAAATAGCTTTTTCCTTGCTGAACTTGAAGAGGTCCACAGGTCTGGCTCATTTCTTTAGATATTATGATGTCACACAATGAAGCATTGTTTAAGGTGTTGTCTTAAAATTAATCCAAAGGCCAATTAACTCAATTGTTAACTAACCAGAAGATTAAGTCATAACATTATCACCTGTGTTTTCCCAAGATAATGAAATAAATGGTAATCTTAGTGTATGTAAACATACAACAAACTGTAGATGCCAAAGTTGTGTTTTCTGTTTTATTGTTGTAAATAATTTTATTTTCAGGTTTCAATTAGTTTTTTCTGTTCTTTTGTATGTTACTTCACCCGATTAAGTAAAATTACAATCTGTAACAGAGTAAGACTAACTGACTTTATGATTTTTTTTCTGAGCACTTTTAGGCATCTTGCCTATTTATTTGCCAGCTTATGTTAACATATTTTATGTTCAAAGCCACAAATTTATTGTTTCACCTGAACCCTAGCTAATGCATTCAAGAATTTTTCCAATGATTAGTCAAAAAAAATCACTACTCTGCATCTTCTCCCTTGTGACTCTGTTCAGCACAGCTCAATATCTGTTATCCCGTGAAAGGAACATGGTTTGCAAATTGAATGAACAATAAAATAATGAAGTGGAACACACAATAGAAGGCATATCAGGAGTGCAATAACATACAAGAACACAAATATGATCAGATAAAAAAAAATCCTCATCTGTTTTATGGCACACCTGTCAAGGTTTGTGTTGCGGAGGACCCCGGAATGCAGACGGACAGGAAGCATAGGTGGTTAGTGAAATAATTTAATAAACAAAACTTACTTCAGAAGGTGGTGGCTAAACAGACATGAGCAGGCTGGCAAGAGAGGCTTGGTATGAGCAAATGACAAGACATGAACAGAGATTGAATGATCCAAAATATTTCCGTGCGGAATGAACAGAACAGATGTGTATATATGGAGCAAGAACCAGACGAAACGAGGAAACCGATTTGCTTTGTGCAGGTGAACTGAATAAAGTTAATTAACAACAGACAAGAGAGAACACAACATGACTGGAGCAAAACAGAAATTCAAGGATACAAACTTATAGAAACATAACTAGAAAAACATGAAACTAAAGCATAACCAGATCCAAAAACCTAAATTAATAGATAAGCTTAGGGGTAAGCTCAGGGTTAGGTCATAGGGTCAGAGTTGAAAATGAAATGAAAATCAATGGAAGTCAATGAGAGTGAGAGTCAATACAAGGTCCTCACAAAATATAAAACAAGAGTGTGTGTGTGTGTATGTGTGTGTGTGTGTGTGTGTGTGCGTGTGTGTCTTTTTGGCCCCATGCCTTATTTAGCTGCAACAAAAAATAATAAGTTACAAGATGGTGGATCTAGTGTGGACCACATGCAAGGCTGGACTGGTTCAAAAAATTGGCTCAAGGATTTTTGGTCCAGCTTATTCACCATGATTGGTCAGACATGATCTATGCAGATGATCCTTATAAATATGTGTGCATACATTGGTACTAAAATGTTAGGAAGCACTAAGTTATTCCCTACTTTGTAGTGGTGTAGTGCAGGAAACTGTTTAGTTGTTATATTTAAGACACTCAGGCCAGAAATTCTGAAGTGAGTGTGTCCTCTGCAGCAGCCATCTTCTACTGCAGGTAAGGAAGTCTGCTTCAAATGCAGCTTTTTTATAGGATGTAAGCTGGCAAGACTAGGAGTTTAATTGGTTGACAATGTGTCATGATTTTCTGGTGTTTGAATTCTGGTTTTGTGTCCATGTTTTGATTATTTTCGTATGAGATTTTTCAGCATTTTCTCTTGGTTCATGTTGTATCACATTTATTTCTTTAGTTATGTTCTTTGTACTTCTTAAGTCATTTTTGTTAAATCTAGTTTTATGTTCATACTGTTGGGGCTTGGGAGTTCGGGGTTTCCTTCCCTTGTTTAACCACCAGATGTCGCCACGGAGCTGGAGGAGTGGATCCAGTGTCAGGTGTTTCAGATCTGCTGCTGATTGTGCCTACCTGAACCTGCCGCCAGTCCTTCGTTGCCTGAGTGTTGTACCAACGTGTTGCTTCTACCTGTGAGGTGTGGGTGGATGAAAAGCTACCCCGGACCGGAAACCAAAAGATCTACAAGACCTACAGTACAGCCCTCTGGTTATCCAAAACCTGCCTGGCGGTTTGGCTCCCAATCATTGCAACCCTGTGGTAGGCAGTAAGGCTGTCAACCTTTGGATGAAACACAATCTGCCCTGTTACTGGACCTCTCCCAGACCCCTGCTCCCAAGGCCCCGATTTAGAAGATCCCTCCCTTCTCCAAACATCCCAGGCAACAAGTAAGCAAGCTGATACTTATTGAGACTATTCTCTACCAGACTCAGAATTAACCAACCTGCGCTCTTCTTCCAGAAGTTACCAAGAAGCTAGGAGAACCCGCTGGCGAAACTTGACCAATGCTTCCTGTGCACCTCTGAACGCGGCCAGATAAATAAAACCTGATAAACTGTTTCCTGTCTCCTGAGTGTGGTTTGCATGTGGTTCAAACAATTATCTAAGGATATGACACATACAGGTCCTTCTCAAAAAATTAGCATATTGTGATAAAGTTCATTATTTTCCATAATGTCATGATGAAAATTTAACATTCATATATTTTAGATTCATTGCACACTAACTGAAATATTTCAGGTCTTTTATTGTCTTAATACGGATGATTTTGGCATACAGCTCATGAAAACCCAAAATTCCTATCTCACAAAATTAGCATATCATTAAAAGGGTCTCTAAACGAGCTATGAACCTAATCATCTGAATCAACGAGTTAACTCTAAACACCTGCAAAAGATTCCTGAGGCCTTTAAAACTCCCAGCCTGGTTCATCACTCAAAACCCCAATCATGGGTAAGACTGCCGACCTGACTGCTGTCCAGAAGGCCACTATTGACACCCTCAAGCAAGAGGGTAAGACACAGAAAGAAATTTCTGAACGAATAGGCTGTTCCCAGAGTGCTGTATCAAGGCACCTCAGTGGGAAGTCTGTGGGAAGGAAAAAGTGTGGCAGAAAACGCTGCACAACGAGAAGAGGTGACCGGACCCTGAGGAAGATTGTGGAGAAGGGCTGATTCCAGACCTTGGGGGACCTGCGGAAGCAGTGGATTGAGTCTGGAGTAGAAACATCCAGAGCCACCGTGCACAGGCGTGTGCAGGAAACAGGCTACAGGTGCCGCATTCCCCAGGTCAAGCCAGTTTTGAACCAGAAACAGCGGCAGAAGCGCCTGACCTGGGCTACAGAGAAGCAGCACTGGACTGTTGCTCAGTGGTCCAAAGTACTTTTTTCGGATGAAAGCAAATTCTGCATGTCATTCGGAAATCAAGGTGCCAGAGTCTGGAGGAAGACTGGGGAGAAGGAAATGCCAAAATGCCAGAAGTCCAGTGTCAAGTACCCACAGTCAGTGATGGTCTGGGGTGCCGTGTCAGCTGCTGGTGTTGGTCCACTGTGTTTTATCAAGGGCAGGGTCAATGCAGCTAGCTATCAGGAAATTTTGGAGCACTTCATGCTTCCATCTGCTGAAAAGCTTTATGGAGATGAAGATTTCATTTTTCAGCACGACCTGGCACCTGCTCACAGTGCCAAAACCACTGGTAAATGGTTTACTGACCATGGTATCACTGTGCTCAATTGGCCTGCCAACTCTCCTGACTTGAACCCCATAGAGAATCTGTGGGATATTGTGAAGAGAACGTTGAGAGACTCAAGACCCAACACTCTGGATGAGCTAAAGGCCGCTATCGAAGCATCCTGGGTCTCCATAAGACCTCAGCTGTGCCACAGGCTGATTGTCTCCATGCCACGCCGCATTGAAGCAGTCATTTCTGCAAAAGGATTCCCGACCAAGTATTGAGTGCATAACTGTACATGATTATTTGAAGGTTGACATTTTTTGTATTAAAAACACTTTTCTTTTATTGGTCGGATGAAATATGCTAATTTTGTGAGATAGGAATTTTGGGTTTTCATGAGCTGTATGCCAAAATCATCTGTATTAAGACACTAAAAGACCTGAAATATTTCAGTTAGTGTGCAATGAATCTAAAATATATGAATGTTAAATTTTCATCATTACATTATAGAAAATAATGAACTTTATCACAATATGCTAATTTTTTGAGAAGGACCTGTACAGTGTTTTCATGTCTCTGCTGCCCACTCTAATTGGCTTCATTCAGTCCACCTGCATTTTCCAGTCAGTTTTCCTGTTTTCACCGGTTTGTTGTACTATTTACTCTTCAGTTCTGTTACTCCTCGCTGGTGAATAGTGTTTTGTTCATGCCACCCCCATCCATGTCAATGCCAGCTTCTACCATTCCATGTCTGGCAGTAAGATTTATCTTTTTGTTTTAAACATCTGTTTGCCGTTCTGCTTTTGCCTGCCTGTCTGCATTGAGGTCCAGCCCAAGAACTTTTTATGACAAATGTGTTGAAATTCAAAACATTTTACACAAGTGTGAATTAATTTCACATTGTATATGTTGATGCAAGACATGTTTGCTTTATATTTCATTACTAATAAATAATTGATCATGTTGTGATTATTTGTGAAAGGTAATCTTTTTCTTTTCCCTCTATGGGAGGACGATGTGATGGGTCTATTTGAATTGAGGAGGCAGGGTCCTTACATATATACAGGTGGACTGGATGTGGCAGAGTGATGGATGGGTTGTCATTTTGGAAGCTGCAGCTTTGTGAAACAACTAGAAGAAAATAAACAGTTATTTTGTTGTTCAGTCAAGTCAGATCTTTGTGTCCTCTTTTCCATATTATAACTCTCCGTGTAGTAAGATGGTTAACGGTTTCAGAAAAAAGGTAAGAGTTGTATAACTCTTTGTGCATACTCTTTATGAAATAAAAAACCTGCCATTTGTTAAAACTTGATTATAAATAGTAAATTTTTTATAAATACATACAGGGATGTTCGCTGTCAAAGATATGGAAGTCAATGTGCTCTTGGCACATAGGTGTTTTAATGCATGATACAGAGAGCAATTGATCTTGGGATGCGCTGGATGTCTGAATCTCTTTTCAGGTCAAGTCCTGGTTCATGAGAGAGAGTGATAAGGGAGGGTTAGTTAGCATGCAAGACCCAATCTTAACACAGCTAATACCACTCAACAAAATAACTATATGGATAAATGAAACAATATTTTAAACTCCGGTGCAAGTTGTTCCTTGTTACAATGAGTCTGGGGATGCCTATGAACTGGGGTGCAGAGGAGGACAGGTGGCCTTCTCCCATCAGCAGATGACAAGAGAGCTTGATGTAAACACAGGTATTCCTTTTAATCTAGGGAGCTGGATTTTTGGCTAATTGAAAAGGAAATGGTTGCAAACAAGGGTCCAATTGTCAGAATAAAAGTTGAATTTACCTCACACAATGATACTCAGGCTGTGAGTGCTCAAAAAAGTGAAAACCTGGACTACTTAAGACAATAAACCTTCCTCCTGAAAGCAGTTGAAACTTATTAAACTTATCTAAAAATGTATATTTCAAACGTTTAGGCTCTTTTTCTTGTTTGATTTCCCGACTTTCTGTGGATGGCTATACACACAAAAACGTTCCATCCATCTCCAGCATTAAGCGCAGACTAAAGATCCTGTTTTTGGTGGAGGTCCCTTAGGATTACCGAGCAAAGCATTCCTCTTTTGACTCTTCATTTCGAAAAAGACTTTCAACCATCACACGACGAGAAAGAAGAAAGGAGGAATACAACAATCTCTCGACTGACACTAGCCTCCAGGGACCGGAGTACAATGCATCCAGCAAACGAGTTTTGTTATCAGTAAAAGGATATGATTCTTCCAATTCATGGATGAAAAAAAATGTTATCATTCCTGCTGCCGGTGTTGCTCATTACCTGAATATAAAACACAAAGCTAAATAGAACAAGCTCAAGCCTGATCTCTTGGGGTTGCCAGAAATGTAAGAAATCCTCATTGATTGTAAACGGAGGCAGGGTGTTTTATAAAGGGAATGTGAAACATGCTGCAGAGGAGAAGAAGGGCTTCAACTCAGTGTTCTGAACTGAAAAAGATGAGCAGGAGATGATGAGATCTCAGTGGTGAGCAGAGAAAAGGCTGGGGAAGGAATGGGTGGTCCAGGTTTTAAGCTGCAGTTGACTCTCCTTTCATCTACAGTGAAGTTCTTTTTCTCTCTTTGCTTTGTAGCAGGTAGTTACCTGGGCGTGCCTGACTGGAAGCAATCTTTTCCTGGTCTTTTCTTCACCCCCGGTGTGCTGCAGCTTCTTGTCGGGGGAGCAGCTGACAGCCGGTGACCTGCCCAGCCGTCTGCGGTCCTGTCAGGGTGGATGCTGTTTGTCCTTGGAAGCAGAAAAAGGCTGAACCAGATCAAAACTGTAAAGCCTTGAAAAAGCTTTCCTTTAACTTTTCCACATTTGCCACATCACAACCACAAGCTGTAATGTATTCTACTTGGGTTTTATGTGGTTGACCAACGCAATGTAGTGCATAATTGTGCTATGAAAAGAAAATGATACATGGTTTTCAAATTTTTTTACAACTAAAAATCTGTGGCCTGCCTTTTTTCAGCCCATTTACTCTGATAACCCTAAATAAAATTCACTGCAACCAATTGTCATTTGCTGTAAGTAATGAACATGTGTGTAATTGAATCTCTAATTAAATCCAGCTGTTCTGTGAAGGCCCTGAAGGTTTGTTGTTGAGTATTAGTGAACAAACAGCATTATTAAGACCAAGGTACACAGCAGACAGATCAGGAAAAAAAAAGATGTGGAGAAGATTAAAGCAGGTTTGGGTTATAAAACTGCATCTGTAGCCTTAAACATCTCAGGAAGCATCGTTCAGTGTGTCTTTTGGATATCTCGTAAATTTTATGGCACCACCTACCGGTACACGACCGTCCTCTGATGCTTAAAGAATGAGCAAGGAGAGCTTTATTGAGAGAAGCATTCAGTAGGGCTATGGTAACTAACTGAAGGAGCTGCAAAGATCCACAGCTCGGGTCGATGGTCAGGCAAGACCAACACTGACACTTTTAGCCTCGATGAAAAACATGAAGTGTGACAGAAAACTAACACGGCGCATCATTCAAAATAAGCCAATCAGTCAATCTTGTGATGAAAGATGACAGTGGCAGCATTGGGCTATGGGAATGTTTCTCTTCAGATCGGTAATTTGAAGCTGGTCAGAGTTGATGGAATGATTGGTGAAGTCAAACACTGCAATCCTGGAAGTTTGAGGCAGCAATGGAAATGGAATGGTTTGGATCAGACGTGTCCCATTCTAAAATGTGTAGGACAGTTCTTCTTGACGAACAACTTTGGAAACAACTAAATATTTAGGATATCCATGGCTGAGAGCAACCCATCCAAAGTCCAGATGTAAATCCAACTGAAAATCTGGGGCAACACTTGAAAACTCCTGGTTGCAGATACCCTTGAGCTTAAATATGAGCTTGCACTTGAGCACCGGCATGTATGGGTCCTGATGGGCAAATCTATTGTCCACTTTGAGCATAGAGGCAAAAGACTTGTCAAATAATCTTTCTATAGATGTGCACAGCTGTTAGAGACTTATCCCAAAAGACTTAAAGCTGTAATTGCATTGAAAGGTGGTTCTACAAACTATTAACTTAGGTGGCCTTTGCATTGGTCAGTCACATTTGATCCCAATAAAATACATTGAAGTTTATAGGTGCAAGGTTAGAAAATGGAAAGAAGTACAAGCGATATGAATATTTTTTGCCAGGCGCTACTCCATGACACCTTTAGACTATCACCTTCGAAAGAAGTTGGGCTCTGAGAGTTTCTGTTTACTGTTGTGCTTTGCTAATTAGGCAGCAGATGGTTTCTAACATTTGCAGGCCGAAGATGTCTGGATTGAAGTGGATTCATATGTGTGCGCATGACATCAGTGACCTCTGCAGTACAGATCAATAGTTGTATGAATATGAAGAGGTAGGTATTGGAAAAAGTGTTTTTGTGATTTATTAGACTGCTCTCACAGCTACAATATCTTCCCAGGAAAAGAAGAGGATTCAGCGAGACAAAGAGAGAAGCGGAGATAAAGTTTGCTTGAGGCAATATCACATGCCTTTGTTGTCAAACACCCTCAGCCATGCAGTTAGTGGTTACCTTGTCAATATAGGTTATGATGCACACTCTCACTAAAGGTTTACCGAGCTGCAAAGTGAAAATGCGCCATGCATGACAAACGTGTTACGAATAAATACCTCCACATCACATGAAATGAAAGTCACATCAGAGCACAGCAGTGAAGATGCTCATGCGCTGCTTGGTAACACAAGGATGTAATTACTGGAGTAAATTCACTGTCGCACTCTGGGACTCATTAAGGTGCACTTCTAGCTATGCCATTATGTGTGCACCCAAACTGAGTAAATGTTGTCCCTAACCCTCTAGAATCAAAGCTCATTAAAGCACACGAGAGCAAACGAGAGCCCGAAAGGAGCAGGCATGCATGACCCATTTTGGATCCTGGCTCTGCTGTGGTTTGATAACAAATAAAAGCCCAAACGTTGAAGTGACCGCTGAACTCCTGCAGGATGAGGGCAACACATTTCAAATGTGCCAGATCATATTACATTAGTAACTTAAATAAAATCTAATTAAATTACTGAATCGGCTGCTGAAGTAGTAGAACCCCTGTTGGTTGGCTCACTGCCCTGCAGCTATGGCACGCTTCTGGTTGCAAAAAAAGAAGGGGGTTTCTACTTATTAGGAGTTGAACCACAAAGGAAAGCATCCATGTTCAAGCTCCGTTTCATTTCCTCAATAATGTTCAGGCTGCCGAAAATATACAGTACAGCCTTAAGTGGTGAGAAAAGGTTTTTATCCTCTGACAAATTTCTTCTAATTTTGCTTTATTGTCACCATGAATTGTGTCAAATTATAGAAAAAATATATTTCTGACAAATATATGCTAGGTAAACAGAAAATGCGGCTTTCAAATGAGTGAGAAAGTTTGAGCTCCCCTTGTTAAATCATGAATTAACTGCAATTAAGCCCATTTTATGGTGAGTTCAGTTACAGTTCAGCAGACACACCCAGGCTTAATTATTACTGAATCATGAAATCACTTAAATATAAGCTGATTACACGAAGTAAGCTATAAACCCTCAAACAACAATACAAAATGCCTTGATCTAAAGAAATTCAAGAACATAAAAGAAATAAAGTCACTGACATCCAGCAGTTTGCAAAGGATGACAAATTCTAAAGCCTTGGGACTCCTGAGAAGCATAGTGAGAGCATTTATCCACAAAAGGAGAAAACATGAAATAGTGATAAAGTGGCCATCTAACAAAATTACTCCAAGAGTGTAAACAATAATTCATCTAGAAGGTCACAAAAGATCTGAACATCTAAAGCACAGCAGACCCCATTTGGCTCAGTTAAGGTCAGAGTTCATGATTCAATAATAACAAAGAGACTGGGCAAAAATGTCACAATAGCGGAGTTCCAATGCCAAAACAATTGCTGACCAAAAAGAACACAAAAGTCCGCCTCACATTTACCAGAAAACATCTTGATGATACCTAAGACATTTGGAGAGACAGTCTGTGGATTGTTTTGTGTGGGGATTTCAAAGAACATTATACATTCAAACAATTCAAAGAACATCATACAGGCAAAAATGGTGCTGGTATTGTGGTGGATTGCTTTGCTGCTTCAGGAACAAGACAATGTGTGAAAAGTTTTATTCTGCTCTCCAGCAGTAAATCCTGAAGGAGAATGTCTGGACCTTAATCTTAAATGCAGTTGGATTATGCAACAGGACAATAATCCAAAATAATCTGTCCATCTCTGAATGGCAAAAAATTTAATTAAATGAAAAAAAAAGGTTTGGGGATGCAGTTTAATAATATGTTACACAAAACATCCAGGTGCATCAATCATTTCTAATACTGAAATGTTATTTTTTCAGTAACTCATTAGTAAAACTGAAACTCAAAGATTTTTTACAAAAGTGATATATTTCAAGCTTTTACTTTTGTTCATTTCAATGGTTATGGCTTATAGCTATAATGCAAACTCAGAAATTAGAAAATATTAAACAATATTAAAAAAGAACCATAAAAAATAAATTCAATACAGAAATGTATGAAAGGTCAGTGCTAAAGATGTCTTCGGAGGGTTGTAAACAAAGCAAGCATATTATAAGAAGGTTTAGTGGAAGGAAAAAGTGTGGTGGAAAACGGTTCACAAGCAACAGAGATAACTGTAACTTTGAGGAGATTTGTGAAGCAAGGTAATTTGAAACTTTGGGGAAATTCACAAGGAGTGGACTGTGGCTGAAGTTAGAGCTTCAATCACACAAAGACATATCCAGATTACAACTATCCAATTCCTTGTTTTAAGCCTCCCCTGAACCAGAGACCTGCAGAAGAGCTGAAGGCTGCTACTAAAGGAACCCTAGGCATTCTGAACACCTCAGCAGTACCACAGGCTGATCGCCTCTGTGCCACGCCGCATTGTTGCAGTAATACATGCAAAAAGACACCTGACCAAGTGCTAAACACATATAGCTATTATAAAGTTTATGCGCATATGTTTCATCAAAATTACTTTTTAATTTTGGGTTAGCTATAAACCACAACCAACAAAATGTACAGATATAAGCACCTGAAATAAATTACTGTGAGTGTAATGGATGTATAATATATGAGTTTCACATTTTCAATTAAATTACTGAAAGAAATAAACTTTTCAAAGACATTTTAATTTATTGCATTGCTCACGTTTAACAGCAATACAATCATTTTTCTTGATAATTTTTTGAATATCTAAATATCTTCAAAATTAGCATGTGCAGTCTGTGTCAAAGCGCTCAAGACAAAAATATTTCTCACTTATTTGCATCTATAGAGCATGAATATAAATCAACTGAATTGCTTAAATTACAGCAAAACGTTCAAAACATTTATTAATAGAAAACTGATTATTATTAGTGAAAATAACAATTCAAATGCATCA
The DNA here is from genome assembly GCF_021462225.1 of Girardinichthys multiradiatus. NCBI lineage: Eukaryota > Metazoa > Chordata > Actinopteri > Cyprinodontiformes > Goodeidae > Girardinichthys > Girardinichthys multiradiatus. Next base: position 10,559,224 of record NC_061814.1, read on the forward strand.
GAATGCAGTTTTTCCCCAGTATATAATAGTAGTTCAGACTGTGTTTGAAGAAATTAGGTAACGTTAATACCATTTGAATTAGTCCATCTTGACTGCTGCCTCTTAGATTACCTGGTAGGTGTTGTGAAACTGACCCCTACTGGTCAAATAATGGCAATGCAAAGAAGAACTTGTGTACCTCATTAATCTGCAGGCTTTGGGGGAAATATATGATTTAAAAAATGTATCCAGTGTATCTCTTTGTAAATCCAATGTTGAATAAAAATGTAAAGGTACATTCGGAATGATAAAATGAAAAGTTTATCATGACCAGTGTAAGTACTAGAGCAGGTAACATGTTTCATAGGGGACAAGTTGTGCATACAAGATAACTGTCAGAACCATGACCTCAGAGGCTCCATAGATCAGTACCTCAGTGACAGCAGCAGACAGAGGATCTTCATTTAAGTCTTACTTCAGAATAAAAACGCATTACAGAGACATGTTAAACAGAGCTGAATGGCAGGATAGTTCGTAGTAAAGAGATTTTTGGAAAAAAAAGTTGGCAATAGATAAAGACATTTACAAACACGTATCCTTTACATCACTGTCATTTTAACTTTAATACATTCAAAAAAAATTTCAGGAAAACAAGATTTTGAATTCCCTGTAAACTTTCTATGAGGCTAAATTATATGTTAAGGCTGAAGTATATTAGAGCACTCCTACTAATAATTGGTTCCAGATAAACAAAAGCCCCAAACTCAACCATCTATAATGATTAGAGTTGATGATGGCTACAAAAAGTATGTGATTTAAGTTTTCCTTCCTCCATTGCCAAACCAGTTTTTATACGTTACTGGGATCAATGTCTTGTTGCTACACCTGATTGTCTCCAAGTTTCTACCATCATTCCAAAACCTTCACACCCTAGAAGAATGGAAGATGGTTAGAATGATCATGGACAACCCCAGAACCACCTTGGCTCAAGCTGATCTTAACCTCTTAAATCCGAGTGTCTATTTTCCCAAAAATGCATACTCATACTTTAAAAGGCATTTCTCAACTAGTACAATGCCTAAACTACTAATCTTGGTATCACCTAACAGAAAGGTCCTGGAGGATGATTCAGATGTGAAAATTTGAGAATAAATTATTTTGGACCTGAGTAAATGAGGTTTAAATGCCCAAAAAATTATTTTCGCCTAAAAAAACAGATGTTTACATACAAAACCTCTTACCGTTGCTGTAAAGAAGGAAATAAACACAATAAATTGTAACTACAACATCTGAAGGACATCTGTAGCCAGTCTGGTGTCAACACAACAAGCAATTGAAAAGTTATACATGTTTAGACAGAAACAAATCCAGGCGGACCCCTACTGTGCCATGTTGGCATACTTTGGCACAGTTTGGCACAATTATTGAAATTTAGAATTTATTCTTGAAATTGAAAATGTGGGTTGCTATTATATATTTGGTCATAAAACTACAGTTTTTCCAAAAAAAAAAACAACACAATTTTTATTTTTTCAGCACCCTTTATTTCCACACTCTAATTCCAAACTATATATACAAACAAACTATAATGAAAAAGGGTGAATAGAGAAAATGAAAAGCAGTTAACTTTGTATCATGCCACACTGCAAAACAGTTCTTGGTCATAAGTTGCATTTTGGCTATCCGTGTGCTTTTTTACATGGCGTTTGAGCTGTGGTCAGTGAATATAAGAATGAAGTAGATACTTTTGTTGAGGAGTCTCAGATGAAGATCTAGATATATGACAAGTGTGTGTCAGTCTAAGAGTTAGTCAGCTACGAGCTAAAGAGGCCAAGTCCCTTTGTAAGGGGAACCTCAGGCTTAAGAGGTTAAACAAGAACATGCTGGAACTCCATTGTCACTGTCCGATGATTGAAAGCAAGGTGTGGACAAAGATAGAAGAGTCAAGATAGACACAACAGGTTCATGGTCAGAGGAGACACACCTTGAGCTATTTTGCCACAGCGACGAGCAGAATGGTTTCTTTGATTCAAGGAAGTAAGTTTACTCACAATGCTTTAAGGAAACTGCTGAAAATAATGATTTGGCTCAAAAACAACTTTCAAGAGCAACTTCTTCCAACATCCTTGCTCCATTTCAGACATGATCTCTGTATTTTCCACAATGATGGAGCATCATGTCACCAGACAAAAGTGATAAGTCACTCAAACAGTATAACTTTGACTTGCGGTCAGGAAACTCTTCCAGATCTTAACCCCACTAAGGGCTTAGGTTCAGTTTTTAAAAAATGGATGAAGAAACAGAAGCCAAACAACTGTGATCCACTCCAAGCACTAAGAGACAAGACTCAGTCAGGATTTGGTCCACAAAGTGATGTTAAAGTGCCTGTGACTTCAAATGTTCATGATAAATCCAATTACATTTATGGAAAAGAAACATTAATAAAATATTTTAAAAAGTAAATTCATGCCACTGAAATGAACAGCTGTTGAGATATATGGTCATAAATTTCACTAAAACTGCATTTCCAGACTACTCCTTTGCGATTTTGTTGCACTCTTTTATGACGTCAAAGGGGAATTCCGGCACGTAAACTGACTGCTGCTGCAATGGCAGCAACACAGACAGCAGAGAAAAATCTAATGTTTCTTTAGATATATCTCAGTCACTATCACAGAGAGACACATGTTAATGGAAAAAAAACAAAATGCACCTTAAAAAACTCAAGGAGAATCAAAGTGGCACTTTTATTAAATTCTTGCAAGAACTGAGAACGGACAGAGGAATCAACCAAACCAGCATCTCAGTTTGCCCGTCTTGCCATAAACAGGGAAAAACAGACTTTTTATAACCCCTCACAAAACGAGAAAGTAGTTCACATTACAGAGACAGGGAGATAAAACAGACCTTGAGCATCAGATCAGGGAGGTTTCTTCTTCTTCACAAAGGCCCTGCATTCCAGGCGTCTCTAAGTGTGGAGTGCTGAGCTGCAAGAGAAGATCTAGTCTGAACTGGACATGTCATAGACAGCAAGCTGATCTAGGACACACATAGTAAAACAGATACTAACAAGATGACCTATTTGAATTTTTCCACTATCACGCAGCACAGTCAGGAGAAGCAAGTCAGCTTTCATCAGAAGGCCGATCACAAGTGCTGCAGTGTGCGTACGGCCATCTAATTCAACCAGTCTTTTTTTGCCAGATGCCAGAGCACAGGCGGAGTCAATATGCCCCCTGTCATCTGGACAAAGCCAGCAGCACTGTGAGGATCATGTTCTTTGATTTCTCCAGAACATTTAATACAATCCAACCTGATTTGCTTTGTCAGAAACTCCAGAAGACTCAGGTGGAGGCCTCAACAATCTCCTGGATCAAAGACTACCTGACAAACAGACCACAGTTTGTGAGACTGAAGGGTTGTGTGTTTAACCAGGTAGTCAGCAACACAGATCATTCTGAGTTGACCATTAGAATCAGAATCAGCTTTATTACCAGGTTCGTACATACAAACAAGGAATTTGACTCCGGTACACTTTGCTCTTTTGTTCTGTTTTTGCATTACAGAATATACAAATTTACAATGTACAATATACACATATATAATAAAAAGGTGCATTTGCAACATCTGTATGCTGTTGTTTTGTTCTCTATTGAATGTTCAACAGAGAAACAGCCTGGGGGAAGAAACTGTCTCTGTGGCGGCTGGTTTTAGTGAACAGTGCTGTGTAGGGGCAGCCTGAAGGTAAAGCTCTGAACAGTTTATGTGCAGGGTGTGTGGGGTCTGCAGAGATTCTAGCAGCTCTTTTCCTGACCCTAGACCTGTATAAGTCCTGGATGGAGGGAAGGTCAGCCCTGATTATTCTCTCTGCAGACCTGATTATTCGTTGCAGTCTGGACCTGTCCTGTTTTGTGGATGAGCCAAACCACACTGAGAAGGATGAAGACAGGACAGACTGAATGATGGCAGTGTAGAAGATGACCAGCAGCTCCTGTGGAAGGTTGAACTTCTTGAGTTGCCTCAGGAAGTACATTCTCTGCTGGGCCTTCTCCTGAACAGTGTCTATGTGTGAAGACCATCTCAGGTCCTCAGAGATGGTGGTTCCTAGGAACCTGAAGTGGTCCACAGCTGATGCGGTGTTGTTGAGGATGGTGAGGGGGGTGTATAGGGGTGGTGTTCTCTGAAAGTCCACCACCATTTCCACAATCTTGAGTGGGTTGAGTTCCAGGTAGTTCTGACTGCACCAGTGTACCAGCCGATCCACCTGCTGTCTGTATGCAGACTCATCACCGTCCTGGATCAGTCCAATGACAGTGGTGTCGTCTGCAAACTTAAGGAGTTTCACGGACGTGTCCGCTGAGGTGCAGTCATTTGTGTACAGAGAAAAGAGGAGTGGGGATAGAACACACCCCTGGGGGGCACCAGTACTTATTGATGTGCTGCGGGAGAAGATGCTCCCCAGTCTCACCTGCTGCTGTCGGTCCGTCAGGAAGCTGTTGATCCACTGACAGGTGGAGGCTGGGACGTTGAGCTGGGTGAGCTTCTGGTGGAGGATGTCTGGTATGATGGTGTTGAAGGCCGAGCTGAAGTCTACAAACAGGATCCTGGCGTACGTCCCTGGGTGGTCGAGGTGTTGCAGGATGAAGTGTAGACCTAAGTTGACAGCATCATCTGTCGACCTGTTTGCTCGGTAAGCAAACTGCAGGGGGTCCAGCAGGGGGCCTGTGATGTCTTTCAGGTGCTTCAACAGCAGCTGCTCAAAGGATTTCATGACCACAGACGTCAGGGCTACAGGCCTGTAGTCATTTAATCCTAGGATAGTGGGTTTTTTGGGAACTGGGATGATGGTGGATCGTTTGAGGCAGGAGGGGACCTCACACGTCTTCAGTGACTTGTTGAAGATCCAGGTGAAGATTGGAGCGAGTTGATTTGCACAGGCTTTCAGGCATGATGGGGAGACGTTATCAGGTCCTCCAGCTTTCTTTGTTTTCATGCACTGAAAGAGCCTGTTTACATCTTCCTCGGAGATCTTTAGTGCAGGCAGAGGATCTGAAGGTAGGGGGTTGGTTACTTTATGGGAAGAATTTGTTCCTGAATGGGATGTGGAGGGGATGATTTGAGGTGTGAATGGCTTCTTGTCATGTCTGCAGTAGAAGCCATTCAGACGGTTGGCCAGTTGAGGGTTCTGTTCAGGATGGGTGGGGGGCTCCTATAAGCAGTCAGGTTTCTCAGACCGGTCCATACAGCCGAAGTATCACCAGTAGAAAGGCAGTTCTTAAGCTTCTCACTGTAGCTTCTCTTGGCTGCTTTGATCTCCTTTGTTAGTCTGTTCCTGGCCTGCCTGTACTGTGCCCAATCTCCACTGCTGTGAGATTCTTCCTTATCCCTGCGCAGGTTCCTGAGATGTGCTGTAAACCATGGCTTGTTATTCCCAAAGGTGCAGAAGGTCTTGGTCTGCACACACATGTCCTCACAGAAACTGATGTATGATGTCACCACATCAGTTAGTTGGTTTAAGTCAGTGGTTGAGGTTTCAAAAACAGTCCAGTCTGTGCATTCAAAGCAGGACTGCAGTGTCTGCTTTGATTCCTCAGTCCACTTCTTAACAGTGTGAAATGTGGGTTTGGAAGCTCTTACTTTCAGCCTGTAGGTTGGGATGAGGTGGATAAGAGAATGATCCGAAAATCCCAGGGCAGCCCTGGTAACAGCATGATATGAGTCCTTTAAAGTTGTGTAACAATGGTCCAGTGTGTTTTTGTCTCTGGTGGGACACTTAATATGCTGTCTGTATTTGGGGAGTTCATGGGAGAGGTTTGCTCTGTTAAAATCTCCCAGTATTATGATGAAAGAGTCCGTGTGTTTTTTCTCCACGTCTGTAATCAGCTCAACGATATGTTTTTCAGCGGCAGAAGTGCAGCCATGGTGGAAAATATGAGCCAAATATTATAAACGAGGGAGGAATTATTAGGGAAGAAGTGGTGATTTGCATCCAATATGTTAAAGCAACACTTTATCTTTAACCTGAGTGTTTGTTACCTTCATTTCAAAGGCACAGTACACACATTTTACACTCAAGGGTTGAATGAATTCCTCTAATGTAAACAACCTATCCTTGGATAGGCATGTTTGAGCCTGTCTTAGGCCCTGCAGGAACACTGGCAACATTAGAAACTCCAGGCTCAGGTGGAGGCCTCAACAATCTCCTGGATCAAAGATTACCTGACAAACAGACCACAGTTTGTAAGACTGAATGGTTGAATGGTTGTGTGTCTAACCAGGTAGTCAGCAGCAGAGGAGCACCACAAGGGACTGTACTCTCACCATTCCTTTTTACTCTGTACACCTCAGACTTCCAGTGCAAGACAGACTCTTGTCATCTGCAGAAATACTCAGATGATTCTGCAGTTGTGGGGTGGATCAGAGATGGACAAGAAGTTGAGTACAGGAAGGTGGTGGACGGACCGCTTTGTGGCATGGTGTGGAAACAATCATCTCATCTTGAACATGAATAAAACACAGGAGATTATTATAGATTTTAAGAGAAACAAGAATAGCTCAAACACTATTTCCATCATGGGAGAAGAAGTGGAGGTGGTGGAGGAGTATAAATACCTCGGTGTTCACCTCGACAACAGACCAGAGTGGAGATGCCACCGTGAAGCCATCTACAAGAAGGGACAGAGCAGACTGTACTTCTTGAGGAAGCTTAGGTCCTCCCGGCCCACAACCACCTACATCTACAATGGCTCTTTGAAGAAACCATTATACATGAGCTACAATAATATTAAATGCACCAAATTAAGCAACAAATATAGCTTTGCTGCACTTAGTGAACTCACCCATTCTAGAACAAAACACATGAAAATATCTGGAGGTATAAAATTAAAAATGAAGGGGTTTAACTGGTTTACCTTAAACAGAATGATTTGTTTTGGACTTGCTACTCAATTTATCACCGGCTTTTATTGCGTGATCTGCATTTGGCTGCTGGAGCTCCTCCGTGCTTTGCAGCAGACCGGAGCAGATCCGGGTTTAGAGTAAATATGGCACTGAGTGAAACAACTGGAGGCGAAAGCTGAGCAGCATGGAGCAATAGCAGCAGACACAAGGGATGATCTGAATACAACCTGATGTCATTTTTTTAAACTTTATATTAGAATCTTTAGAGAAACATTGATTTTAATATATTGTATGTGCCTGCAATTTATTTTATTTTAATAACAAAAACAATTTCAGATTTTTAATTATTAACAATAACAACCGACATCTAAATGTATTTTTGTGTCAGATGCGGCGAGGTGGAGGACCCCAGAATGTAGACGGCCGAACCTTTTTACCATAAGTAAAAACGGTTTATTTTTGACAAGGCAAGTCGTTCACAAAAGAAAGGCAGAAACAGCACAATGACAGGCATGGAGGACAAACAGAAGTGTGATCCGTAATGTTTCCGCGATGAGTAACAGAATGATTGTAAATATAAAGAGCATGGAACAGGTGAAACAGGGAGATTGATTGCTTGGTGTAGGTGGACCGAATGAAGTTGATTACTATGGCTGACAGAGACCGGGAGAACAAGACGTGACTGGAGCAAATCATAAATCCAATAATACAAACTAATCGGAAGAAAGCCTAACATGCAGAACATAAACTAGAAAACAATACTAAAAAGCTAAAACACATATAGGAAACTAATAAACAGAAGCATGATTCAAAACATAACTGAAAGTAAGAACAACAAAAACCCAAAAACATCTACAAATCATGATACCTTTGCAAGGAAGTGTTACAAGGAAGTGTTCTTACCTGCTGAGCCTTGATCCGTTTAGCAACTGCAGCAACAACCTTTTCTTTGGCGATCTTTTCTTATCAGATGCACTGAACAGCATGGCTATAGACTCTGCTTCAACATTCTCCTTCTGTCAGAGATCCCGACCTCTGACATAATTTCTCTTGTGAATTCAGAAGTTTTGTGTTCGAAACAGTTTGCTGAGAAGTCCTCCGATCACAGCTGCCTGTGCTTGGTGGGACCAGCCCATCTGTTCCTCCTCATTTTTCCAGCTGTGATCTTCTTTGCTTCAGGAAAACAGTGCAGACTTACGGCTGCTGTCGTAATATTGCTGCCACCACCAGCAATGAACTGTCACAATATTAATGCTGTTTTTATTGCAACTTGGCTTCTACCTGAACTGTTTATTATTGACGCTCACATACTGAATGACCGGAGACTTCCCCTTTGACGTAATGTCCGGGAGACTTTTGACTTGCAAAATTTAACATTGAAATATGCCAATTTTGTGTCAAAACTGTCTTTTATTGCGTCTTTAATCCTAATATCACGTCAGTTACTACCCAATTCCTTCAATGTTAAGATGTTTTCTTTCAATTTCTGTATTTGTAGGAAAAACGTGTGACAGGTACTTGAAGGGTGCCATGTTGAAATGCACAAGTTATAAGGGAGGATATATTGTATAGTATTCAACACAAACAATATTGTACTTGCATACATTTGACGTATTTGCTAAGAAAAGCATTTAAAACGTGTGATTTACTATTTAGTGTACACGTGAATCTTTAGGTGTGATTTATAGGTCTAGTTAGGTGTTTACCCCTTCTAATGCTACTTACTACATTACCCAACATGCCTCTCATCAGGGGTGATGACGACACAGGACATCAACAACTCACATGTGGCCTTGAAGGCGCCGCCGTTGCTACCGTTCTGCTAGCACTAACTGGTTAATGTGCTTTACCTGACTCAAATATATATTACACAGCCATACATATTTTAAAATAGCGCTTCCCAAGCCAACATGCCGCCGAAGAAACCCGCACCGGCTACGGGGAATAAAAAAACTCAAGAGAAGAAAAAGGAAAAGATAATTGAGGTAATTATGGCACGAGTTAGCATAGCATGTTGGTGTTTGCTCTTAGCTAGTCGGCTAACGGAAGCTAAGACAAGTTACTGCTAAAGTTGTTCCGCTCCGTTTACTCAATTCTGTGTTAATTTTGATCAACTACCTTTTTTCTTTAAAAAGAAGTTGACTACTAATGTTATCACTATTAATGTGCTAAAATGAGATGCTGTCATAATTCACACATATACAAGCGGCTTACATTAAGGCGGTCAGAGGCTGCTATAAGGGCCTAATCTAGTCCGGCGAAGGTTTATTAGTCTGTTTAAGTTCAAACATCACGTGAATAGTATTGAAAATCTGTTTATTGACATTGTATTTTCACATTATGGGGTTTAAACGGAAAACCTGGATACTACGTATCTTAATGACCTCCCAAAGTTATCCATAGTAGAGATAAAGTTGAGCAGAGCACGTGAAAAATTAGGCTAATTAAGCATTTTTGATTTTCAAATGATATATTGTTTCTATACTAAACCATTTTATTTTATAAACGTGATCTACCGGCTCTGACAGCGGGATTGTTTCCCTTTTAAAGGACTCGAGATGTTTTTTTTAAAGTAACATCCAGGCTTAGTAGAACTAACTTAGAGAATCCAAGTAAAACAGACAAATCATGTATAACACTGGTGTGGAAGTTATTGTTGACTTGTCACAAGGTGTCAGCACAGCTTTGAGTACTGCCAGCTGTACCCAGTGTTTTTAAAAGAATGTTTGACTATTTAAATGTATAAATATTAATGCAAAATTTGCAAATTGGAGAACAGAGTCTGCAAGTACTTTAATTAGTAAATCATCAAAATTAAAAGAACGTCAACCAGAACAGGGATACCAGACAGATCAACAAGTTAACAGTATGCTGACTCGTCTTTTTTCCCTGTAAAGTTTCACTATTTTTTTAGAAATTAAATCTTTCTTCTAGTTAGAATTGGTCTTTTCAAACCTTGTTTTAAGTTATGGAAACAGCCTAACAAGAGGCTGTGGATCACAGTGCCTAAATCAGACTTGCCAACTTTTGAGTGGAGCTTGGTGGGAGACAGGTGTGGGTGGAAGCAGTAAGGAATAACGTGGGCATGTACTGGTGCATATTTATTTTTAACAGTTTAATTTTAATAGAGTTAAATTAGATGGACAACCAAAGCTTCATGGCTCACTTTTAAAGACCAATGTCATAAGATGTATACCTTTATTTTCTCTCAAACACTGGAAGTCCTCAGGATGCTTCAAGCTATTTTCTAAACATCAAATAATAGCTGTGTTGTTGGAGACAACATTATGCTGAAATACTTAAATGTATCTAAAGTAGCTTGTTGATCACTGATGGAAGCAGCAGACGTGGGACGTCAACCGCTCTCCCTGGAACATGCATAAAACCAAGGAGATCATTTTGGACTGGAGAACATGTAGGACAACCCATGCATTTTATCTATCATAGAGCTGAAGTAAAGAGGACACGTTTAACCCGAATAAAAACAGCCTAACTAGATTCTACAGCTGCTTCCTCCAGTGCATCCTGATTAACTGAATCAGCACCACAGACGGCAGACATCTGCAGAGAGCAACGTAGTTTGGCTTTAAATGTAGACCATTTTTTGCTGTGTAATTATTGCTGTATGTGATTTTATTTTATATTTTTTTCCTGAAGTCCAAGCTTGGCGATGGAAATGACGCCACATGCATTCAAAAGGCACTTGTTCACAAGTAAATGATTAACAGCACTATGTGTGCTACTGGTTTAATGAGAAGCAAAGCGTAAGTGTTAATAAATAGTCTATGCATTCAACTTTCACTACACTTTCTACCTGCACAGACGTCTTGGATGCCAAACTTAAGACTTCAGATCCTTCCCGTTGGGAATTCCGTCATTCTTGTTTTAACTCGTCCAAGAACCTGGAAAGTCTTACTTCCGAGCATGGAGAGAAAGCACCATATCCCTGCAGCAATGGAAATGGAGAAAAAGCTTGAGTCTTACTCTAAAATATTAAACGTTGATAACCCTGTAAACACTGGACAAAATTGTTAAATAGCTTGTCTTTTACCCCGCTTCTTAACGGCCATTTATACCAGCAGATCACACTAGGCATGGGTACCTTTCACATTTCACCCGATACGGTACCGATACCTGGTACCTAGGAATCGATTCCAGTTCTCAACGGTACCAGTTTTCGGTACTTTTGTGTGTGTTTATGTTGTATTAAATGTTCATTCGTTTAATAATCTAAATCATTGTCAATTTAACATTTATTTCTCAATACAGGTCCTTCTCAAAATATTAGCATATTGTGATAAAGTTCATTATTTTCCATAATGTCATGATGAAAATTTAACATTCATATATTTTAGATTCATTGCACACTAACTGAAATATTTCAGGTCTTTTATTGTCTTAATATGGATGATTTTGGCATACAGCTCATGAAAACCCAAAATTCCTATCTCACACAATCAGCATATTTCATCCGACCAATAAAAGAAAAGTGTTTTTAATACAAAAAACATCAACCTTCAAATAATCATGTACAGTTATGCACTCAATACTTGGTCGGGAATCCTTTGGCAGAAATGACTGCTTCAACTGCTGAGGTCTTATGGAGGCCCAGGATGCTTCGATAGCGGCGCGCCCCCCACTTTGGGAACCTCTGGGTTACTCTAAATTGCCCTTAAGTATGATTGTGTGTGTGGGAGCATGATGATTCGTCTTCTACAGGTCCTTCTCAAAATATTAGCATATTGTGATAAAGTTCATTATTTTCCATAATGTCATAATGAAAATGTAACATTCATATATTTTAGATTCATTGCACACTAACTGAAATATTTCAGGTCTTTTATTGTCTTAATACGGATGATTTTGGCATACAGCTCATGAAAACCCAAAATTCATATCTCACAAAATTAGCATATCATTAAAAGGGTCTCTAAACGAGCTATGAACCTAATCATCTGAATCAACGAGTTAACTCTAAACACCTGCAAAAGATTCCTGAGGCCTTTAAAACTCCCAGCCTGGTTCATCACTCAAAACCCCAATCATGGGTAAGACTGCCGACCTGACTGCTGTCCAGAAGGCCACTATTGACACCCTCAAGCAAGAGGGTAAGACACAGAAAGACATTTCTGAACGAATAGGCTGTTCCCAGAGTGCTGTATCAAGGCACCTCAGTGGGAAGTCTGTGGGAAGGAAAAGGTGTGGCAGGAAACGCTGCACAACGAGAAGAGGTGACCGGACCCTGAAGAAGATTGTGGACAAGGGCTGATTCCAGACCTTGGGGGACCTGCGGAAGCAGTGGACTGAGTCTGGAGTAGAAACATCCAGAGCCACCGTGCACAGGCGTGTGCGGGAAATGGGCTACAGGTGCCGCATTCCCCAGACCTGGGCTACAGAGAAGCAGCACTGGACTGTTGCTCAGTGGTCCAAAGTACTTTTTTCGGATGAAAGCAAATTCTGCATGTCATTCGGAAATCAAGGTGCCAGAGTCTGGAGGAAGACTGGGGAGAAGGAAATGCCAAAATGCCAGAAGTCCAGTGTCAAGTACCCACAGTCAGTGATGGTCTGGGGTGCCGTGTCAGCTGCTGGTGTTGGTCCACTGTGTTTTATCAAGGGCAGGGTCAATGCAGCTAGCTATCAGGAGATTTTGGAGCACTTCATGCTTCCATCTGCTGAAAAGCTTTATGAAGATGAAGATTTCATTTTTCAGCACGACCTGGCACCTGCTCACAGTGCCAAAACCACTGGTAAATGGTTTACTGACCATGGTATCACTGTGCTCAATTGGCCTGCCAACTCTCCTGACCTGAACCCCATAGAGAATCTGTGGGATATTGTGAAGAGAACGTTGAGAGACTCAAGACCCAACACTCTGGATGAGCTAAAGGCCGCTATCGAAGCATCCTGGGCCTCCATAAGACCTCAGCAGTGCCACAGGCTGATTGCCTCCATGCCACGCCGCATTGAAGCAGTCATTTCTGCAAAAGGATTCCCGACCAAGTATTGAGTGCATAACTGTACATGATTATTTGAAGGTTGACGTTTTTTGTATTAAAAACACTTTTCTTTTATTGGTCGGATAAAATATGCTAATTTTGTGAGATAGGAATTTTGGGTTTTCATGAGCTGTATGCCAAAATCATCCGTATTAAGACAATAAAAGACCTGAAATATTTCAGTTAGTGTGTAATGAATCTAAAATATATGAATGTTAAATTTTCATCATGACATTATGGAAAATAATGAACTTTATCACAATATGCTAATATTTTGAGAAGGACCTGTATATAAACTTTAATGAATATCTCAAAACAACATCCAGCTTACTGAAAACACTTTTATTCAGTAAAACTATAGCCCACACATGCTCTTATTGCTTTTTGAAAGAAGTTGTTTTTGAATCTGAGACACCTTGTTTTTAGACATCTGTAAGTGTTTTCCTCTGTTTTTACTTTTAAATTTATTATTTATTTATCTCTGAACTAATTAATTGGCATCATCTGCAAATGTAATAGATTGTAACTAGCATCAGTATAAACATCATTTGAATAGATAACAATAACTTGGATCCCAGTATTGAACCTTGAGGATCACCTCTTATTTTCTTACACTGATACAAATTCCTCCACAGCCTAAGTTGTTGATCAGCTTTCTCAGAACAGACACTAATATTCACCAAATAATTCATATTTTTTTCTTTTCTTCATTTTGGTCATTTATTTCTTACTCAAAGGACATTTTAAAAGGATGTTTTAAACTTCAATGACGGAATTTTCTTTTCTCAGGACAAGACTTTTGGCTTGAAGAACAAAAAAGGGGCCAAGCAGCAGAAGTTCATTAAGAATGTTACACAGCAAGTCAAATATGGACAGCAAAGTGCCAAACAGGTTAGTGGGCCATTTCTGCTGAGAGTCACTGTTTTATTCCCAATTGATCTGTTCTGCAGGGATGTTATGTTGTTGTAAATGTACTAATTCTTTATCAAATCTTTGCTATAGAAAGCTGAACTGCACCACATGCTACTATGTCACTGTTTCTGTGTTCAGATTGCAGAGGCAGATAAGACAACTAAGAAGGGTGACAAGAAGAAAGAGCTTGATGAACTCAATGAGCTATTTAAGCCTGTAGTTGCTGCCCAGAAAGTCAGTAAAGGTAACACACACACAGTCAGCTTTTAGTGCTATAGTTTATGGTCTTCAACCTCAATCTGGTCTAAACTAAACATGTAAATGTTTGCTCAACTAATGGTTTTCTTTTCTGTGTTCTGTGCAGGTGTTGATCCAAAGTCAGTGCTGTGTGCATTCTTTAAGCAGGGCCAGTGTACTAAAGGTGACAAATGTAAGTTCAGCCATGACTTGTCTATGGAGAGAAAATGTGAGAAGAGAAGTGTCTACGTGGATGAAAGAGATGAAGAACTGGAAAAAGGTCGGTGGATGTCCTGTTAAGCCCAGTAGCCTCAAAGTGCAGTTACATAAGCTCCATTTCATCGTTATAACATAACATAAGCCTCTTTCAGATCAAACTTGCAATTTGTGATCTACACGAGTTTTTTTATTCCTCACAGTCCTGGAGGAAGTCAGAGAACCATAACGACCATGAGTGTGACACAATACATCAACAGCATAGTCCAAGGGTGCAAATAGAGCAGCCGTACTGTATCATCCTCCAGTGTCTGTCTACTATGAGAAATATGTTGATCCTTAGAATCAGAAGCAGATCATTTCAGGAAGGCTCTCGAAAACTGCTTGTATTTAAAGCTCTAAAAGCCTAACAACAGCTAACATGGAAATCGCTTCAGAGCTCAACCGAGTATATTGGACATGCTCCACAATCATATTATGCATATTGCCTCAGCTCATAGTGTCTCACTGTACAGAGAAAAATAAATAAAACAGAAACTGTTAGAGAACATCTGTATTCATTAGGTAAGCAAAACATTTGCACTTCCTAAAATAAAGTTTTGCATGTGCAAATATACGTGATTTTTAAGAAAGGCCTTTCAATATAAGATAGGACAGCTTCCTGGCTAACAGTACATAAAACCATGAGTTTAGGCAGGGACTCTGATACCAATCATTAAAAACAGATTTAATCATAACCCAGATTCTTGGGATTGGAATTGGGTAGAAACAGTAACGTCTTTTAATTCTATAATTTTATGTTGCCTGTTTTGTACAGACACTATGGAGAATTGGGATGAGAAGAAGCTGGAGGAAGTGGTCAACAAAAAACATGGAGAGGCAGAGAAGAAGAAAGCCAAAACACAAATAGTAAGTATTCTCACTTCAGCATGATTGATCTCCCTGGGTGGCGTTCAGGTGGTGTGAAGGTGCTAAACAGATGGATGCAGAAGCAGACAGACTGACACATCATGGAATCTGCTGTAGCCTTTTGCTGTGTTCTGTTAAACTCTGATCTGAAAAGTCACAAAATAGTACCAGTTGTGTAACTTGTATTTATTTAATAAGTGAACTCTTCACTCTTTGTACCTAAACACTGTATTTCTTTTCCCGTTTGTTTGCTTGCAGGTGTGCAAGTACTTCTTGGAAGCCATAGAGAATAATAAGTACGGCTGGTTCTGGGTGTGTCCAGCAGGAGGCGACGTCTGTATGTACAGGCACGCCCTTCCGCCTGGTTTTGTACTAAAGAAAGAGAAAAAGAAGGAGGAGAAAGAGGACGAGATCTCATTGGAGGAACTGATAGAGAACGAGGTAAGAGGGATGGCTCGCTGCTTGGGAGGTCAACAAATATGGCTGAAAAACAAAAGACCAAGAGAGAGTTTTATCTGCGGTCACAGTATGAATGGTCCGTATGTTTCAACCATGTAAGCCTTTACCAAACTATGCTAACAAACATGGATTAGAGAATAACAGCATAAGAGCTCCTCAGAAGGGCAAACACACTATGTTGCCAGAAAAATGGACCATCAATCCAAATGAATTTCAGCGTGGTTCTGTGACAAGATGCCACCTGTGCAGCAAGTCCCAGTCAGCTGTTAGTGGTGTTATACCAGAGGCCATATGTAACCACAGAGTGGGCTCAGCAGAGGCACAGAATCAATAGCTACAGACTTCCAAACTTCATCTGCCCTCCAGGTTAGCATCATGGAATGTGTTTCCATTGCCAGTCAGCTGCAGCCAAGCTTTAAATCATCATATGCAATGCAGCTCGTTGGATGCGTTGTTATAAAGCAGGTGGCTAATGGACATGAGCAGTGGAAGCATGTTCTCTGCAGTGAGGAATCATGTGTCTCTGTATGTCTGGCAGTCCAGTGTATGAGTCTGGGTTCAAGTGTTGCCCAGAGAACGTCACTTACTGACTGCATGTGTCACTGAAATGTTTGGTGCAGTGGTGATTATGGCGTGGTGCTGTTTTTCTAAAGTTGGACTCAGCCTCTTAGTTCCAGAGAAGGAAACTCTTAATGTTTCAACATAGACATTTTGAGCAATTTCCTACTATTGGGGTTACAGCCTTCCCAGAATCCTTGAGCTGTAAGTACTGGGCCAGCATTATGATAAAGGAATGGGATGTGATACACAGTGATGTGTGAAGCCAGACAGGGGAATACGTTTGGTAATATTTTGTATTTGGGAGGTTTAGAGATGCCAGTGACTTCTATCACAGAAGCTTCACAGCATGATAGTCTTTTCCTATGTGTTCTGACGCCTGTCTCTTCATGTGCAGCGTGCAGCTCTGGGTGCAAATGTAACTCGGATCACACTGGAGACCTTCCTGGCTTGGAAGAAGAGGAAAAGGCAGGAGAAGGTTGGAGTTCCATTCACCATTTTCATTTTAGCAGTACCAAAATGTTTGATCTAAATAACCTTTTTATTGTTTTAAGACTTGAGCATCCAAACTTTTCTCCAACTGGCTGCTGTTGATTACAGGTGGATAAAGCCAGAGAGGAGATGGAGAAAAAGAAGGCAGACTTTAAGGCTGGAAAGTCGCTCATTGTAAGTATTTAGTTTGCAGTCTGATCGCTCCACTGAGGCTTTATGTGTCTACAGTAACATGCTGCTTTTAACTGGATCGTGTTTCTTCAGGTGAGCGGCCGCGAGGTGTTTGAGTTCCGGCCGGAGCTGGTTGACGATGACGACGATGAAGCCGATGATACTCAGTATGCTGACGAAACAAAGGAAGAGGATGAGGAAGAGGTTATTATAAAAAAAAAAATAATTTATTGGCGTCTCATTTCTGCTTGAACTATTTCAAAGTAGTTTGAGATAAAAACCTTTTGTCTGAAGTTATTAAGTTTGTTTTCTGACTTCATATTGAACTGATGCTCTATGGAGCTCAGCTGTCTCAGTACAATAACATCTCTCTGCCTTGTTTGCAGTCCCCTTGGACGTCATGTTTGATTTAAAGGGAAGATGTTAGGCTGCGGTGCCTTTTGTCATTTAAAACATCTTGGAACATTTGAATAGATATAGAAACATGACAATTGATAACTATTTGATTGCTTAAAACCAAATAAGTAGATATCCTGGATGGGATTGTTATTATTTTTAAAATAAACTCCTCAATCTTTGACAAAAAATCTTAAGCATCGGTAAACTTGAAGGCCTGGTTGCTGATCCAATGTAGCAGTACAAGTACTGATTTGTGTCAGCAGGTGGCAGAGTTGTACTCATGTTTGTTGTATCTATCCATAGAAAATGGGTATTTATATTAAAATAATACACATACTACAGTTCTTGTTCAGAGAAACCTCTTATTCCTTTTTTTCTAGAGGTGGATTAATCCATGTTTCAGATCAGAACCAGTCAACTCTTTTCCACTACTCATTAATTGCATCAAAACTTAAAATGGCACCGTTCTTGGTCGATGAACACAGCCTTTACTTTGATGCACGTATCAAAGGGACATATTCTGTGATGCATAAATAAAGTTCATTTTATACTTTCTTTTTTTGTTGGATTCAAAACATTTAACCTGCAGAAAGCTTTTATCTGTTTTGTGTTATAATTCTTAGGGAAATAAATGGAAGTTAGTCAAGGCTGGACATGTTGATGAACTTCCTGTTTCTTTTCCTTTCAGACTGATACTACAGATGTCCAGGACATAGACTTATCCCGTTTTGTTCCACAAGAGGTTGACCATACAGGTATTACTGTAGCATCCACAGACCGATTCAGCTCCAGAAATAAGATGGCAAAAGCAGACAACGGTAAGAAAAACAGATTTGAAGTTTTGTTTTCCGTCCATCTAAAAGGATCTAATGTAGATAACCCTATACATATACATAAACATATGGACATATGAGCTAAGTTTGACTTTAATCTGTTGTCAAAATTGAAGGATAACCTCAGAGATCATTTCCATAACAACCCATTACATCACCAGTCAAGGTTTTGGAGCATTTGTTTTTTTCTTTCTGAATTGTAGATTAATACCAAAGAGCTTCTAACTATGAAGGAAAACATGAAATTATGTATTAAATAACAAAATGTAAAAGTAGAATAATTAATATTGTAGATTATTGAAAGTAACTCCTTGCATAAGCTAGTCGACTGCAAGAGGTTTTGAAGGAGTTCCCACAGGTGCTGAGCATCAATGGCTGCATTGCATTCATTCTGCGGTCCAGATCATCCTAAACCATCTTAATGAAATTTAGTTCAGCCGATCGTGGAGACCAGGTCATCAGACCATTGATCATTCTTTTGGGCTTTACGTACTCTGGTGTGTGTTTGGAGTCATGTTCTAGCTGAAAATGAAGATGCAGACTAGATGGGACAGTATGCTGCTGCACAATGTTGCGCTATCCATGCTGGTTAAGTGCATCTTAGTCTGAATTCACTTCCAGTGTCAATACCATCACACCTTTTCCTCCATGCTTTACTGTGAGACATACAAATGAAGAAACCAACCTTTTCTACATCTCATCAAGACATTTCAGGTGAAAACATCTGTATTTGGACAGATTTCTACTGATCTAATGTCCAGTCCTTCTTGTTCCTTTGTAGAAAAAGCTTCTTGCAACAATTTAACCATAAAAGCCGGAGTCTCAGTCTGGTTTAAACAGTTGATGTTGAGATGTTCTGAAAGCATTTGTCAGCTATAATGTGGCGTGCTGTTAATTTGATACCTGAAGGTTGATAACTGAATGGATCTTCTGCAGCAGAAACCTTTGGTCTTATTTCCTGAAGGGTTCTTCTTGAGAGCCAGTTTGGTTGTAGTATTTCATGATCTTTGTGACTGCACATCTAGATGCTTTTAAATTTTGTGACATTTTCCAGATTGACTGACCTTCATAACTTCAAGGTAATGATAGATTTTCCTCACTGGTTACCTGAGTGGTTCTTGCTATAACATGGAATAGAGCAGTAGTCAGATAAGGCTATTTACTTTAGAGGCCAACCGTACCTCTGCACAACGCAAAAAATGTTCTGAAACGCATCAAGAAGGCAAGACATTCATTTTAACTCCTGACAAATGCGCACCTGTTAAATGGAAACCATTCCACATGAACAACTTATGAAGCTAATTAAAAGGATGACAAGACATTGTAAAGCTGTCATCAAACTGAAAGGGGGATACTTTATAGAAGCTGAAATCTTGGATGTTTTCAGTATGAATCTACAGTGTAGAGAAGGGGTCTCCCACTCCAGTCCTCAAGAGCTACTGTCCTGCAATGTTTAGATGCAGTTTTACATCCTGATGTAGAGAATCAAAAATGAAAAGCTGATGAATGTGTCCAAACTCTTAACTGTTTTGGTACTATTGATTCACAGAGTGGAAGTGTTTGGATTTTTGTCTCTAATGTTCTTTCCTTCTAATACTTACAGAGGAGCAACTGAACGGCGCCTGTGGTGGCGGCGAGGAAAACGGCCTTTCGGGAGCAGAAGGAGGCGGGGAGGATGAAGGAGGGGAGGATGGAGATGTTGTGCCAGTGGATGAAAATCTATTCATGGGAGAAGATTTAGAGGAGTTGGATGAAGAACTCAACACGTTGGGGCTGGAAGGCTGAGAGGGCGCACATGGGGAGGAGGAGGAGAGGTTGAGACGGACTAAGTGACAAAAGGGAATGATGGACGGATGCATGGAGCTAAACATCAAAGAGATCAGACATTTGAATGATTTTTAACTTTCAGAGACTCCAGTAATAAAGCCTGATTATCTCATGACATCACTGCCTGCCTCTGCTCCCTGTGTTTTCAGTGTTGGCCTTCAAAACACATCATTCTGCATAGAAACAGCAGATTTCCACAGCTGGGCCTGTCAGTGATTTTCTGGGCCAACTCCATTAGTGTTGTCAGAGTTTTCGGTGCACTTTGGTTACTTGATAAACTTGCTGGCTTCTATTTAACTGGGTTTATTTGGTCACCCTCCTTCTCTTTGTGATCACTTCAATAATATATTTAGTGATGAGCAGAAACAGATTTCTGTTGCAGCATACATAGATGAGCCCCTGATCTGAAGCATAAATATGAAGAACATCAAGATTTTGCCACTTTCTCTTATGCCAGAATTAGTGTATAGATGCACCTTTTTCTCTTGAAGAAATCTATGATTCCATTTAAGTGTTTTAGAACCTCTTGCTTAGTGACATCTTTAATTCAAATCCAGCCCTTCATGAACATTAACCTCATCTCTTGAGACCAGATTTGTGTTCATTGCCAGCTTCATATTGTAAATAATCCCAAGATGCCTCAACAAAATAAAGTAACTCTACATTCGGTGTTTGTCTTGTTTTCTTAGAAAATCCAGATGTTAAATAACCTCCATAACATTCAGCATCTCTGACTTAACATTTATTTGGTGTAGGGCACACTGAGCTCCTGTGGCTTGTTGCTCCCAGAGGCAGAAAGGAAATTGATCCATTCTTTGTAACAATGCTTCTAGCCAATGTTTTGCACCAACATTAACACCTACACCAGATTTGCTAGTAATGAACTTATTTACACAGAGTGCCTTCCATGCTTACAGCCACCCCTGGTAAAACTTTATTTTTATATAACTCCTATTGCAGTAGCACAATTTAACAGAAATTTTGAAATAAAATTAACCTTTAATCTGTGTGCATTTATTCAGTAAGAGAATAAACCCATGTACCAAAATCACATAATTATTGGTTGCCCTGCAGTTAATACTTGCTCTACCTACTTTTGCCAACCAGACAGCCATTATTTCTATAACCATTCTTCATTGCAGGTCGCCCAGAATCGCCTCTTCTCTCTTCAGCTCAACCTACATGTTATTATAGGATTACTTAAATGGCCATAGAAGGTTGATTCTGTGTCTGGTGAACCATTTCTAGTTATTAGCCCATATCTAGGATCATTTTCTATCTAAAAGACCCAATGATGACCTATTTTCAGTTACCAGTTAGTCACATTATTGTCTTTAATATCATGGTGGTGTAAAGAGTTTACACACTCCAAGAAGGATCTCAGGCCTTGTTGGAGATTATTTCAGGTCCTCCACTGTACTTAACAGTGACCATGTGGTGCGTTTTTACATATTTTTATTGATTATAATGCTACGGAGAACAAAAGAATGGCAACACGGTCTTCCACAGCAATGTGAAACTAGAAAATTTCATTCAGTTCTGTAACTCGATTCACTAAGTGAAACACATTTTATAGATTAATAACACAGAAATTGATGTTTTCAAGACTTTATTTCCGTTAATTCAGATGATTTTCCGCTTACACATAATGAAAACATTTCATTTCATAGAAGATTAGAATATTAGAGACCAATAAAAAACTATTTTCATACAGCAAGGTGGGCTTAAGGTAAACTATGCTGCTTAAAAGGTCATATTCAACTGGTGCTTTTAATCTAACAAACTAGCCTAAAATGCACAGAGATATACAGGGGTTGGACAATGAAACTAACACCTGGTTTTAGACCGCAATAATTTATTAGTATGGTGTAGGGCCTCCTTTTGTGGCCAATACAGCGTCAATTCGTCTTGGGAATGACATATACAAGTCCTGCACAGTGGTCAGAGGGATTTTAAGCCATTCTTCTTGCAGGATAGAGGCCAGGTCACTACGTGATACTGGTGGAGGAAAACGTTTCCTGACTCGCTCCTCCAAAACACCCCAAAGTGGCTCAATAATATTTAGATCTGGTGACTGTGCAGGCCATGGGAGATGTTCAACTTCTCTTTCATGTTCATCAAACCAATCTTTCACCATTCTTGCTGTGTGTATTGGTGCATTGTCATCCTGATACACGGCACCGCCTTCAGGATACAATGTTCGAACCATTGGATGCACATGGTCCTCAAGAATGGTTCGGTAGTCCTTGGCAGTGACGCACCCATCTAGCACAAGTATTGGGCCAAGGGAATGCCATGATATGGCAACCCAAACCATCACTGATCCACCCCCATGCTTCACTCTGGGCATGCAACAGTCTGGGTGGTACGCTTCTTTGGGGCTTCTCCACACCGTAACTCTCCCGGATGTGGGGAAAACAGTAAAGGTGAACTCATCAAAGAACAATACATGTTTCACATTGTCCACAGCCCAAGATTTGCGTTCCTTGCAC
Source organism: Girardinichthys multiradiatus (assembly GCF_021462225.1). NCBI lineage: Eukaryota > Metazoa > Chordata > Actinopteri > Cyprinodontiformes > Goodeidae > Girardinichthys > Girardinichthys multiradiatus. The sequence continues at coordinate 10,581,604 of NC_061814.1, forward strand.
CATTGAAACCAACGTTTGGCATTGGCATGAGTGCCCAAAGGTTTGGCTATAGCAGCGTGTATATTGACCCTGTGGAGCTCCCGATGGACAGTTCTGGTGGAAACAGGAGAGTTGAGGTGCACATTTAATTCTGCCGTGATTTGTGCAGCCGTGGTTTCATGTTTTTTGGATACAATCCGGGTTAGCACCCGAACATCCCTTTCAGACAGCTTCCTCTTGCGTCCACAGTTAATCCTGTTGGATGTGGTTCGTCCTTCTTGGTGGTATGCTGACATTACCCTGGATACCGTGACTCTTGATACATCACAAAGACTTGCTGTCTTGGTCACAGATGCGCCAGCAAGACGTGCACCAACAATTTGTCCTCTTTTGAACTCTGGTATGTCACCCATAATGTTGTGTGCATTTCAATATTTTGAGCAAAACTGCTCTGACCCTGCTAATTGAACCTTCACACTCTGCTCTTACTGGTGCAATGTGGAATCAATGAAGACTGGCTACCAGGCTGGTCCAATTTAGCCAAGAAACCTCCCACACTAAAATGACAGGTGTTTCAGTTTCATTGTTCCAACCCTGTACCTGTGCATTTGTTTTTTGACTAAATTTCTAGTGTAAAATAATCTGGTAAAGATCTGGTCAGTATTAAATGTATTATGGCAATGGAAACCTTTAGATTGAACATGAGTAAAACTAAGCTGACAATAAGCAGGAGTCTCCTTGGAATGGATTTAACCCATCATGGAAGAGCGTGATGGACAAACCTGCTTGATCTTTAGAATGACTTTAAACCTCATCAAAATATGGCGTTTCGGATCATTTTGTTAAGACCTTTCAGTCATAATAAAATAAATATATTCTTAACCCCATTCACACCACTCATTCTTATCAGTGTACCAACACACAAATAATATTTATGTGTTGTTCATATTTTTTCCATTGCCATGCATTTTGCAAAGTAGGATAAGGCCTCCACTCTGGTGACCCCTTATGGTTTAGGGAGATTATAACACCTAAATCTATTATTCCTTCATTTTGAAGCAAGGGGTTTAGAGTTATTTGGCATTCCTCCGAAATACATCATAATATGCGAAGATTAGAATATTTAAAAAATATGTGGTCATAATGGGATCCAAGTGGTCTGGAAGGTAAAAAGTGTAGGATTACATGCATATTTCTTGTTCTATACACTGTGCAACAGAAGGGATCGTGGAATTTTAAAATGAAAAGTAAAATATAAGTTTAACATTTAAAAGACATATTGAGTATTAAAAACAAAATAGATTGCATTGCACAATGTACACTTGGGTGTCAAGGTGCCAAAATGGTTAATGATACAGTAATAAAATAGTAACAACTACATGTTTAGTCGTTCATTAGATAGCTGTAAAAAAAGACAAGTCAGGATGAATGCAGACCTTGATGTACGTTTTATTAAAAAAAAAAAAAAAAGGATCTGATAACATTTACATGAGCTCAGCATGGGTTTACAGTTCAGGCTGTAGGCAAACAAAAACTGACTATTCAGGTCGAACAAATCCTGTTTTCTAGCTTTTTTTAGCACACTGCAGGATCCTGCTTACAGCTTCAACAGAACATAATACTGATCGCCTGCACCACAATCTAGCTAAAGGCATTAAAGTTCAAATCTAGCCTTAATCACAAGTCTTGTTTTAAATGTGAATCAAACAGAAACATCATTTAACAGAGAAAAAACAAAGCTCTTCACAAACTGAATACGAGTCAGACAAAGGGTCGGGTCAGAGGTCAGGAGAAGATGTTGATATCTGTCGGTCTGTCAGGTCAGGTGTCATTTTGTTATGACAATAGTCGCCTGGGGAACAAGAAGCTGCAGTGTTAACAGGAGGGGAAACAACTCTTCACATTTCTGATGACATCTTTTCAACATCAAAAAGCTATCAGCTCTCTGGGAGCTTGCAGGGCTGAGGAGCCTGCATCTCATCTAACTGAGCTCTCACTGTCTACCAAGTCCTCTCAATAAGAGGAAATATGGATCTGCTCAAACAAGGGCAGAAGTCTGATGCCAGGTAGTCTGAATAAGAGACAAGAGTTTGCATGCTGACAGTACCTTGGAAAAGACATCATACCCCACAAATGTTTCTACATTCACATTACTACCACAAAGTTTTACTGGTTTTATTGGGATTTCATGGGGTAGACCAAAACAAAGTGTTGCATGTTAAATGGAAGGAAGATGATGCAGTTTTTAAAATAAATGTGTGCACAGCTGTATCTTAGGTTCATATTTAGCCCATTCTGGTATGATACCCTGAAACATACAGCATCATGAAGACCACCAAGAACCACAACAGAAAGGTCAGGGATCAAGTGGTGAAGTTTAAAGCAGGTTATAGAATAATATTCCAAACAATATCTGACAAAGCCCTGAGCAATCCGTCATCCAAAACTGGGAAGAGTGTGGCACAACTACACGGCTGTTCTCCTGGGTGAGGGGAGCATTGGTCTGAGAAGCAGCTAAGATCACTCTGCAGGAGCCACAGAAATCCACAGCTCAGGTGGGAGAATCTTGGCAGAAGAACTCTTAGGTGTGTACTCCTCAGATCTGGTCCTAATGGAGTGTGGCAAGAGGAGAGCCATTTATGAAAGAAAGCCATAGTTCAATTAGCAGTTTAACAAGTCATGTAGGGGACGCATCAAACATGTGGATGAAGGGGCTCTGGTCAGAGGAGACCAAGGTTTTTGGCCCATATGAAAAACACTGTGGGGAAAAACTAACAATAAAACCCGCAATCCACAGGGTGACACAGTATTGGCTGCATCATGATGCGGAGATGCTTTTTCTGAACAGGAAAGCAGGTTGATGGGAAGATGGATGGAGCTAAACACAGGGCAATCCTGGCCGAAAACCTCGAGGCTGAGGCTAAAGGTTCACCTTCCAGCAGGATACTGACCCTAAACATATAGCAGAGCTACAATAGAATGGTTTAGATCAGAGCATAAAAGGGTCCAGTCAAAGTCCAGACCTAAATCTAACTGCAAATCTGTGGAAAAATGTAAAAATCCACATTCATAAATGCCCTTCACTCACTGAGCTAAAGCTATTTAACAAGAAAGAAAGCGTAAAGATTTCAGTCTAAGTGTGCACAGCAGAAAATACATAAGCAAGTTAAACTTTTCAGATATAATTAAAAAAATAATAAAACTATGAATCATTTTCCTTCTGCTTAAAATGATGCACCACTCTGTGTTAGTTAAAAACGTAAAATCCCAATAAAATACATTAAAGTTTGTGCCAAAACGCGAAATGTGTATGAAGTCTTTTGCAAGACAATGTAACTAAGATATTTTAGACATTCTGTGCTTATTTTCTGTAAAACGTGACACTTACCCATCATTTTTGACCTCATCTCCTAGTAAGTACGAGGACGTTTGTGAGACTCCTCTCTAGGAGGATCAGCCAGCATCACCTTCATCTTTACTCCATTGACAATCCGACCGTGGAGGACGGCCATAGCCTCGTCTGCACACTGAGGCACAGAAAGAGACTTGATTTTCCTCTAGTGCATCTTAAACCAATTCCTGTCCATGTATCTTTATGCTTCTTCATTCATTCCTGAGAGCATCATGAACTTTAAGAGACTTGCCTGTTTGTCAGCATACTTCATATATCCAACCTTCCTTCCTGGAACCAAATGGACCTCAATCAGGGATCCAAAGCGACTATAGAGACAGACAGTAGGAGATGTGCCAGTGTTACCTGTCTGGAGTGTATAGTTACATAACAATCTGCTGTGAATAATCTAGAGAGTCATAAACAGTCAGAGAGCTTTGACTTGCTTGGGCATTTAAATGAATATCCAACTAATTTGTGACGGAACATGAACAGAATCCATGTGGACTTTTCCACAACATCATGACAGAGTGTAGTAATGATGTTTACCAGAAGACGTCCTCCAGCACGTCGTGCGGCAGGGTGGAGGGGTTGAAGACCACAAACAGGCGCTCTTTGGTTTTACTGTCAGATGGAGCGAGTTTCTTCAGGGGAGGCAGGTTGACGTCTGTCTGAACCCGAGGCACTGATAAGACAGACGGGTACCCCTGGTAGGGGGAGACACATGGTGTAATAGAGGAGCATCAGAAATATATATGAGATTTTTAGGCCAAAATCTATGTTAAGTAGACATCTTTTAGACAACTGAGACAGAATTTGACATGCAAGAGGAATTAGAAGGATGACGGGGGGGGGGGCGACCTGTCTGAATAAACTCACAGCAGGTTTGATCATTTGACTGCTGGAGGCTCCATTCCACACTGAAGAGATGATCTGAGCTGTGACAAACTGAGTGGCCATCCGACCTGCAGGGCTGCACACAAACACAACCTTTTTCTATCATCCAGAGTGCCAAACGTCTGCTTGTTGCTCCCACAGTCACACAGATGTCACACATCAACACACTCTTTCACTTAAAAATCTGTTCAAAATTGTGATGTGGATATTATAGTCCTCAATATGCATGTTGTGAAGAACTGCAGTAAGGGTTAGCTAATTATTTAAACCCCATGCACTCAGGCTTTCTATGCCTGGAGTATATTTACTGACACCTTTTGTTAACTGCAGCAGAGGTTGCTAGTTACAAAAATCATTAAGAAACAACAACCAAGTTGTTTCAATGAAGAAAACCACGAACGTCAGTCAGAAGCAACTTTTTCTGTCAGTTTTGGTTGCAGACATGGAAACAATGGGTTATATTTCTTTTCAGTAGCTAGAGAAATTTATTATCTGGGGCCTATTGTTGGCCAAACCAGACAGATATGAATACTTTTGAATTATTTGTTTATTGATTGTGCGTCATATCGTCATCACTACATGTTTTCCTAAGATAGTGCACTCCTTTATATGTTAATGACACGGCTTCTACCACAAATCAGTCCGGTTTCCTACAGTCACCAGTGTTACATAAACGCTAGCACCGGCTAATAAAGATTGATGGTCAAGTAAGTGCACACAGTGCCTTAAAAAAGGATTTATACACCCCAAGGTTTCCGTATTTATTCAGGTTATAACCATAAACGTCCATGTATTTATTTTAGATTTTATGTCACAGACCAACACAAAGTAATGCAGCATTTTAAAGTGAAAGAAAAATGAAACATGGTTTTAAAATTTTTTTTTATTTGCCTTAAGTCAACCTGAGTCAAACATTTGTACAACGGTATCTTCACAGGTTTGCCTAAAAAGTCGATCAGACAGCTGCTGTTGATCCAGAACGCTGCTGCCCGCGTCCTCACTAGAACTAAGAAAGTGGAGCACATCAGCCCGGTTCTAAAGTCCTTACACTGGCTCCCCATATCTCAAGAGTTTAGTCTATAAATCACTGAATGGCTTAGCACCAAAATACATTACAGACTTGTTGTCAGTCTATCAACCACCCAGACCTCTCAGGTCATCTCGCTCAAATCTACTCTGCAGAACCAGAACCAGAACCAAACATGGAGAAGCAGCTTTTAGTTCTTATGCTCCACTAACCTGGAATAAACTCCCAGAAAACTGTAAAAGTGCCGAAACCCTAAGCTGCTTTAAATCAAGATTAAAAACCTACCGTATTTTCCGCACTATAAGGCGCACCTTCAATGAATGACCTATTTTAGAACTTTTTTCATATATAAGGCGCACCGGATTATAAGGCGCATAGAATAGAAGCTACTGCAGTCAAACGTTCGACTGGGGTTGCGTTATGCATCCACTAGATGGAGCTGTGCTAAAGAGAATGTCAACAAAACAGTCAGATAAGTCAGTCAGTCAAACTTTATTAATACACTACAAACCAGCGTTCTGATAACTCCATTCACTCTCATGGTAAGGTCTCCTCTACATAGAAATCTATTGAATAGAGCCAACCGCACGTTAGGAATGCATTGGAGTCTATGAAGTTGAAATCAAACGTTAGTTAAAACGTGAAAGGGAACTTTTCCCTGATTCAGTAAACACGTAAAAGAAACAGTTTGATGCACTAAATCAAACGTTAGTACATTCACAATATAGTAGCGTTAACTGTTGAATTCTCTCGCTGTTGCTCTATTCCCATGTTCGACTGCGTAGCTGACAGCCTTGAGTTTGAACTCAGCATCGTAAGCGTGTCTCTTGAAAGGTGCAATTTTGGGGTCGTTATACAAACACAAGTGGTGTTGGACTAGGAGTAAGCACAGTACAGGTGTTTACCGCTGTTACTTCGGCGACGCCCCTGACTACGGTAGCCGTAATGCTGCAAGCAGTGCGGCTTTGTAGTTTACCAGTCGTACTGAAACATTTTGACAGAGCGCCGTGTACAACCAGTATGGATCAACCAATTAACCAATTGATCCATATATAAGGCGCTCCAGATTACAAGGCGCATTGTCATTTTTTGAAAAAATTAATGGTTTTTAAGTGCGCCTTATAGTGCGGAAAATACGGTATTTGTTTAGAGTGACCTTTGACTGTGTTATCTAGGCATGATTAGTTACATTTTTAGTCTAATTTTCCTTTCATTTTCTTATCCATCATTCTATTCTCTTTATTTTACTTTATCTATTTATTTTTTTAATTACTTCTGTTGTTTGATTTTCTGTATCATTGTAATGTTTTTCCTTATGTACAGCGCCTTGAGTGCCTTGCTGCTGAAAAGTGCTATATAAATAAACTTGACTTGACTACAATCACCTTTTAATACTTTTGCCGCTGGAAGCCATGTGAGTTATTTTCACCAGCTTTGCACATCTGGAGAATAAAACTGCTCATTCTTTGCAAAAGTAGCTCCAGCTCACTCAGATCAGATAGAGCACGTTTGGAAAAATCTACTCTCTAGACTTGCCACAGATTCTCAACTGAATTTAGGTCTGAACTTTGGGCCATTCTAACACAATAATTAATGTCAGGATCGTTTTCGGGTTCAGTGAAGTCTTGCAACGTAAAGGGCAGAAAATAGTCGGGCGTAGTGTGAGCAGCACGGACTCTGCGGCTTCATAGTCAAGCTTACCAATTTCCTATATTTCTGGTGACAAATTCCTACATTTCCCACACTTCCTGAATGACGTCATCGGACGGGGAGGCAGGTTTAATTTGCCGTGTAGCTTTGTAAAAACTAACAGAAAAGAAGGTGATCTTAAAGGCTATTAACCCAGACTAGGGACAAAGATAATGAATACACTTGTCTGTGCGAGGAGTGGCCGTGACGCTGCGCGTACTCGCGACCGGCTCCTTGAATCGGTGTGTCACACATAAAACACTTCGATGTGGAGACTTTTTCCTGCCGAGCAGTTTATTGTGTGACACCGCATACGCGGTTGTAAAAATAGAGCTTTGCGTGGATGTCCATTTTGAGTCAGCGCGGAAATCTTGAAAATAGCAAACAACAGCTAAAAGTAGTCATGTAGACTTGGCCGCTAGGCAGCTGGTGGCTGCTGAAGGCTGATGTGTTGTTGCCTGAGGATGTATTGTCAGTCTAGAATACAGTTTGTTTCTACACTTTGTGTCCCCTTGGTGCTTGACATATACCAGCTTTACTTGCAACGCTTTCTGCTTCTGTATGTGTCGGTGCGTCTTAGACGATGCATTAGAGCAGTGGTTCCCAACCCTGGTCCTCAAGGCCCCTCAGGGCCTCTAATGGCCCCTTGTCCTGCATGTTTTAAACGTGTCTCTGTTCCAGCACACCTGATTCAAAGGACTGCATGACCATCAAGTGCTCCTGCAGCCTAGTAACCACCCAGTTATTTAGGTCAGGTGTGTGGCAGCACGTATAGGCCAAAAAGTTTCAATCTGAGCTCATCTGACCAGAGCACCTACTTCCACATGTTTGCCATGTCCCCTACATCGCTTGTGGAAATCTGGACTCTCATAGCTCTTCGTGTTCACTAATAAACCATGGGGCCTCTGAAAACACTAAATGACACATGGGCTGACTCCATTTACGAATTCAATAACCTGTGCAGGTAGTTGATTGCACCGGATCACAGAACAGACGGATGATTACATAAACACGCCACACTTCTCAGAATTTTTTTTGTGATACATTTTTTAAAACAATGTATGATTTTCCTTCCACTTCGCAGGTACGTGCTGCTTAACATAACAGCTCTATCGATACATTAAAGTTTGCGGCTGCAACGGGACAAAATGGGATCAAGTTGAAAAGCTATAAATAGTTTTTCAAAGCACTGCAAGTTTATAGTTAGTTGGAAAAAATCCTGACAGTAAACGCGGCATCTAGGACCACATCCTGGCCTTCAGCAATCTGGTCATCCTTCAATCAAACGCTGGTTCTTGTTCCTGCTTGTTTCATCTCTGTCTATTTTATCTATAAGGTACTTGAATCACAATGTGTGACGCTACAAATGACCTCCAATTAACATTCAATAATGTCCAACAACAAGGTAATAACGGCCAAGGTGACAAGCAGACAGGGTCAGAGGTAAACATCAGCCACGCCTTTGCTACATTTTATTTAATGAAGGAATTTCATTAATCTTAAAAGGAACTTTGTTTTTAATTCTTAACCTTCCTGTAGGCACCTAGTAAATTGTTGGGTATATAACTATACGTGTGTGTGTGTGTGTGTGTGTCTCTTTAGTACACACCTCTCTCCGTCGTCATAAAAAGACACTTGAAGTCTATTGCCAGGAGGATACTCAAATCCATTCAGCTTCTCCTTGGCATAAACGGCTGATCCGAGATTGTTGTAGCGAATCAGAGCGTGACCTGCAGGTGCAAGACACACAGAGGAGCCTAATTAATGTGGATCATTTCCAATCAGAAGCAACCCAGGGACATTAAACAGAAACTGCTGAAACCAAACCTCAGCTTATATCAAACGTTTTACTGCAGTTTCCCTCACATATTTCTTTGTTTTTCAGCATCCATTCATATTTGAGCACAAATTGGCCAAGACACCTAACTGCAGTGTGTGCTGACATCATCGACGCCGGTGTTCCAGAACCATCAAGTGATAGCAGCACCTTTGGCCACAATCAGAAACGGGTCAGCTACCAGTATCAAGGCACAGCACGGTTTTAAACAGTTAAACGTTAGAAAACCTTTTCATCATACTGTTCCAATGGCGTAAAGTTCTTTCACTGAGAAATATGGAGCACAAAGTAAACAGCACTGGACACTTGTTGCTGTGCACTGCCAGCCAGCTTGTAGAAAGAAGGTTAATACACTTTCTTTTGCTTAGAAGATAAATTTTGCCTGTTTAGAAATATTTCCTGTTCCAAAAACATCAGACACCCATGGTAAGGAAACTAAAGGAGTTTCCCCCATCACTCTTACTAAGACATTAAAACTACAGCTAGCAAGCCTTGAACGACATGTCTGTTATACAGCCGACTGCAGGCTGGCTACTGGAGCAGGAAGCCCGACTAACCAGCTTGTTACATACGCAAGTCTGTGCGACAGAAACCTTAAAACTATTACTATATTTAGCAGGTCTTTAGTCTGTGTATAAATCACAATAAAATGATTGAACAAATAGATAACACTACTGTAAGGTGTAATAATAAAAAATGTCTAATATTTAGGCAGCAGAAGGAGACCGATCTTCTGCCATAAGCTCCAGATAATTCTTAGTATTTCATTAGCTTAATTAGTATTTTGTAAGTTTGACCCCTAGTAGTAATACTTCCTCCTTAACCTGTAGCTTGTAGAGTAGAATTAGCTGTTCGCTTTCATTTGTTAGAAGTTTGCTTGATTGTTTTTCTAATCTAATGTTGAAGTGAAGTGATTCTAAATAAACCCTAAACCTGAGAAACCTACAGAAATCTCTTCATTCTTCTACAAACATGTAACAGAGGTTGCTTTTCAGTCAGGAGTTCATCCTTTAGATTGATTTCAATAGATTACAATTACTGACTGCTTTGTGAACAGGGACATTGTATAATTTATCTTAATATAATTACTTAGTTTTATTCATGCATTTCTTTAAATAACATTTTGTGTAAATACTGTGATATTTTTACTTATGGTTATAAATACCTCCCCGTGCCTTGTAACAATGGAGCGCCACCCTGAACTTCACAACTTCTCATCCACTTGGCTATGTGTCTACTTCGCTTTGGCTCTAGAAGGCATAAGAGCGGTGGGTTCACGTCGAACCCACCATCTGTCCCAATACAACAAACACCAAGGCCATCAGAAAACATCCATAGAGGGACGACTACCTTTGCTCATGCCATAGGAGTCTCTGTGAAGCTCGCAGTACTCCATGCCAGGGATGAGGTCAAACAAAGCAAAAATCTGCTCCTGGGAGACCACAGCCCGCGTGGACATCATCAGAGAGCGAGTGAAGTCACTTTGGCGGAGGTCCAGCATCGCGTAGCTTCCCTGATCAGCTGCAGTAAAAAAATTATAAAATAAATAAAACAAGGTCAGTAATGCAAAAAGAGATCAGATTTGATATGTGTAGTCCATCTTGTTTGTAAGGTTCATACGGGTGGTGAAGGGGTACTGGTTAACGGAGTCAGCAGAGCTGTATTCTCCTCCCCTGGTTCCTCCTGCGGAGTAATCTTCAGAGGAGTTGTTCTTACTGCGAGGTTCAGCCAGGATGGCCCTGTAAGCTGGAGACAGTTTCTCATGAGACAAACAGGGCTTCGGATGACAACAAGGTCTTAACCTCACCACCAGTCCACAATTACCGCAATCATACAGAACAATCTGTTGAACTAATCACTGGAAACACTCATGAATCAATCAGGAACCCAGAGCGAATCGGTAGCGTCGTACATCTTGCACAGACTCACATTTGTCACAGTTCTCTATGGCGTGGGCAGCTTGAGAGGGTTTGTAGTACCGCACATAGCCGAGTCCTTTACTTTCACCTGTGAACTTATTTCTGATGATGACACAATATTCAATATCTCCAAACTCCTGGAAGACAGAAGGAGAAGGAAAACAATCATAGGGAAGAAATAAAAGTAAGGAAGTGGAAAACATGGACAGTCATGGGAACTGAAAGAGCACCAGCCACCATCACCCTAATCAAGGTAAAACAGCTAGCAAGCTGACAATTACGTATCTGTGAAGCAGCCGGCTGCACCTAAACTTCTGCTACATTTAGTGGGTTTAATGCTACGTTTTTCCTTTAGTCTATAGCAAAATTAAGGTGACAATACGCATTATTATAACCATAATAATAAATGTATTATTTTAGCAACAGTGAGAAAAATAATAGCCTTTTTGATTTAGTAAAATAAAAGAAATTAGATCATGTCAAACATGTGTTGTCAATGCCATAAAACTGGTACTTTTTACTTAGAGCTTTCAGACGACCCATATCTGATCTTTACTCATGCAAGAGGTGGAAAAAGATGGCATTTAAAAAAGGCACATCCCATAAAATTAGAATATCATGGAAATAGTTAATTTCACAAAGTGACACTCATCTATGATATAGACTCATTACACAGAGTGAAATATTTCAAGCCTTTATTTCTTCTCATTTTGATGATTATGGCTTACAGATAATGAAAGCCCAAATGTTAGAATGTTACATAAGATCAATAACAAATGATCATTTTAAACAGAAATGTTAGGCTTTTGAATAGCATGATCATTTCTATGCACTCAATACTTGGTTGGGGCTCCATTTGCATGAATTACTGCATGATTGCGGCATGCCATGGAGGCGATCAGCCTGTGGTTCTGCTGAAGTGTGTTGAAAGCCCGGGTTGCTTTGATAGCGGCCTTCGGGTCATCAAGCGGAACATGAGAGACACCAGAACCAACAATCTGGTGTCTCTCATCTTCCTCTTGACAATCCTCCATAGCTTCTCTATGGGGTCCAGGTCAGGTCAGTTTGCTAGCCCAATCAAGCACAGCAACATCATGGTAATTGAACCAGGTTTTCGGACCTTTGGCAATGTTGGGAGGTACCAAGTCCTGCTGGAAAATGAAATCAGCATTTCCATAAAGCTTCTCAGCAGAGGGAAGATGAACTTCTCTAGAATGTCCTGGTAGATTCGTTGACTGTGGACCACAGAAAACACAGTGGACCAACAGCCCACCATGACACCTCAAACCATCACTGACTGTGGAAACTTCCCACTGGACTTCAAACAATGTTAATTCTGTGGAGATTCTCTCCACTCTTCCTCCAGACTCTGGAACCTTGATTTCAAAATGAAATGAAACCTTCATCTGAAACGAGGACTTTGGACCACTGAGCAACATTGCTGGGGCCTCATGTACGAAGCGTGCGTACGCACAAAAACCTTGTGGCGCAATGTTTTACGCACAACTCAGCATGTACAAAAGTGAACATCGAGTGAAAATGTGCAGCAGCCACGCAAACTTTCTAAATAGACAATAATAAAACTATAGACAACCTCCCCATAAATTAAACTAACGGAGCATAAAACCTGATGTTTTTTTTACAAGTTTTAGTTTTTATGGTTTAAACCCAAATGACGAAATGGAACCTTTTTGCTATATTAATTATTATAATTTTTTTTTATATAATAGTTGTGTTGGGAACAAATCCCAGCAGACTCTGTGTGTGATGGTTGGCTGCAAGGTCATTTATTTTTAGGTGACATCCTGAATGGTTCCAAAGGTTTAAAGTTCTTCACATAGCGTGTGTGGTGACAGTCTTCCTAACAGAAATATAGGAGGCATATTCACATCATAATAATCATCAGCATTACGCTATGATTGAGCTTAATGCAGCAGCTAGACGGCACAGTTTGGTTTAGGTACACACAATGTAGAACAAAACGGGTTTGAGCCGAAAATCGTTTTATTTTCAGTCAGGTTTGAGTCGCTGATGTCATTCAAGAAGTTGGTGCTTTGCTGTAATTCACTACATTTATATCTCGTGGTATGTAGGTGACCGTCACAGCACTGTTGCCATGGTTATTTAAACACAGGTGGGTGCCTTCCGGTTGTTTCTACTACTTTGCATTAGCATTTGGGGGTGGAGACCAGGCGGTCCAAGCACCACATGCAGCTGTGCAGAATTGACAGCAAATTGGGATGTATGAAGGTGACATGTGAGGTGACATGTCTACTAAATGTTTCGCTGACACGAGCCTCAGCAATGTGAAGCTACCCCAAATTTATGAATGGAGTTCACTTGACAATCCTCTCAAGGCTTTTCCTAACACACTTTTCCCTCCACTCAATTTGTGATGATATATGTTATAACGTTTTCACAATAATGTAGTTCTCTGAGACACTCAGGGTTGGGTTTTCCTGATCTGTAAGCCATAACCATCAAAAGTTAAAGAAACCTATGTCTATAAAATATAAGGTAAACTTTCTGAAAAGAGTGACAAAATTTTATGAACTGTCCCTTTATAATCCGTCTAGGAAACCTTGAGAGAAGGTTCTTCAACTTGAAACTGGGAACATTAACCATGATGACTTTCAACATAGTCTGTCCACTTTTAACCAGCATAAAAATACATTATTTCCCTTTTAATTTTTTTGCTGACATGAAGTTCATTCCATTGCAGTATTAGCTGGATTTAAATGGAAGCACAGAAAAAAAAGACTAGGATCTTAGACCACGTTAGTTAGTAATTACTCTGAATGTGTTTTTGAGGTCCTCCTCTGTGAAGGTTTTGGGAATCATGACGAAGATCCTGGTCAGCTCTTCATCCTCAACGTCTCTATGTCTGGTTGACGACCGTGACTGTGCTATAAACACCTAAAAAAGATCAACATCACATTCTAATAATATATTCATAAACCCACAGCATACGTTAGGCCAATGCGTTGAAAGAAAGTCACATTATTGTCATTCGTTCAGCAATTAAAATGTAAATGCTGATAATTATAACGCTTATTGACAGGAGAACACGCTGATTTACGGAGAACCTGAACGTCGTCGCATTAGCATGTTAGCTCACGCTTTCACTCAAATAACCGGTAAATAATAGTATTTTAGTCACGCCATGCAACTACTCCAGCACCAGGTGTTAGTCGTACCTTTATTGGTTTAGTCCCCTCCAGCAGCACCTTTCCATGCATTTCCTCCATGGCCAAACAGGCCTGTGACGACTTGGCAAACTTAACATAGGAGACACCTTTTGGCTCCTTTGTTTGCTTGTCTTTAACCAGCCAGACCCCCTGAATGCCCCCAAAACTGGAAAAACTATCCCGAAGCTCATCTTCTGTTATACACCGACTTGTGACCACAAACAGACGGCTGTTGGGAGGATCGTCCAGGTTTTCTGGTATATGTTTAGAAGAGCTTTCCTCCATCTTGGCTTTTCTTTCTACAACGCGATGCGTTTGAGTGCTCCTACGAAAAAATAAATCTTTTACTATTTCGTTGTCAGCTAGTTGCAGAGACGAGAGCAGGTCCAAAACAATTGACATTTTCTGGCATTTTCTGTGTTCCTAACAACCCTAAGGTTATGCATTATTTTACATTTTAATGTAAGAGTTTCAAACTGAAATGTAGATTTCTCCCACATTCACTCGTTTTGAATAAAACAAGAATATGAATTACATGTATGTTAATAAAAACATTGAAAATGCATAGTTTTAGATCTTACATTAATTGGCTTTCTATTCGAATGCTGCCTTTATTGATCTTTATTACAGATATTGCAAGCGATCCAACTCTGTTTACTATGTAAGGATTTAGTTCCATCTAGTGGAAAATGGGAGAAATACACCCTGTATCCCGCTTACAACATAGATTTTTTTTTCTCAATTTAAATTATACCAGAAATACCAAACCGAAACAAATAATTTATGCCATTTGGGACACAGTAAAGTAGTGTTGTGGATGTGGTGTGGATGTTAATGAGAGTGACAACATGCAAGTGATGTATGGTGCAGAAACAAAATAAACCCAACCAAGCCTGAACTAATCTAAACTCAAACCCAAATAAAACAAAACCAGACCCAGAGACAAAATTCCAGGGCAGCCTGGAAAGGAAAGCAGCCAAGTATGTTAGGAGCAATTATGTTTAAACAAACCAGGAACACTGGGCCCAGGCAGAAACCCATGCCTAACCAATCCCACTTCACCTGAAAGACAGGATGTGAGGCTCAGTTCAGTGTATTTATTTATATCATCACAGTTCCTCGTCATTTTTGGTAATGAGGCTCCCTCTGGATTAGGGGTCAGTTTCTGCATCAAGTTATAAGGAATTTAAGAATCCTGATAACTTGTATTTGAGTGATGGTAAGATGGAGCGGGAGATGAACAGAGAGCTTGGGGCCTCATGTGTAGTAGAGAAGGTGCTGCTCCACTGCACTGTTGAAGTCATGGATGGATCTAATTTATTTAAAAAATGCACATCTTAAAGCCTCTACCGGGGACAAAATGGACTATTGCCAGTCAAAATCGTTTTTTTTCGAGATGAAAATAAAGTCCAGCAACTAGTACGAAAAGATGTTCTTTTCATAACCAGATGGTTCGGTTAAACCGATGGGTGAGGATTAAGTTCAATGTTGATTTAAAGCATCTGAACATATGTGTCTTTTGGCATCCAGATAAATGAGGATTGTGTGAAGAGCAGTGACCGGTTGGTCTGATGTGCAAATCCTAAAAGTCCATGATGGAGGAAGGATGTGCATTAAGATCCTGTCTAAGAGTATCAGAGACAGGATCAGTGACAAGAGGCTGCCCTGGCAGACTCTCACCTGAACTCCTCACTTTGCCCCGAAACTGGTGAAACAGCGGAAACAAAAATACTTTAGATAAACTCATTACATTGTCCACTAGGTCAACAAAACTGAAGACTTCTTCCTTACCTGTTCTGCCACTGAGGATGCTTTTGGTTGCAGGATCACACAAGTGTTGAAACACATGATTTATTTTTAAACACGCTGATGACGGTTTAATTTCTAACCACCTGCTCTTTTGAAGACAGAAGATATCAATGCACACATGATCATTGCAAAACATGGAAAAAAACAAATTTTTTTAATTATTATTATTACTACTTGCATCATTCTCATCATCAACATCATTCTTGTTTTGTGCAAAACACGAAACCATTATTGCAACATTCATTTTTAGTAGATGTCTGCCCTTAAATTAGTGTTATTAATTGTATTAATTTCATTCATGCTTACATTCTTCAACAGAATTTTGTTTTTTTTGTTTTAATGAAACACTTCTTTGCAACAGTATTCATCACTCTGACCTTCAAAGCATACAAAACATACAAATCTGGCTTCTTGTCCTAGAATTCCTTCTGAACATTTTTCCTAAATACTTTATCATCCAAAGAAACAAAAAAAGAAAAATAAAACAGTGGTCATGGATGTCAGCACTTTCTGCTACATTCGATTTACCTCAGAAACGCTAATCCTTTTTAATTATACCATTTCTGAGAACCAGGACTGGATTTAAAGAAGGAAAAAATGCTTCAAGAAATCATTTTACCTAAATATAAAGTTATAAGGGTGTAATTAATTGTCCCTGAACATTTTAGTAAATAAAAATATTTTACAAGTAAAAGGAATCTTACAGAAAACGTTTTAATTTAAATACAGAACTTAAGTACATATATTAATTGTACATATGTATGAAAACAAATAACTCAATGGGTGCAGTGAAAAACATGAATAGAAAACAAAGTACAGGAAAAATGGATAAGACATGTCTGTTCTTGACTCAAAATCCAAATAAAACCGTGGAGGTATTGTTACAGTTACACAGTATTCAAGGATACAATAAACGTGTGTGTAAAGCTTGTGTGTAAAGAACATTTTAAATATTAAAATTAAATTTCACTCTTTATAAAACAGAGAATTCCTTTATTTTTTCTTCTCTTTTCTGACATTTTTAAAAATAGATTGTTTTGTGGGAAAAGGACAGCTCTCTTTAGGAACTGGGTGGTTTTGATTGCAGTTATTAGCAGTAATAACATTATTACAATTAAAAAATAGATTTGGTGATGGGATTAATTGTATTTAAAGTAACGATTCCCTAATTGTGTCATCATGCCCTTGGATTATTTTGTGGTGCAGTAAAGTATTTACCGCTAAGGAAGATTAGATTGTATTTAGACTTCAGCTCAGATCAGTTCATTAACTCAGGGATTTAGTAATAGTATGTTTACAGACAGCCATACTGACTGTAAATCTCCAGAAACAACATACTCAAATGTGAAACATCTTTATCAGTCCAAATTAATTGTCAGACAGTCTTATCAAGTTTCTCCCTTATATAAACATGTTGACTTAACTTAGGTAGCATACTCAAAGATTGTGGGATGCTTTCTAAAACTGTCCCTTAAGCCATGTAAAACGACATTTGCTGTATTTTTGCCCCTCTCATCCCCTAAGTTTGTAGAATTGTTCATAATTTAGTCAGAAAATGCCTCTTGTTCTTCGCTCTTGGTGTATTAATCATGAGGTCTGTATGACACTTTGATCTAAAAATGATTAAAATTTTAGACTGAAATTTAGTTTTTCCAAGGTCAAGGCTGTCAAACTGTGGTAAAGTAGCTCTGGTGGTGAAGCGAATTAACAGCTAGATGAGTTTGCTTGAGCGGCTGCTGGTTATTTAGCCTCTTTGCCATTTAGTTTGACATTTTGCCCTTAATGTACAGTCTCCTATTCTTGCTTTGCCGATACGCCTGAATTTTTCCACTGTGGGACAATAAAGGATATATATTTCTATTCTATTCTATTCTATTCTATTCTATTCTAGTACCTTTGCAGTTTTAGTCATTTTATTTGACCTCTTCAGTAACAAAATGGTTCCGTCTGTCACATGGCCATGTTGTACCAGCAATGCATCAATTCGTACTCAAATCATAAATATTTCATACTCCCTATGTAGAGCCTGGGTGTCCACATTCAAAATTTCCTTTTTTAAATTTAGAAACTAAAATTCTTCACTTATGCCTTTATATTTATTTATAATTTCAGCTTGTTCAGTTAGAACAGGGGCACAAATGTGCTTATAAATTGGCCTTTTTTTAACCAAAATTATTTTCCTTGACTCACCAAATTAGCCAACCCAGAGAAACAAAATGTCTTGTCTTGTCTGCTACAGGACATTTTGTACCAAGCTATTCACGATTTTACTTATGCAGTAGGGTAATGGATTTTGGGTTTTGAAATCGTAAATAAAATATCCACTCACAGAAGTTTGTTCACAACTGTTGATGGTTTGATCAGATAATCTGTTATATTTTGTAAGTTAACTGATCCAAACATGGGAAATGAAAAAGACTGTAATACACCTTTTTCAGAATTGTCTGAAGATAGTATTCATTTATATAAAATATCCAAGAAATGTGAGTATTTTTGTAACAGTTTATCTCCATAACTCATTAAAACTAAGTAAACTGATAGGTAATGTTTTAGCACAGGGGCACTGAATGGTTTGTTCAGGAGTGCAAAATGGAAGAAAATAAAGGACATGATAATGTGTGAACAAAAAATGGGTATAAAACTTTCCCACTATGTATTTCCATTCCAGTGAACTTCTGAATAATTTTGTAATTTTTCAAACTAGAACTTGAAAATGAATTTCGCAATAGAGGTTAAATGCACAGTTAAACCACACAATTCATCCTAACATGCAGTGCCAATGTACTGTATATGTGCAGTATTTTTCTCTTCTTTTTGGTCTTTATGGAAGAAAAACCTGGGTCTAAACCTAAGTATTTACCAGACTGTAAACGAGGTTCCTCAGGATTAATTTTCAATCTGGATTTGCCAACAGGGAGATGACCTTCAATATGCTTCAAATACAATGATATCTGAGATGTTTAGCTTAAACGACGTGTTCAGATACCTCGATGTTTATCTAAAATGTATTTAACTTTAACAATTTAAGAACTTTTGTATTCATTTTGGGTCACCAAGGGTCAGGTGGAGACAGTCAAGATGCCTCAACTGTCCATCGGGCCGTGATTCACCCACGTGCTCTCAAGCGTTCATCCATTCGTTTTGGAGTGGAATCTATTCCTTCTATTCCCAAATTTTTACAATATATTGTCATATGTTTTCTATGAATACAGATCAGTTGTCCTCAACTAGTATGTTACGGAGTAAAACCTATATTTTTAATAAATGCATGGAGGGCTGGTTTTGGAAACTTCGAAATTCCTGGTTGTCTTTGAATGTAGCATGAGCGTGGCGTAAATTTTCAGCATGTGACGTGTTGCGTAATGACGCAAATAGCCGGTGCCTTTAAAGTGGAGTGACCTTCGCACGTTCGTCAGTAAGCGCTATTCAGCCGACAGAGGTGGACCCTTCTGCTTCCGAGAGATTTTTCACCGTTACGTTTTAGCCGAAAGGTAATGTTTATGCGTTCTATTGAATTATGATATATTACATACATAGACGCAGACGTAGTTTTCAGAGAAAAATGCTCAGAGAGGATCTGTGCGAGTTTAAGGACATGGTGTGCAGTTACCATTAGCTTCCACGTTGATGAATAGCTCACTTGCTCTCTTTGCGTACTATGTAACGGTTAAGTAACGCCAGCATTTTTTAATGTGCATGCGGACATTTTGGCGGTTAAGTAATTGTTTAATTCACGTCAAGGTCACCCGGGCCTCTTGAAGATAATGTAGAGGTTTTTTTTAGAAGAAACTATCGTGTCGGTGCTGTTCTTGGAGAGCGACATTGAAGCATCCTTGACTGCCTTTATAGGAGATGTTCACCCGCCTAATCTACCGGTAGGCCAGTCCGGACGAGACAGAGATCAAAGTTAGTCAGGTCTGCTCTATTTATAACAGAAAGCACATCCCTAAACATATTTACCTTAAGTATGAGGGACATTTCAGTTAGATTTAACATATTTAAAAAGCATCAATCTGCTGCAGCCCTCTAAAAGCCAAGGTAACAAGCTCTACTACAGCTGATCATTAAATAATAAAGTAATTAAATATAACAACTTAATGATTGTGTAATTGGAGTGTAATCTCTTTTAAAAAAAAAACACTGACAGAGAATAATTGGGGTCACTTTAAGATCTTTTGGAGGAGTTCAGCTTTAAACCTCTTAAAGAAAGATTTAGGTAGGTTTTAGTGGAAATTAACCTTTGACATGAGAATCAGAGTTGTATCTTGTTAACTAATCTGCTTTACTTACCATTCAAAACACCTGAAGCCACAGGAGCACCTATTATTAAAACACCTTAAGCTAAGTTCATTAGTGTTGGCTTCTCACCTTAAGAACTTAAACACCAAAGCTGTCCCCACCTGATTTATGTTATCAAGTCTGACCCTAATTAACTCTCAAACCTGGTAACCTTTTTTTTTTTTCTGGAAAGAAACTAAATGTTGGCGGTGGTTTTGTGCTGTGGCATCCTGCTGTCAGACTTTCCCAGATACTCCAGCCAGATGCCAGGATACAGTAGCAAGGCTAGACTTGTTAGACAACTTAGAAAGCAGGAAGAAGGTGTCACCTCAAACAACCTTCACAGAGGGCATCTTACAGAAGAAAGGACAAGAGTTTATAGCATCTGTGTCATTGTTATTGATATTACACCAGTGACACAAATTTCACAATTGTTTTTATTGCTTCCCTCTGCATCCTGTTTCCACCTCGTTGGGTTTCCAGAGCTCATCATGGGTGATGCTGAGAAAGGAAAGAAGGTTTTTGTCCAGAAGTGTGCTCAGTGCCACACTGTGGAGCAAGGGGGCAAGCACAAGGTGGGCCCCAATCTGCATGGACTGTTCGGACGCAAGACCGGAATGGCGGAGGGCTACTCCTACACAGATGCTAACAAGAGCAAAGGTCAGTTACTGTTTCTGGGATAGATAACAAATCAAAAGTAGCACTATCTTCAGTTAAAGTGCTGAAAACACAAATCTGTTTTAAGCAATAATAAGACCTTAAAGCCTAGAAGAGATTTAGGTTTTTTTCTATCCTATCAGGTATCGTCTGGGGCGAGGACACCCTCATGGAGTACCTGGAGAACCCCAAGAAGTACATTCCTGGAACCAAAATGATCTTCGCTGGCATCAAGAAGAAGGGAGAGCGTCAGGACCTCATTGCGTACCTCAAGTCATCAACATCGTGAAAATGTTAAGAAAGGCAAACAAAAATCAGAATATTTAATGTACTTGTTTAGGTTATATTCAGCTCCATACGTGTTCAGTATCTGGTTTTATGTTTAGTCATTTGTACAGAAGGTGTATTTATTTCATACATGTTGGGTGAAAATGGAAAGGAAACGGTTCCAGGAGATGTACAAGTGACCAAACATAACACTGCAGCCCTTATTATTGGTGGATCTGTCCTAATAAATGCTAATCTAATTTTAAATATTACTTGCCATGATAGGTGGCCTGACCTGTCATTCATTCTGTTCACCATGACAACGGTTCATTTTTCACATTATAACTCATAAAAGTAAGCAAATATCAGATAATCGGGGAAATGTTGGGATATCTGGTAGGGTTTTGGTATTAAGTTTCAACTTTTTTATGAGCGCTCCTAAATTTCCACATGCTGAACTTGGACAATACCTCCTTTTGTGTTTCATTACAACTGAAAAGCCCCTCTGAGCTCTTGTTTTATCTCCTGCCTGGCAGCAGATTTGATGTACGTTGAGGTAATGAATCATGCTAAGGGTCACACGCTTGATATCTGCCTCTGCACAGCGAAGAAATGTGAGTGTTTAATATCTATCGCGGCCTTTTAAAAACCACCAACTATGCTCAGAGTGTGAAATCAGCTGGCAAACAGTCACCATGCCTAACAATGTTGCAGCGCTTCTGTTTTCTGAAACACTACCAAGGGTACCATCTGGGTTGACAGATTATATTCACCTGGTTTCACAGACTGCAAGTGTCGGTTTAATTTATTTTACTGTATTCGGTGCTCTAAAGACAGGACTTTGTAGCTGTGTTGTTTGGTTTTGGACAGAAAGGTTGAAAGGTCAAAATAAAAACTTCAGAAGCAAAACAATGTCTTGTTTCTTTTTTTATTCTGACTTGACTTTGTCTTTCAAAAGTATTCACACCCCTCAAAAGTTTTCCCGCTTTGGTTCTTTATGTAATAGGTCAGCACAAAGTAGCACTTATATTATGAAAAGTATTCACTCATCATCCAGATCATTTAGCTCAAGTATTCCAATCACTGCTATGGCCTCAGGTGTATAAAATCCACTGCATTGGCATCCAGTCTGTTTCTTCAACCACAATTCCAAGAAAGTTTGGACGTTGTGTAAAATGAAAATAAAAATACAATAATTTGCAAATCTTGTTCACATATATACATCTGAATCCACTACAAAGACAAGATATTTAATGTTCAAGCTGATAAACTTTTTTTTACAAATATTCACTCATTGCAACATGTTCATAAAAAGCTGGGACAGGGTCATGTTTACCACTGTGTTAGATCACCTTTCCTTTTAACAACACTCTATAAGCGTTTGGAAGCTTTGTAGGTGGAATTTGTTCATTCTTGCTTGATGAACAACTTCAGTTGCTCAGCAGTTCAGGGTCTCTTGTCATGTTTTGTGCTTCACAATGTGTCTGGACTGCAGGCAGGTCAGTCTAGAACCAGAACTCTTTCATTATGAAGCCATCCTGTTGTAACACATGCAGAACGTGGCTTGGCATCGTCTTGCTGAAAAAGACGTTGCTTGGGTGGCAGCAGATGTTGCTCCAAAACCTGTATGTACCTTTCAGCATTAATGGTGCCTTCACAGATGTGCCAGTTACCCATGATGCTATGGGCACTAACACACCCTCATACCATCACAGATGCTGACTCT
This sequence comes from Girardinichthys multiradiatus, assembly GCF_021462225.1. Taxonomy (NCBI): domain Eukaryota; kingdom Metazoa; phylum Chordata; class Actinopteri; order Cyprinodontiformes; family Goodeidae; genus Girardinichthys; species Girardinichthys multiradiatus. The sequence continues at coordinate 10,604,268 of NC_061814.1, forward strand.
TGAACTTTGCCCTGATAACAATCCAGATAGTCCTTTTCCTCTTTGACCCTGAGGACACGATGTCCAAAATTTCCAAAAACAATTTGAAATGGAGACTCGACAGACCACAGCAAACGTTTTCGCTTAGCATCTGTCCATCTCAGATGAGATCGGGTCCAGAGCAGCCAGCGGTGTTTCTGGGTGTTGTTGATGTATGGCTTTCTCTTTGCATTGTAGAGTTTTAACTTGTAGATGTAGCGACAAAGTGTGTTAACTGACAATGGTTTTCTGAAGTGTTCCTGAGCCCACGTGGTAATATCTGTTACAAAATAATGTCAGTTTTTAATGCAGTGTATCCTGTGGGGTCGAAGGTCACAGGCATTCATTGTTGGTTTCGGCCTTGCTGCTTACATGCAGAGATTTCTCCAGATTCTCTAAATCTTTTGATCATATGGAATGTAGATTATTAAATCCATAAATTCCTTGCAATTCTACGTTGAAAAACGTTCTTTATACTGTTGGACTATTTGCTCACACAGTCATTCACAAAGTGGTGAACCTCGCCTCATCCTTGCTTGTGAACGACTGAGCCTTTCGGGGATGCTGCTTTTATACCTAATCATGAAACTCACCTGTTTCCATTGAACCTGTTCTCACCTGTAGAATGTTCCAAACAGGTGTTTTTTGAGCATTACTCAACATTCCCAATCTTTTGGTGACCCTGTCCCAGCTTTTGTGGAACGTGGTGTTGCAAGTATCAAATTCAAAATGAGTCAATATTTGAAAAAAAACAATGAGGTTAATCAGTTTGAACATTAAATATCTTGTCTTTATAGTGGATTCAATTGCATTTAGGTTGAACAGGATCTGCAAATCATTGCTTTCTGTTTTTATTTACGTTTTGCATCATGTCATAATCTAACTGGAATTGGAGTTGTATAACAATATTCCCAAAATCTTTACTCTCAACTTCCATAAAACCCTTTGCTGAAGAGTTGAAGCTGTTATAGCTGCAAAGGGGGTCCCACATAATATCAAAGCCTATGGATTTAGAACAGGATGTCACTTGATATGCGTGTGAATGCAGACTGAATATGTTTGGCAATAAAATGTACATGGAAGAAGAGGCTTTGTTCAGATGATTCTAACAAATTAGAATATTGGTGTTTCAATATCTCAATAGATACCTGATAAGTTTGTTTTTTTCTCAGTTCCTATTATTTATGGTTTTTAGGAAGAGAAAGTTCCATAACAAACATAAGAACACCTTTCTGATTCAAAACAAATGCTCAGTAAGGTCTTAGGTGTGCACTGAGCAGTATTTGATATGTACACAGGTATGTAAATGAACATTGTGATCAAATCACAGCAAGGTCATAAAAATATATTTGGCAAGTTTCAGTATTATTATAGAATAAAAAAGATTTTAGCTCTGTCTAATTTAATGATGGAAGCCTTTTAGCCTGTCTTGGTCAGAAGAATGGTGTGAGATCTGTATGTCAGATTACTGAGGTTCCATATCACATCACCCTGAACTTACCCTCACTATTACTGGTTTTAAATAAGTCAGGAATGGAGTCCTGCAGTGTGTGAGCTTTTTTCGTGCATTAAACAGATTTTGTACTTATATTGTGGCTGAGAACCTGAAGTGTTTTTCAGTGTGGCTGTGTATGTTTACTGTGTTAGTTCCCCTAGGGGATCCTTAAATTTAACTGAGAATGTGTGGCAATACCTGGAAATTGCTGTATACAGAGGCTCTTTGTCTATTCTGACTGAGCTTGAGCTATTTTGCAAAGAAGAATGTACACAAATGCAGATCTTAGTGTCTAAATGGGTTAAGCTGGTAGCGAAATTCCTCGAAGTACTTGCAGGTGGAAATGCAGCAAAAGGCAGTGTGAGTGTGAGTTTGTCGGAGCTGCATACAAAACAAAATATTTGAAAACCGTGTATTATTCTCTTTCCACTTCACAATTTTGCACCTATGTGTGTTAATTTATCATAGAAAGTCAAAAAGGAGTAAGTGAGGTGGAATATGCTCATCCTAACAAACCTACTCTTACTGCAAACTAAAATCAAATCCAGCCCAGCTCAGGTTCACTTCCATGGTTGAGTCTTCCTTCTTGATCAATCTATGGCACTTTAAACTTCCTGATTCCTAAGTGCGATTAATCTTCTCCAGACAGGATCTCACCAGCATAATCTTTGGACTGGGCACACGCAATCTATTCTAAGGTGTTATAATCAGTACTTATGGATTTGGACAATCTGAGTGCCACACCTGCTTAGTTACTGTCTATGTTACATGATCCTCCTCTGCTCTTCTTGGATTTGTGGGAAATGAGCCAGCTGTAAGCAGCTCGAGCCAGGATCAGTGTCACCTCCTCTCGACCAAAGCTCAGCTATCAGCAGCAACGTGACAGAAATGTCTTTAAAACAAGCTCACAGCCAAAAGCCTGGGTGCATGCAGAGGCTGCTGCTGTTAGGATGTAAACTCTGGAAATTACTGTTGGAAAAGTGTAATAAAGCTTTACAACCATTTGATTTCATCATTATTGGATCATTGTAGGGATCTCTGTCTTTTGCAAATATAATTAAGCTTATCTTAAGCTACTACTGCCTCTGTAACCTGATGTGTGAAACAAACAGGGATATTGGGCAGGCATTTATGGATATTTAGTGACACCTAATGGCAAATGCGGTTATTGCACAACATAGTGCTTTTTGTAACAGACAGGCGTGTAATGAAAAGCAGGAACTCAGGAAACAGGATCTGTTTTAAATGAGGCCAGTTTGTCTCATATGTTAGGAGACAAAGACTTTTTGAAGGTCGAAGATTGGATGAAAACATTTCAATGTGATTTTCGAAGGTTTTTGTTTTCTGTGATTAAAAATGCGATTTACTGGTCTAATTGAGACAATGGATTTTAATTTCAAAGTTGTAGAAAATTTTTCTGTTTCAATAGGAGTTTTGTTTTAGTTTGGTTTTGCAGTTTTTATCCATTGAGGCTAAAAACTTTTCCACATTTGGTCAAGTTTCAAACACAAACTTAAACATATTCACAATGTCGTTTTATTTCATAGACCAGCACATAGTAGTGTATTACTGTTATTAAAACAAAACATCTGAAAAGTGTGGTGTGCATTTGTGGTTAGTGCTCCCTGAGTCAATCATTTTTATAACTACCTGCAAGTCCACCACACTTTCACATCTGAGCAGAAAATGTCCCCATTGTTCTTTGCCAAAGAGTGTAGTTTAAGCTCTGCCAGATTGTATTGAGCACATCTTTCCTCATCAATGTTCAGGTTTTGCCACAGATTCTCATTTGGATTCAGGTCTGGACTTTGACTATATTGTTGTCCTGTTGATGGATGGATGGATGGATGGATTATTAGTATGGTGTAGGGCCTCCTTTTGCGGCCAATAGAGCGTCAATTCGTCTTGGGAATGACATATACAAGTCCTGTACAGTGGTCAGAGGGATTTTAAGCCATTCTTCTTGCAGGATAGTGGCCAGGTCACTATGTGATACTGGTGGAGGAAAACGTTTCCTGACTCGCTCCTCCAAAACACCCCAAAGTGGCTCAATAATATTTAGATCTGGTGACTGTGCAGGCCATGGGAGATGTTCAACTTCACTTTCATGTTCATCAAACCAATCTTTCACCAGTCTTGCTGTGTGTATTGGTGCATTGTCATCCTGAGACACGGCACCGCCTTCAGGATACAATGTTTGAACCATTGGATGCACATGGTCCTCAAGAATGGTTTGGTAGTCCTTGGCAGTGACGCGCCCATCTAGCACAAGTATTGGGCCAAGGGAATGCCATGATATGGCAGCCCAAACCATCACTGATCCACCCCCATGCTTCACTCTGGGCATGCAACAGTCTGGGTGGTACGCTTCTTTGGGGCTTCTCCACACCGTAACTCTCCTGGATGTGGGGAAAACAGTAAAGGTGGACTCATCAGAGAACAATACATGTTTCACATTGTCCACAGCCCAAGATTTGCGCGCCTTGCACCATTGAAACCGACGTTTGGCATTGGCATGAGTGACCAAAGGTTTGGCTATAGCAGCCCGGCCGTGTATATTGACCCTGTGGAGCTCCCGACGGACAGTTCTGGTGGAAACAGGAGAGTTGAGGTGCACATTTAATTCTGCCGTGATTTGGACAGCCGTGGTTTTATGTTTTTTGGATACAATCCGGGTTAGCACCCGAACATCCCTTTCAGACAGCTTCCTCTTGCGTCCACAGTTAATCCTGTTGGATGTGGTTCGTCCTTCTTGGTGGTATGCTGACATTACCCTGGATACCGTGGCTCTTGATACATCACAAAGACTTGCTGTCTTGGTCACAGATGCGACAGCAAGACGTGCACCAACAATTTGTCCTCTTTTGAACTCTGGTATGTCACCCATAATGTTGTGTGCATTTCAATATTTTGAGCAAAACTGTCCTCTTACCCTGCTAATTGAACCTTCACACTCTGCTCTTACTGGTGCAATGTGCAATCAATGAAGACTGGCTACCAGACTGGTCCAATTTAGCCATGAAACCTCCCACACTAAAATGACAGGTGTTTCAGTTTCATTGTCCAACCCCTGTATGTCATTACTGTGTGGCATGCTGGCTGTGCTGTGGTTGTAGAGAGTCAAAAGATCAGCAGAAAAGATCATGGGCTGCCCTTTGCCCTGTTTGGATGAGTCTGCAAGACTTCCTTCAATGCCTATCTAGATCTAAGATCATGATGAGAGAACAAATGATCGCAGATCAGAGAACAACTCCAAGCCACCATCTGTTCAGACCACTGCTCCCCTGAAAGACGCACAAGAGCATCTAAATCCGAACAAGTATACTGGAAAACAACTAATTTCTGTAGACCACCGTGTGTTGGAGTTTTTTGAAACTGTGTTGTACAATACCAGATTAATCTTATTTCACCTGTCCCTCGTTGGAGTTTCTGAGTTGACTGTGAACTCATTTGTAGACCAAAGGTTTCTTGAACCTAGAGTCAAACGTGAGGCCATCTGTCCACCAGATGAGGCTTAGGGAAGCCGAGTCATGTAACGGGACAAGGATCCCTGCACTGCAACAGGTGTATCAGAGGCGAGGTGGAAGGCAAGCAGAAGCATGCAGATACAAACAAGCATAACAAATATATATATAAACCAAAAAAATAAGAACTGTACAGTAAGGGCAAATGTACAACATAAGGCTAAAATCTGTACAATTATTATAACAATTATTGTAAAAAAAAACTGACTATTTACAAGAAATGGGAAAAAAAAACAGTTCACCTGTCTTGCCTGCTAATGGTGGTTGAATTGTATGGCAGCCTCGCTTCTGTCAGCTGTGGCTACAGTGTAGTTGACTATGTCATGTGGAAGGATGACTGATTGTAGAGTAAAGTGGTTTGGCGTGTCTTGGGACTTGATAAAGCGCTATACAAGTGCAGGCCATTTACCTCTGTCTTTTGGAGTTTTTCTTTTTACTAAGAAATGTTGAATCTGTTGTGTTTTAATAAACTTAAGATCAGATTTAAACAATGTTGAAACTGGTCCTGAGTTCTTATCCCTTAGAACCCTAGAATTGAAAGAGTGTGTACTTTCTTTTCACTGTAGTTTATATACACACACACACACACACACACACACACACACACACACACACACACACACACACACACACACACAAGCTGATTGTTCAAAGTGATTTCACTACTGTGAATTCATCCTTCCTTTTTTCCCCTCTCAGAATAAAGAAGGTACACTTATAACTTGACCATGAAGTCCCTTTCTTTAGGCTTCAATAATACTTAGAAAACTGAATGAACTGAACAGTCTTCATAAGAATAATTTGAATGTTAATTTCCAAATGTAAATTTCCCAATTATTTGTACATTGTTACAGTTTATGGTCTATTTGTTTAATGTTTTCTTTTTTTTGTTAAATTAATCATAAATGAGTAGAAAAATGATAATGCAATTCTTGATTCTATTGGTATTTCTCAGTAATTTGTCTATTTTAATTTAAGTATACATAAGTATACATTTTTCTGTGTTGATTCTAAATACATTCTAATCCTGAGAAGTATACAGAAATCTCCTGAAATGTAATAGAGATTGCTCAACTGATAAAGGCAAAGAATTTATCCTTCCAACTGCTTTATATAGATTATGAGACTGGTGGGTTTTGGAACTTTAATATAATCTAACATTGCCTGATATTGCTACATTGGCATGAATGTAAGATGTACTGACATTTGAATCACCTGGCTTTTCCTTACAACCGCTCTGAATAATCTTTGGCCATAAGAAGCTCATTAAGTTCTGACACCTTAGTAAAGTCAGCTGAGAACCTGTTAATCTCTTAAAATGGCCTGGCTTATTTATTGTACTGCTTTGCCAAAGTGATGCTACAATGAGTTACTTAATTAAGACTGTGTAGGAGGACAAAAAAAAAAGTTTGTCTGTGCTTGGGTTGTACAATCGATTAAATATCAAGCCTGCTATACTTTTAAAAGTGTCTTTACTTAGATTGGTTATTGCTCATAAAAGCAGTATTTTAGGCAGACAAAAGTATTTTCTAAAGGATGCCAGAATAGCGGAGATGATAGAGGGAGAAAGAGCAGAGACGACACCACCTGTCAACACAGCTAAAACAGTAAATTCTTTGTTGACAGTAATTATAGGTTGCTAGTAAAGGTAGAAATCTATGTCACAAGTCAGAGAGACCTTTAAGTACACAAGTGAAGTCAGATTAACCACAGCAGGATCAATCGGCCCACAGAATAAAAAAATACTTAGACTAAACAGCAGCTACATTTATTGCTTGGCATCTGAAGGAAAAGGAAGCAGAGCTATAGTCTGGATTAAACAGTTTGGATAATTCTTTTGAACTCGTATCAGATTATTTTACATCAGCCTAACAGTTTGAATGTAAATCTATTCACCAAGACTACAGCGAAGGATCAGCTGTTTCACAGGAATGCTGGGAATTACTGATCCCTACTGGCTCGAGTTTGCAAAGAAAATCTCTGTCATGACACGTTTTGTGCCTGCTTGGAGTCATAAAAACTGAACTTTATATGCACAAAGAATTGTTAGTGCATGTTAAAAGAGAAAATATATTTCTGAGGTTACATTTAATGCACGTACTGATGGGAAACTCAGGCGTAGATGTACGGTGTCTAATTGTCTCATTTGTGTCTGTAGTTTCAGTGACTTTTCCAGGGAACATGGAGACAGCAGTAAACAAGGCATAAATATAGCTGACACATGAGCTACATCCTGCTGTGAGATTATGGATGTCAAACAGGTGATGGATGTAAATATGGGAACGAGAGAAGAAAGACATGGCTTTTTCATATTACAAAGAACCTTTTTTCAACTACGCCCAAAAAAAAAGCAAATATATGTACATATAGATGTTTGTTATAAAGTTTGGCAATGCTGACAAAACAAATGATTAAAACAATGAAAAAAATATTTTAAGACTTTTGGTAAAAGTAAGGAAAAATGCAACTTCAGGGAAAACTGGACAAAATCCTACACAGAAGTTTCTCATGCGCTGCTCAAAATGATAACATTGTTACTCAACATTTTGAGTAGGTTTGTCCTTTTCAAACCTCAGACATTTAGTCTGGTCTGTCCCTGACTGTTAAAGTTAGACTAAATACCATTGTGAGATGGAAAGAGTTGTCTGAGGCCTACAGAACGAAGATTGTAGCAGCTTATGAGTCTGGTAAGGGATTTAAAGAGGTTATAAAATTATTTAAAAAAACAACCAGTCCACTGTACAGAAAATAGTCTGCAAGAGGAGAAAATTGAAAATAACAGCTAAAATGCCCAGGTCTGGTTGTCCAAGTAAGCTGACACTGAAAGCAAACTGCAAGATGCTAAAAGAAGTCTCCAAAGATCCTGAATACTCATCAAGGGACCTACTACAGTAGGCACTATTGATGTGAAGTGCATGCCTTTACAATCAGAAATAGTCTGTACAAGATTAACTTTCATGGCATGTGTGCAAAGAGAAACACCTTGAATGTTGTTGTAAAGGTGAGTCTAAAACAGACTTATTTAGATACCAGAACAGAGGACATTCCTGGCATTAACCAAACACAGCACTCCAGGAAAGGAACTTCATACCAGGTGTGAAGCATAGAGCTGGAGGTGTCATGGTTTCGGGATGCTTTGATGCAGCAGGACTTGGCCAGCTCTCCATTTTAGAATCCACCATGAATTTTATTTTGTAGCAGAGGGTGTGTGAGAAAATGTGAGACCATCTGTAAAAAAACAGTAAAGCTAAACCAGAACTGGACCCTGCAAAATGAAAATGACTCGAAACATATCAGTAACAGCATGACTGGGATGCTGTGAGGGGACTAGAAACAGGCTATACAGTACATGTAACACAAACTATCTATGAAAAAGCAAAGATGTCAGTTTGACTGACAAAAAATTATTTTAGCATCAAAAAATTATTAGAGTTCAATATAAATGTTCCAAAAAACTGGAAAAACATGAATCAGGATAATTGCAACCTCATCTAATATATTCCCTCTCCTTTTGGATTATTTTGATTTTACAACATCAATATCTTGGTTTATTTTTAATATTCTTGTTTTTTGTTTCCAAAACAGATCCAGTAAAAAGAATTTCTAAGGAAGTCATTATAAATGAAGCCACCAGAGACCACTGTTGTCCAATAAATTGCTGCTGTTTAAAAGTTCCTCTTTATTCATCATTCATACCAATCAGCTGCACCTTCTGAAATTCTGTAGCTTTTCCAATATTTTTTACAAATAAAAATCTCAATAGTGTTGAATAAATTTATACTCAGCAGCCTTTACTCTGATGCCTCTAAACAAAATTCAGTGCAATTCAGACTAACTGGCTGTGGTTAAATCTTGCCCTCCTGCTCGATGCTGTGGAGTGTTTAATAAATAGAGTCCACTTGTGTTGGGTGTAAGCTCAGAATACATCTGGGTGTTCTATGAAGGCCTCAAAGGTTTGTTAGAGAACATTAGTGAGCAAACGTATCATGAATCAAAGAGGATACTTTTAGTCTTCGAAACAGTATCCCAAGCCTTAAACACCTCACAGAGCACTGTTCAGCTCAGGTTTGAGAATTTGTCAACAATAATATTAGCTGGGAACTTTACAAATCTGGACTTTATGGAAGAGTGGCAACAAGAAAGCCTTTGTTGACAGAAATACACGGTTCAATCCATCATCTAAAAATTGAAAGATGCATTTAAAAAAGATTACAAGTAAAACGTGTGTGGCAGAACACTAACACTTTGCATTGCCCTGAACTCACCATCCCTACTGTAAAATAAGGGGCGGCAGCATCACCCAAGGCAATTGCATTTATATAGCACCATTCCTTCACAAGGCAGTCCAAAGTGCCTCACTGAATACCCAAGGAAAGAAAGTGAAAAAAACAACGTATAAGCTCAAAAGCATTGCATAGAAGAAAAATAAGTTAAAATAGAGATATTAAAGGCTTAAAAGAAGCAAATGTTTCAAACAGTTTAGATTCTTTGATCGAAAGCTGCTGTAAACAAAAAGGTTTTCAGTCCTGATTAAAAAGAACTAACACATTCTGCACACTTCAGGTTTTCAGAGAGTTTGTACCAGAGTTGTGGAGCATGGAAAATAAATGCTGCCACACATTGTTCAGCTCCAGTCCAGGGAACAATGGGCAAGCATGTCTCTAAAGACCTGAGGGGTCTATGTATATGACTCATACTTGACTAGCCATTCTGAAATGTATTCCAGCCCAAGGCTATTCAGTGCTTTATAGACAAACAGAATTTTAGAAACTATTTTCTGATAAACAAGGAACTGATTCAGAAGCTGCAAAAGATTATGACTGGGATTATGACTGCTGGAGGTTCACCTTCCAGCAGGACCGCAATCCTTAACAAACAGCCAGAGCTACAATGTAATAGTTCAGATAAAATATTTGTCTGCTAGAGTGACTCAGCCCTAAATCAAATTGAGAATATGTTGCAGGACTTGAAAATTGATGTTCACAGATGATTTCTTTCAGTCTATCTGAACATTCAGACTCTACATGTGCAGAGCAAAGACAAACAAAAATTAGCAACTGTAAAGTAAAAGCAGTTGTACAGGTACTGACTCAGGGTTGGCCCAATACAAATGCTGTTTTTAGATTTTCCTTCCACTTCACAATAATACGCTGCAATGTGTTAGTCTGTTACTTTAAATCCTAACAAAATACACTGAAGTTTGTGGTTGTGATGTAGCTAAATTTAATGAAGTTTAATGGGCATAAATTGTGTATCTTCTGAATCAGAAATATTAGTATCATATAGATTTCTGTTTTTCATTATCTTATCCTAAATAAGATTTCAGTTCCATTTATTTACATAGTGCACACTGATAAACTTCATCTGGTATGGTTTTTCTCACTTTAGATTAACCTCATTCCATTCATCGTAAAAGTGTTAACTGTGTGGTATCCCTGACATCCGAGGGGCTCTGAGTCATTATAAAAGACACCACTTGAGAGCGCTTTTTTTTTCATGTTGTATAATAAAGTGGACCTTGTTTATTACTATTTGGGTCAAAATTTTGGGTCAAAACCGCCAAATCAGCTGAGATTTAGTTACTTAAGACTGGCCATGGAAAAAACCCAATAAACTCTTCCAACTTCTTTTTGAGCCTTTCTGACACACTATTTCTAATTTAATTCCCTTACAGCATTAATGTTTCATTTTATCCAACTATATACCATTTATGTTTTTTGGAATTGAACTACACCTTAAATTAACAATCATGATCACTATTTCTCATGCTTTATTGTGTAATTATAGAAATGTTCACCACTTGCTAGTCAGTAAAATGTTGGAGTGTTTTCATCCATAACACTAAAAACACTCCAAGGGAAAGAGGAAAAAGGCAACCATAGATTTTTATGGTTCCCAAACATTTCTAAATTCAGACGAACTCACTGGAATGTCTCCCATCGGCCACTTTCCCGATCTGGATGTCGGTCATGGGAACCAGCTTGGAAAGTTTGTTTTAATCCCAGACTACCCTTCTTCAAATTTCATTCTCACAGCTTTTTGTTTGGTTTTCTGTCTGCTGACACTGAACTTTTGTCTTGGTCTGCACCAAAACAAACTGAATTCAGTGAACATGAAAAGAGGCTTCAAGTGATCCTGAGTGTTTATCTTCTCATCATTCCACAGAAATCAGTGCAGGTAAAGATGTCGTAAAGGGACTGATATCAGATAAACAGTTTTAGATTATGGTTTTATTTCAGAATATTTCTGATAAGGTTGTTATATGAAAACTTATAGCATACGTGTTCATCTAGTGTTCAAGTGCAAATTCATCTATGTTGTGATATACATGAATGTGGTAACATTATACTGTATATACAGCATATATACATCTTAGGGCTTTACATTGTCACAAAATCAAACAGGCTTAGTTACAGTCTATGATGGTTAATATAGATTCTTTTGAATTAGGGTTCTGAGGTTTAGTAATAGTTCCCTTAACTGTAGGTGAAAGACGTGCTAACACCGTGAGCCTGTTGGAAAAGTAAATCAGTCGTCTCAATGGTGGATGTACAGGGGTTGGACAATGAAACTGAAACACCTGGTTTTAGACCAAAATAATTTATTAGTATGGTGTAGGGCCTCCTTTTGCGGCCAATACAGCGTCAATTCGTCTTGAGAATGACATATACAAGTCCTGCACAGTGGTCAGAGGGATTTTAAGCCATTCTTCTTGCAGGATAGTGGCCAGGTCAGAGAACAATACATGTTTCACATTGTCCACAGCCCAAGATTTGCGCTCCTTGCACCTTTGAAACCGACGTTTGGCATTGGCATGAGTGACCAAAGGTTTGGCTATAGCAGCCCGGCCGTGTATATTGACTCTGTGGAGCTCCTGACGGACAGTTCTGGTGGAAACAGGAGAGTTGAGGTGCACTTTTAATTCTGCCGTGATTTGGGCAGCTGTGGTTTTATGTTTTTTGGATACAATCCGGGTTAGCACCTGAACATCCCTTTCAGACAGCTTCCTTTTGCGTCCACAGTTAATCCTGTTGGATGTGGTTCGTCCTTCTTGGTGGTATGCTGACATTACCATGGATACCGTGACTCTTGATACATCACAAAGACTTGCTGTCTTGGTCACGGATGCGCCAGCAAGACGTGCACCAACAATTTGTCCTCTTTTGAACTCTGGTATATCACCCATAATGTTGTGTGTATTTCAATATTTTGAGCAAAACTGTGCTCTTACCCTGTTAATTGAACCTTCACACTCTGCTCTTACTGATGCAATGTGCAATCAATGAAGACTGGCTACCAGGCGGGTCCAATTTAGCCATGAAACCTCCCACACTAAAATGGTGTTTCAGTTTCATTGTCCAACCCCTGTAGTCAGACACATACTGCCTGTTTTAGCTGACTTTTAACTTAGAAATGAAAACAACTCAAACTGAAAACATTCATATCAGCAGGATGCAACAACATATGAGCTGAAATTGATACTCAACAACAGGCTGTTGTTAAGTTTGGAACTGATTTGTCCAGCTGAACAATGTCAGTCTTCCTTCAGGATTTGTTTTTTAATCTTCATTTTATTTGTCATTTGAATTGTACATTCCAATAAAATTTGTCCTCATTCAACCCTTGCCATAGGCAGCAGTGGGTAACTATGCAGCACCCGGGGATCATTTCAGGGCCAAGGGCCTTGCTCAGGAACCCTTAGCCCTGTTCTTGTATCAATCCACATCATCAGCTGAAAGTGAATCTACCGGGATCATTTTCCAAACTGCAAGGCCTGGAAAGCACAAGAACAATCTTCAATACTGTAGCACAACTAATGCAAAATCCAAAGATGTACTGTATTCTTGGCATAGCTAGAGCAGACTGATGACTCGGGGCTGATTTGCAGTAAGAAATAATTATTGGGCTGAACATACCAGCATCAAACATAACAGACATCTGACTAGCTTTCCCCCTCCAAGAACTTATTTTACCAATAATTGTACGCCCATACTGCCTCTATGTACTACAGGTAAAGGAACTACTAAGAATAATTTTACAGAACCTCATTTCAAAACGTCCAAAGCAACTCTTTAAGAACCTAACAATGTCTCAGGACAATAGGAATTTATTCAATGAATCAGTGAGAAGGAGGGGAAAGGTTTCCAGATTTTAGTTGTTCATATCAACCCTAGCTCTGTGACTTTTACACATCTTCTAGTCAGTTTTTCATTTTCTGAAAACATTAAAGTTCTGTATGTCAGTGAATTATGCAGAATCAACTTTATTCGAAAAAGGGTCACAGTTGTATTAAAAGTAATTGGAATTGAAAGGTTCATATTGACTTTGTCTAACAAGATGATTTAATTGTTTATATATGTATATATAATAAATATATACATATATAAACATATATAATATATACAGTACAGACCAAAAGTTTGGACACACCTCAATCAAAGAGTTTTCTTTATTCTCATGACTATGAATATTGTAGCTTCACACTGAAGGCATCAAAACTATGAATTAACACATGTGGAATTATATACTGAACAAAAAAGTGTGAAACAACTGAAAATATGTCTTATATTCTAGGTTCTTCAAAGTAGCCACCTTTTGCTTTGATTACTGCTCCACACACTCTTGGCATTCTGTTGATGAGCTTCAAGAGGTAGTCACCTGAAATGGTTTTCCAACAGTCTTGAAGGAGTTCCCAGAGATGCTTAGCACTTGTTGGCCCTTTTGCCTTCACTCTGCGGTCCAGCTCACTCCAAACCATATCGATTGGGTTCAGGTCCGGTGACTGTGGAGGCCAGGTCATCTGGCGCAGCACCCCATCACTCTCCTTCTTGGTCAAATAGCCCTTACACAGCCTGGAGGTGTGATTGGGGTCATTGTCCTGTTGAAAAATAAATGATGGTCCAACTAAACGCAAACCGGATGGAATAGCATGCCGCTGCAAGATGCTGTGGTAGCCATGCTGGTTCAGTATGCCTTCAATTTTGAATAAATCCCCAACAGTGTCACCATCAAAGCACCCCCACACCATCACACCTCCTCCTCCATGCTTCATGGTGGAAACCAGGCATGTAGAGTCCATCCGTTCACCTCTTCTGCACCGCACAAAGATACGGTGGTTGGAACCAAAGATCTCAAACTTGGACTCATCAGACCAAAGCACAGATTTCCACTGGTCTAATGTCCATTCCTTGTGTTCTTTAGCCAAAACAAGTCTCTTCTGCTTGTTGCCTGTCCTCAGCAGTGGTTTCCTAGAAGCTATTTTACCATGAAGGCCTGATTCACACAGTCTCCTCTTAACAGTTGTTCTAGAGATGTGTCTGCGCTAGAACTCTGTGTGGCATTGACCTGTTCTCTAATCTGAGCTGCTGTTAACCTGCGATTTCTGAGGCTGGTGACTCGGATGAACTGATCGTCCGCAGCAGAGGTGACTCTTGGTCTTCCTTTCCTGGGGCAGTCCTTATGTGAGCCAGTTTCTTTGTAGCGCTTGATGGTTTTGCGACTTTCCTGTTATTAAACCTGACAGGGCACACCTGTGAAGTGAAAACCATTTCAGGTGACTACCTCTTGAAGCTCATCAACAGAATGCCAAGAGTGTGCGGAGCAGTAATCAAAGCAAAAGGTGGCTACTTTAAAGAACATAGAATATAAGACATATTTTCAGTTGTTTCATACTTTTTTGTTCAGTATATAATTCCACATGTGTTAATTCATAGTTTTGATGAATTCAGTGTGAAGCTACAATATTCATAGTCATGAAAATAAAGAAAACTCTTTGAATGAGAAGTTGTGTCTAAGCCTTTGGTCTGTACTGTATATATTATATATATGTGAATATAATACATATATATATATATATAACAACAATAATAATATTACTATATTATTTTACAATTTAAGTATAGTAAATTAATTTTGGTGTATTAAGTAACTCCTTTGTTTCCCGTGGTAGGCTGCGACACCTGCTGGCATAAATGGATAACCGCATTTGGCAAAAATCTACAGATCTGCTCTGACACTTCCAATGTGTGTTCTTCTGGCATGTGTCAAGAGACAGGCCACCACACGGCGCTCCCAGTGTGCACTGCCCTTTTATGAGAAATGTAAGATCCAAAACAGAAAGATCCATAATGCACAAATGGTGAAAACTTGGAACAGTGGTTAACCTTTCCAGAAGTAACCAGCCTAATAAAATAGAATCCAGAGCAACATCTAAAGCACTGCAGATGTTTCTTGCCTCTCCTCTTTTACAGTTCATTATTCAACAACATGAAAGAGACCGGACAAAAATAGCATCTACATAGCATCTACAGGATGACCTTAAAAAAAAGGATGGGTCAGAATTACCCCAACTCTGGAAAGAAGAATCTGAGGGTCAGGTGGGGGGGTCATCTCCCCTGGTGTGGTGCTGTTTGTGTGGGGCCTTGGCCCACATCATTATATGGTGGGCTCCTGGCTGGTGGCCTTCTGGGATGTCTTGCTACTCGGCTGCCCAGGTGACCAGGCTGGGCTTGTACTGGGGGACATTGTCGCAATGCTGAGTCAGGGTATTCAGGGTCCTGGGTCTCTCCCTGGGCATCTTTGGCCTGGAGACTGCTTTTCTTGTACATCACTGCGGACATGTGGCTGCTCTGCAGGGGTGTCTGGTGCCTCTTTAAGGTGCTAAGTGTTGCAAGATTTTTGCCTTTATCACCATTCTAACAACTCTGCATGTCCAGGTGATAAATTTGCAAATAAAAATATTTATCACCAGTAATTGCAAACATTTGATGGTATTTTTTGCCACTGAGGGTGGCAAAGCCAGTTATAAGGTTTAGGTTCAAGCATACAAAAAAAAGAGCTGCAATGCACCAAACATAGTCATTCTGCAGTCCATAAAAACAGCTATAGTTCAGGATGAAATATAAGGATTGCCAAGACACTTGTGTCCTTTATGTTTGTGTTTTGCGTCTGAACTAGACTAATTATTAAATCTTATTTATAGTCCAAGCAACAAAGGAACAAATGGAGGCTGCTTGCCAAAAAGCCATGCAGGGGACAATCTTGTTGGAAGGAAATTTGGTCAGATATGTGTGGCAGAAAAATTAACACTGTACATCACCCTGAACACATTATCCCTGTGGTGAACTGCAGTGGTGGTAGCATTGTGCCGTGGGCATGGTTTTGTGCTGCAGGGATAAGAAACATTTTAGAGGCTGAAAAAGACTTAAGACTGGGGCAGTAATTCACCTTGCAGCAAGACACAGACCCTAAAAAAGTGGTAGGCAATCCCAGTGCATGAGGGCTGGTGTATTGTATGTTTTAGATGTTTCCCTGCTCTAATATGTCGAAATCAAATAGCTGGCTTATCTGCTCAGCCTCTCACCAAGTTCAACAGCAGCTTGCAAATAACCAACAAGAAACATAAAATATACAGGGCATCAGCCCCTGATCGTTGGAGTTGTCCTTCCATGCCATAAACATACAGCCAGAACTACAATGGAATTGTTAAGATCCAAGTATCTTCATGTGTTAGATGGCCCAGTTAAAGTTCAGACCTAAACCCCAGTGGGAATCCATGGCAAGATTTGAAAATTGGAGAACATCCATCAAATCTGACTGAGCTTGAGATATTTTGAAAAGAAGAATGGGCTCAATGGGCTGTAAAGATTGTGAAAACCATGTGTAATTTCCCTTCAACTTCATAATCACACAATACTCTGTGGTCCTATGTCACATAAAATCCCAATAATATACACCAAAGTTTGTGGTTGCAATGGAAAAGGCTAATTAGTATGAATCTTATTGGAAGGCACTGTAACTAATGTGAGAGTAGCTGAAGTCTGTCTGTGGTTTGCTTTCTAAACAGAGAGATCGTCCGCTCTTGTTCGGCTGCTTGTTCCACTTGTTTTGCTGAATCTTCGTTTGTCCTTCAGCAGCATCCCATCTGGGCCATTGTTCTGGATCTGAAGGCACATCATGTTTCTGCTCTCAGGACTGTAGCAGTTAGTGTCTGAACTCAGGTACACTTCATCTTGAAATTGGTCATTTCTACAGCTCTCCCATTTGGTTGAATAGCAGTTCATCTGGAGAAAGTTTGCATCTTCTACTGCAGCAGCTATGTTGTTCTTCTCTGTCACCATGTTCTCTGAATTTTGTTGGGAGGCGAGTCGGTTGTTGGGGAAAGGGAGCGGTAGGAAATGCGAGGAGCCAGTCACACACTGATTGAAACCTGGAGGTGGGGTTGATGGTTGAGGTGGAGACATGGAGATCTGCCGGACCATGGAGGTGTTAGGAGGAGTGACAGTCTTTGCGGAAAAGAAACGTTTCCTGCAATGAAGATTTTAAAGGAGTTAGTTTACACAAGTAAAAACTCCTTCCTGTTTAGATTAACTGTTGACCACAAACCTGAACCTACAAAGCATGAGACAGTTTTTGAACTTAAAGTATCCTGGGGCACTGTGTGACCTCGAATAGTCCTCAAATAGTTCTGGGTTTGAATCTATTTGTGTCACAATTTAAACCCTAAAAAGTATTGGTTTGCCATTTTCATTGTATCCACTTGAGATAACATCAGCTTGAGCTTGTTTGTTGAAATTATAGTTTAATAGTCTCACTGTCTTAATAACCAATAAATATCAGCTTGTTTCAAAAGCATTTATATTATGCAGTTAGGTTATTAAAGGGACTTTAAACTAGTTTTGTCCTGATAAAGGATTTGTTATCACGAATAAAGTTTGTTTCATTTATTTTCAAAGCTCAAGTTATTGAGATGAAGGGTACATATATTCATATTACTGCTACATATCATATCCAAGTGTCATCAAATTGAATGTAATATAACAAGTATTCATTTTGCACTTGTCACCCGAGGGAAAGAAATTTGTACTTTTTGATTAATTCTGGAAAAAGGAACACAGAAAAGAATTCAGAACCACAAACATTTTTGTTTCCAGTTTTGTTTTCCAACCAGTCAAACTTGAACGAACTTTTTTATCATTTAAATGTTATCATGCTTTGTCAATGTCATTTGAAACTCTGATTTTGTTGAAGCTGTTATCAGTTTTACAAAACTAAAATAATTAAAGTAAATCCTGCATGGTTTAAGGCATGTTTTATACAGGTCCTTCTCAAAATATTAGCATATTGTGATAAAGTTCATTATTTTCCATAATGTCATGATGAAAATTTAACATTCATATATTTTAGATTCATTGCACACTAACTGAAATATTTCAGGTCTTTTATTGTCTTAATACGGATGATTTTGGCATACAGCTCATGAAAACCCAAAATTCCTATCTCACAAAATTAGCATATCATTAAAAGGGTCTCTAAACGAGCTATGAACCTAATCATCTGAATCAACGAGTTAACTCTAAACACCTGCAAAAGATTCCTGAGGCCTTTAAAACTCCCAGCCTGGTTCATCACTCAAAACTCCAATCATGGATAAGACTGCCGACCTGACTGCTGTCCAGAAGGCCACTATTGACACCCTCAAGCAAGAGGGTAAGACACAGAAAGAAATTTCTGAACGAATAGGCTGTTCCCAGAGTGCTGTATCAAGGCACCTCAGTGGGAAGTCTGTGGGAAGGAAAAAGTGTGGCAGAAAACGCTGCACAACGAGAAGAGGTGACCGGACCCTGAGGAAGATTGTGGAGAAGGGCCGATTCCAGACCTTGGGGGACCTGCGGAAGCAGTGGACTGAGTCTGGAGTAGAAACATCCAGAGCCACCGTGCACAGGCGTGTGCAGGAAATGGGCTACAGGTGCTGCATTCCCCAGGTCAAGCCACTTTTGAACCAGAAACAGCGGCAGAAGCGCCTGACCTGGGCTACAGAGAAGCAGCACTGGACTGTTGCTCAGTGGTCCAAAGTACTTTTTTTGGATGAAAGCAAATTCTGCATGTCATTCGGAAATCAAGGTGCCAGAGTCTGGAGGAAGACTGGGGAGAAGGAAATGCCAAAATGCCAGAAGTCCAGTGTCAAGTACCCACAGTCAGTGATGGTCTGGGGTGCCGTGTCAGCTGCTGGTGTTGGTCCACTGTGTTTTATCAAGGGCAGGGTCAATGCAGCTAGCTATCAGGAGATTTTGGAGCACTTCATGCTTCCATCTGCTGAAAAGTTTTATGGAGATGAAGATTTAATTTTTTAGCATGACCTGGCACCTCCTCACAGTGCCAAAACCACTGGTAAATGGTTTACTGACCACGGTATCACTGTGCTCAATTGGCCTGCCAACTCTCCTGACCTGAACCCCATAGAGAATCTGTGGGATATTGTGAAGAGAACATTGAGAGACTCAAGACCCAACACTCTGGATGAGCTAAAGGCAGCTATTGAAGCATCCTGGGCCTCCATAAGACCTCAACAGTGCCACAGGCTGATTGCCTCCATGCTACGCCGCATTGAAGCAGTCATTTCTGCAAAAGGATTCCCGACCAAGTATTGAGTGCATAACTGTACATGATTATTTGAAGGTTGACGTTTTTTGTATTAAAAACACTTTTCTTTTATTGGTCGGATGAAATATGCTAATTTTGTGAGATAGGAATTTTGGGTTTTCATGAGCTGTATGCCACAATCATCCGTATTAAGACAATAAAAGACCTGAAATATTTCAGTTAGTGTGCAATGAATGTAAAATATATGAATGTTAAAGTTTCATCATGACATTATGGAAAATAATGAACTTTATCACAATATGCTAATATTTTGAGAAGGACCTGTACTTTTCTGCCCACTTTAGGGCAGCAGAATTAAGATGAATCCTGAGACAAAAATCTCTTCTAACAGCGGATTTTACCTTTGCAGCAGTTATGCAAGACGGTTATTATACATAATTGCTCTCACCAACTCCTAAGAGAAAGGCTTGAAAAAGCTGCTTGACATCACACAACAAACACAACATTATGACAGCTCTACAACAGAACCTACAGAGTGACTTTGTGCAAAGGATTGGGAAAAATTCCTTTTAATTGAAAATGCGCTTCATGTTATAGGTTTCCATTGCCAAGTAGCTCCATCTAACCTTCAAATTGCCAAGTGCAAGCATGGTGTTGAATACAGTAGGATGCACCACCACTGGACTCTAAAGATGTGCAGACATTTACTCTGGAGGGATGAATCATACAGAGTGAGACAGAGAATCATACTTCCGTCTTCCAATCCTGTGGACGAGTTTAGCAGCTGGAAGGAGAACAACACTTTCCTGGCTGCAATGTGTCAAGTGTAAAGTTTGGTGCTAAAAACATTATGATGCAGAGCTGTTCTTCAGCAGTTGGGCTCAGCTCCTTACTTCCACTGAAAGGTACTCTTAATGCTGTATTAAATTAAGACATTCTGGACAATTTTATGCTCTCAACTTGTGGAAACAGATAAGAGATAGCCAGTTCCCGTTACAACATGATTGCAGACGAGTAGACAAAGCAAAGTCTGTAAAGACATGGATGAGTGAGTTAGAAGAACTTGTAGAAGAACTTGATGGACTGCACAAAGTCCTAACTTCAAACTGAAAGAACACCTTTGGAATGAATATGGGACAGACACTGGCAGACCATGTCATCCTACATCAGTGTCTGACCTCGCAAATGCACTTCTGGAACAATGTTAATATATTCCCATAAATGTCTCCCTAAATATTATAAAGATATTACTGAATGAGTTAAGCTGCTATAGCTTCAATTGATGGGTTGACATCTTATCAAACCCAAATTAATTGAACTTGACTGCATTGTTTTAGAACCAACTGGAATTGGAATAACTGACTGACTGTATGATTGGATTGAATCGACTATGTATTTCAATATATAATATAAATGAAACCTTTTTCATAAAGTTCCTTAAGACGTTGTTGTAAAATGTCACTATATAAGTAAACTGAATTGAAACTTTATTGAACTGGATTAAGAATAGAACACTCAAATTAATTTGTGTAAGTAGGCAGAAGGGCAAATATAGTGTGATTTAGACTTTCCCTTCTGGGTTTAAACCAGTGTCTACACTGCAACCTGTCTGAAGGTGTTAAGCTAAAATTTTTCTCATGAGTCCACAACAGAATCCAAGCTCCTACCTGCAGCAGTGTCTCCATGCCAGGTGATAGAGCTCGAGCACGCTGAGCACCAGAGACACGGCTGACACAGCCAACATGAACACTATGAAGACATTTTTCTCTGTGGGTCTGGAGACGTAACAGTTGACTGGATGTGGACATGGCCACGCCTGAGGGAAAAGGGGAAAGCAAAAAAACACAAGTTTCAAAGTAATCACTTCATAATATGACATTTATAGATTATCTAATATGACATTTAGAAGAATTTTTGTTTTTACCTTGCAGACATACAGAGGTTGGAGGAAGATTCCATAGAGAAAGTACTGCAGACACAAAAACAACACCTAGATAGAAAAAAAACAGAGTTAAACTTTGTTTACAGTAAAATAAAATGTTTTAAAAGATTGTATTCAAATGGAAATCTTTGTTGCACTCTGGCTGCTATTTAAAAAAATCTCCTATTTAGTCCTTGTTTTAGCCTTTTTTTCTGACAGGCATTTAAAAAAGCTCCTAAACTCAGTGAATGAAACCATGTTGTAGGTCTGGAGCTTAGGAACACTGATCCAGCAGCATGGTCCTGTGTTACCCCTTATTCACAATGCTCTCTGTCGCAAATAGAAGGCATTTTAGTGAATGTTGTAATTCACACTAGCTCCATGGCACTGCAGCACGACGGAGAGCCCTTCTCCATCGTCCGTCAGTGATACGGACCAAGTCTATTTTTGATGGATGACAGAGCAGACAGAATGTAGTCAGTGTGGACTAGGGGTTACTACAGGTCATATTTTGACAGTTTAGGCTGACAGGCAACAAACTGTTTCACACTTAAATTAAATCTGCATTTCAATTTCAGAAATTGTGCACAAACATATGTTTCTAACATACATTGCTATAAACAAAGGAACACACTGAAAACACATCAGATTTCATTTGGGAAAAAAAAGTTTGCTGAAATGTCCTTTCATTACATTTTTTACTTTTAGCCTCTCTCTGTTATGGAGCATGAATGATTTGGAAATAGCAGCCTTTTGGAAGCCCTTGACACAAGAAAGGTATATTTAGAAATCAGAAATTGCCGGGAGAGGCTGCTGTTTCAGTTAATAACTGCTAACAGCAATAATCCCTCATAAGAGTTGTTAAAACCTGCCACCATCATACGTTTGTGGCTTCATTTAACTAAAAGGAAACTACAGTTTTATTAAATGTTTGGAGTTACTTCTTTCAGTCCCTCATCTGCACACAGTTACGTTTTAATAATAAACACAGGAAAGTTTGCTATGGAGGGAATTTCTCACTGGATTTAGGAGCTTTTCTGACAATTTTACCAACTCTTCGGGAATTTTTTATTTATTACGAATGACAATAGAGAGACAAGGTGCTTTAGTCACTGAGCCATGGTAGACTATTGCTTCTCAAAGATGCTTTATTTCTTCCTAACCATCCACATAATTTTTTTCCAGTACACAATGCATAATAAGCAGTCATGATCAGGTGGACAGAAAATGAATAAAAAAACCAACATCCAAAGAAAAACTGGAGAACAATTGACCAAGGCTTCTTTAAAATGTTGTAAGGATGGCTGTTTTTCACTCAAAGATAATGTGGGGTGATTTAAAATGTCTAATAGGCTAAAAGCGTAATTAGTAATACTTACCTCCATGATGGTACGGATTAGAATACTCAGCACGTATGTCTTTAACAGCGCCCCTCTCAGTTGAACTCGACCTGCAGATGGACCTTCATCTTTATCCTTTCTCTCGTCCTTCTCCGCATTTCGTCCATGTTTATCCCCTCCACCTCCTTCTTCACCTCCTCCTTGGTCTTCCTCTTTCCCCCCTCCACCTCCTTCCTCCTCCTCCCTGCTCCTCCTCTTCTCCTCCCTGCGAACCGTGTGCATGGCGTGACCCATGTAGATTAGACTTGGAGTGGACACAAACACAATTTGGAGCACCTAAGAGGCAGCCGCAAGATTTACAGTCTGAATCAAGGTTGCTGAAACCCAAACTTAAATAAAAATAAATACATCAAACTGGGATGTGATCTCCCAACAAAGTAAAGCTGTTATTTTCATCAGTTCAGGACATTCACAGACTAGTCCTTTTAAACTGTCCGACAAATAAAGTTTCAAGCGCCTGCTTGCACCTGCAACATTGATAAGGACTTCTTCAAATGATGTTACACATTAAACCCAAAGAATACTGTTCTTACATAGTGGTTCTTTAAATTCACTGCCAGCAAGTCCTGTGAACTTGATATTTTCTTCAATCTGAAATTAACACAGCTTGATTCACCCTTGTGGAGGGTGTCAACTTCTCCCTAACCAATCTCAGTGTCTTCACCAGAACTGGTCATACTCTGAGGTCCATTATAACCTCTTTCAGTGCCTGTTTTGTCACATTTTCTTGATGTCTCTATCACATCTAGAGGTTGAATTTTTTTCCCATCCTTCATTGCGAAATGGCCAGGGCTGAGTCAGATTACACGCAGAGTATCTGTGAACAGCACTTTATAAGTATTCCACCAATTCACAATTAGATGAAATCTTGACTGTACCATTCTAACCAATTAATATGATCTAAACCATTGCACTTCATCTGACCCGAGCACCTCCTTTTACACACTTGTTGTGTTCCCTACATGGCTTGTGGCAGACTACAAATGGGATTTCTTGGGGCTTTTCACCAACAATGACTTTCTTCAAGCCACTTTTCCATAAAGAAACCATGACTAGTAGTTTATCCCTCAACAGATTCTGACACATGAACTGTAGAACTCTGCAGCTCCTCCAGAGTTACCATCTTGGCTGTTTCTACAGTTAAATCTCCCGTTGCATGGGCAGTCGATTTAGAATAGTAATGTGTTGGTAGGTTTGCAGTTGTGTCTAAGTCATTCTCTTCTCAGATGGTGGATTGAACAGTGCTCCATGAGGTGTTCAAAGTTTAGCATAAAGTTTTATAACCTACCTCTGCTTTAAACATTTCCACATCTTTCTCCCTGACCTGTCTGCTACATTCCTTAGTCTTCATGATGCTGTTAGTCGCACAGCGCATGCTCGCCGACCAGATACTGAGTGTGGAGCGGACCAACCCGGACTCCTTAGTTATCGTCGTTGGCAACTTTAACAAAGGTAATCTCACCCACGAACTCCCCAAATATAGACAGTTTATAAAATGTCCGACCAGAGAGGACAACATTCTGGACCACTGTTACACCACCATCAGAGACGCTTATCACGCCGTCCCACGTGCCGCACTGGGCCAATCTGACCACATCATGGTCCACCTGATTCCTGCATACAGGCAGAAACTAAAGCTATGCAAACCTGTTGTGAGGACGACAAGGAAGTGGAGCAGTGAGGCTGTGGAGAATCTCCAGGCGTGTTTAGGCTGTACAGACTGGGATGTGTTCAGGACTACTACCAACAGTCTGGACGAGTACACAGAGGCTGTGACTTCCTACATCAGCTTCTGTGAGGACAGCTGTGTACCATCATGCACCAGGGTGAGTTACAACAACGACAAACCCTGGTTCACAGCCAAACTCAGAAGGTTAAGACTGGATAAGGAAGAGGCCTTCAGGAGTGGGGACAAAGACATATACAGAGAGGCGAAGTACAAGTTTGGCAAGGCAGTGAAAGAGGCCAAACGACTGTACTCTGAGAAGCTCCAAAACCAGTTCTCAGCCAACAACTCTGCGTCTGTGTGGAAAGGGCTCAGGCAGATCACCAACAACAAGCCGAAAGCCCCCCACTCCGTCAACGACTGACTGCTGCTTTGAAAGACAAAGGGACAGTCCTGCAACCATCCCCCACGACACCCCCTAACACCTGCATCCACAATCCACCACCCCCACCCCCCCAACCTCAAGAGGGGCCTTGGCACCTCCAACCCCCCCCCTGAAGTTCCCCCCCACCAGATCCCCTACCCACACCAGGGACGGCTCTTTCCATCCAGGAGAGGGACGTCAACAAACTCTTCAGGGGACAGAACCCCCGGAAAGCTGCTGGACCGGATTCTGTTTCACCAGCCAGCCTGAAGCACTGCGCTGATCAGCTGTCTCCAGTCTTCACAGACATTTTTAACACCTCACTGGAGACATGTCATGTGCCAGCCTGCTTCAAGTCCTCCACCATCGTCCCTGTTCCCAAGAAGCCAAGGACCACAGGGCTTAATGACTTCAGACCGGTCGCCCTGACCTCTGTGGTGATGAAGTCCTTTGAGCGCCTTGTGCTCTCACACCTAAAAGACATCACCGACCCCCTCCTGGACCCCCTGCAATTTGCCTACAGAGCCAACAGGTCTGTAGATGATGCAGTCAACCTAGCCCTTCACTTCATCCTCCGGCACCTGGACTCCACAGGAACCTACGCCAGGATCCTGTTTGTGGATTTCAGCTCTGCCTTCAACACCATCATCCCAGCTCTGCTCCAGGAGAAGCTCTCCCAGCTGAGTGTGCCCGACTCCACCTGCAGGTGGATCACTGACTTCCTGTCTGACAGGAAGCAGCGCGTGAGGCTGGGGAAGCACGTCTCTGACTCCCTGACCATCAGCACCGGTTCCCCCCAAGGCTGTGTTCTCTCTCCTCTGCTCTTCTCCCTGTACACCAACAGCTGCACCTCCAGTCACCAGTCTGTCAAGCTTCTGAAGTTTGCGGACGACACCACCCTGATTGGACTCATCTCTGATGGTGACGAGTCCACGTACAGATGGGAGGTGGACCATCTGTTGGACTGGTGCAGCCAGAACAACCTTGAGCTCAACGCTCTAAAGACAGTGGAGATGGTTGTGGAGTTCAGTTAGAACCCAGCCCCACCTGCCCCCATCACCCTCTGTGACTCCACAATTGACACTGTGGAATCTTTCCGCTTCCTGGGAACCATCATCTCCCAGGATCTCAAGTGGGAGCCAAACATCAGCTCCCTCATCAAGAAAGCCCAGCAGAGGATGTTCTTCCTGCGGCAGCTGAAGAAATTCAACCTGCCAAAGTCTATGATGGTGCACTTCTACACAGCCATCATTGAGTTCATCTTCACCTTCTCCATCACCATCTGGTACGCAGCTGCTACAGCCAAGGATAAGGGCAGGCTGCAGCGTGTCATTCGGTCTGCTGAGAAGGTGATTGGCTGCAGTCTACTGTCGCTCCAGGAACTGTACACCTCCAGGACCCTGAAGTGGGCAGGGAAGATTCTGGCTGATCCCTCCCACACCGGTCACAGACTCTTTGAGACTCTCCCCTCTGGCAGGAGGCTGCGGTCCATCCGGACCAAAACCTCACGCCACAAGAACAGTTTTTTCCCATCTGCCATCAGCCTTGTTAACAAAGCCCGGAAACCACCCTGACACTCTCCCTTTCCCCCACACCCCCCTTTTTTGCTGACAGGACACCTGTAACCTGCAACTCTATGCGTTACATTAACACTCAGCTAGGACTCCTGCTTTACTTGCACTGCCATACTTGCACACTGATCATCTGCACTGTTGTACTGCTCTCGCACCCAATACTGCTCTATATTTACTCTCATTCACTTAAAACTGTGCACATATATTTATATTATATTGTAGATATGTTTATACTGTTTAATTTGTACTGTATTGCACCGACTACGCCAAAACAAATTCCTTGTATGTCCAAAAACGCACTTGGCAATAAAGCTTTTCTGATTCTGATTCTGATTCTAATGTTCTCTGAAAAACCCCTGAGGCTGTCACAGAACAGCTGGATTTCCACACGTGTGTATTTTGTTTACTAAAAAGTGACTTGTAAGGGTAACTGGTTGCATTGGAATTTTACTTAAGGATATTAGAGTGAAGGGGACTGAACACAAGCACTCCGTTCTTTTCAGGTTTTTATTTTTAAAGATTTTTCAGCATTTTCCTCATTTTAACATTTTCCTTCCACTTCACTGCTATGCGGCATTGCAAAACACAGACATTTTAGCTTATTGTACAAATATCACACCATTCACTTCTGACCAGGACTGTTGAAAAGGCTCTCATCATGATGATATTTTTATTTTAAACAATCTTTATTTCCACCAACTGATAAACTGTTTATTTAGCTGCACTACATGTCTAAGTAATGCTCTTTAAAGGTATTCTTCTGCTATTTTAAAACTCAAGCTGATGCTGCTTATGATATCCATAGTTCAGTGTTATCTTCATTTTGAAACAGGCTTCTCTCTTAAATGTGAACTAAAAGGTTTGAAAGAATAATAGATTCTGTTTGGCCCTAGGAACGATAAAATGCCACAAACACATGTGTTGGACACTCTTCCACGGTTAGCTTCTGAAGACATCTCGATAGGGTGATATCTGTGAACCCTCAGTGATGAGTCAGAAAAATGCAGAAAATGAGAGACTGACAGGCTGAGACAGACACAGAACCAGTCAAGCCTAATTCTTTTTTAAACTTCTGTTGCATTTTTATTCACCATATTAGTTTTTAAAAGTCCAGCAAGGTTCCTTTGGTTTTGCCATCATGCAAAAGAGATCAGAAACCAGCTTGTCCAGCAAGATCACTGATTCAGCTTTTAATTCCAAAGAGAGGAACAGCTGAAGATCTACCACCTGAAAGATGGAAGAGATAAGCTTGAGGCTGGTTCAAACAAATGTTGCAGAGAGATCCCCCATCCACTGAGCTGATGAACAGGACATCCAGACCCGCAGTCAAGGGATCCAATAAAGTTCACTGAGAGGTGACACAACAACATTCAACAGTCTTATCAATTTATTTATTGAATGAACCTCTCAGAACCTGAGACCTGGAGGCCTTCCTCTATTTATATTCCTCTTTCCTTTCTAAGCTTTCCTCAAAGTTACGACATGTATTTCAAATCTAAACAATATGTGAATAAATTCTGACTGTTCAATCCAAAATCCATATCATACCAAAATCCAATATTCTTATTTAATCCATATTTAATTTCTCTTTCAATAGTCAAATTTCACATTTATTTATGTTTCTTTACTAAATTGATCATTAATACATATTAGTGAGATTACTAGTAAGAACATTTATTCTGTTAGGGATTATATCCAATATAATCATTCAGTTTCAATTGAAGTGTTAATATTGTGATTCTGAAAATAAATGAATGTTATAATTTATTTTTCTCATCTCTTTCTTACAATCTGTTTATAGAGGTCTACCCCCTGTATAATACTTTTTCAGCAGAGATCCTCCAAATTAGCATAAAGTATTTAGTTGGAAAAAGACATAAAACATGCTGTTTTACCATCAGTGACAGATTGTTTTTACACAACAAACAATTAACTACTATTAACCTATTTTTGGATCAATAAAAAAAGTTCTCAAACTGAAACAATCAAAACAATTAATTAAAAAAACATTTATTTTGCAAAAAAACAAGAACTTAATTTAGGTTTTGATTTTTTGATTAAAATCATCTTAAAATGTTTTACATCCTAACATCTAGGGAATGTTTTCTTTGATTAAGAATATGAAAGAACACAGACTGCCAACGTTGGATTGAACTGCATATGTGGAAGCAAATACAAGACGTTATCCAAAGTCTTCTCTCCCACATCAGGGTGTTCCTTTACAGTCTTATTTTATTGACAAATTTGAAGTATAAAAGAGTGAAAGAGGCTACCCCAAGGGGTACTGGTACCCTAATTGAAGAACCAGCGCTTTAACTTATGTAATTATAGCTGACTAATTATGTAAAAGAATAACCCTGTCAGATTTTGACTAATTTAAGACCAATAATAGAATATAGTTTAGTCAATGAGACTTATAATAAGTAACCCTGTCAGTTGCTACAGTTAATGATCCAATTATCCAATTATGAGGTTTGTAGTTGTAATAGAACAAAAAGTGAAAATATGCACATTTTAGTTGTCCATTTGACTAGTTAAAACGTTAAGATCAATTGTCCAAACGATTATTGATTTCTGATCCAGCAAATAATATTTCCTTAATAACTAGTTAATTAAGATAAGGATGGCAAATTAAACATTGTGAAGAATTAATGATCCAAAAAAGGTTGTTTTCAAATTCAGCAATAATTCTTTAAAATATTATTTTATGAAAGTAATGTTTTATCTACTCTTCTGATTTTGCATTGTGACTGGTTGTTTGAAGACATACATATATTAATTAGTTGTAAAACTAATTTAACCTCATTTCCAAGTTCTATAAGATAAACCTTGGTTCTTAAATATAAATATTCACGTTGAACTGTCAAATCATTGCATAAATTTCATATTTTCCCTCTTTCCTTTGTTGTACATAGTTCATTAAATAATAAATTCTTATTTTTAAAGAGAATTGTTGTGAATTTATTCCATATGTGTGTAGTTTGCTGTTCAATAATGCCAGTGCTCAAATCACTCTTTCATCTATTGTCCTAATACCACCGCCAAATTGGACGGGTCTTCCCAGGACAATACTTGATTGACCAAAAACCTATTTAATAAATATTAAATAGTATAAGCATCCTGATGGCACAACATTTTCTTTAATCTGAAATTAACTCAGCTTGAAACACCCTTTTGGAGGGTGTCTACTTCTCCCTAAGCAATCTCAGTGTCTTCACCGGAATTAGTCATATTTTTAGGTCCATAATAACGCCTTTCAGAGCCTGTTTCGTCACATTTTTATGAATAACAAAGGAAAACAGGAATATTTCTGCCTGTTTCTGTATTTGTCTTTCAGTATTCATTCAGGGCCTGGTAAAAGCATTCTTACCCTTTTGAACCATTTCACATTTTGTCAAGCTAGAACCACAAACCTTCATGTATTTTATTGAGATTCTATTTTTTAAAGTTCATATTTTTCAGGACACCGTGGATGAATGGAGGTTATATTGTGAAGTTATGGGATCAAACACAGGGGATTTAAATTTGATTTTGGGTGTTTTTTTCTAGCTTTAGAGGCAGATTGAACATAAGCACTTAGAGAAAATATTAGAGATAATTTGTTTTCAATTTCAGATTAGCTTCTGATTATGGATCAGAGTGTGTAACTAGTGGTGCACAGACCAACACATTCAAACAACCTACAGCATACTAATTAACGGATTTATCACTGCAAATGTGATGTGTTCAGGTTATTACCCAGTATCTTATGTGTGCTATAGGAAACGCTCGGTCGTAACAGACGTTCTCGCAGCCGGGCTGTTCTGTGTCACAGTCAAAATCTTCCTGTTCATCACCCCATGATGACTCGGCAGCCGTCCCAAGCACCAGGATGCGGAAGATAAACAGGATGGTCAGCCACACCTAAAGGGCAAGAGTCAACAGAATGCATATTAAACCATCGGAAGCCAGAACAACATGGCAAGCATTTCTAGTAACATAGCCATGTGCTACAGGAAGTTAGAAAAGTAGCAGTTTAAGAGTCCTATCAACCAAAAAGTATTGGAATTGTTTATCATCTGCTGACGGATTTTTGCTGATGTTGTGGTACTTGACCACATATTCAAATTGTTGGACTTGTCTTGGATTTGTTGGACTCGTGATTGTTTTTTTTTTTTTCCTCAAGACCAGTCAAAACCACAGTTGCAAAAATGTTTTTAACTGCAATTTAGTGTAAAAGTTCTGGTCACATTCAAATGCAACCAATAAAGTTGTTTTACTTTGAAAAGTTTAACGCTGCCACCTTTGCCCCAATGTGTCAAGGATGAGGAAAAGAGAGGGTCAAGAAAACAAGAGGGAGACTCATTTTCTAGTGGCAATCTATGCAAATTTCTTTCTGTGTGTAAAACACACAGAAATAACATTAAGTGAGTTACAACCTCCACCTGGAGGTAATGCTAACTCAGTCTACGTTAAGCTGGATGTGTAAACTCTTTAAAGTTGTTTGTTTAACTTTTTTGAAAAAGTGGCATATAGTTGAGGGTCTGCTTCCAAGTTTGCCACAGCCTAAATTTTCTGTACCTAAATGACGCAACCAGTTAGCCTGTAGCCCTGTTATAGGTTAGCTTGCTAATAAGCTGCAACAGGCAGATTTTCTCAAGACATCTGCAGAAGCAACTACATAATTCTGATTACTGTAATAGTCTTACATTAGTTTGGTCTTGGTCTCATCTGTGTCATAGTCTTGGTTTTGTCTTGGTGTTGGTATTGTCTGGTCTTGGTCTTGTCTTGTTTTCGGATTTGTGTCTTGACTACACTTTTTGCCCTGTGACACCTATGGCAAATAATTATTCTCCTGAGTGTATTCAGCAGTTTTCTCATTTTCTTATATGCTTGTAAAACTAAGTTGAACTCATGTGACATGTATGTGGTGTGTTTTGTGCTTGTTTGTCATACTTTGCCAACAGAGGTGGAGTGTTCCTGTACTTCCTCCAGGAAGTTACCCAAAAGGCTCCAGTCTGCCATGACTGACTAAAGCTGATCCTGGACTTTTTATTTCACCCCGCTCGTGATCTCTGAGTTGCTGACCTGCAGATACAAGATGCTGCTAAGTGAGAAAGGACAAATAACAGGTTTAAAGTTGACCTATTATACTGCCTCGTAAACATTTGGGATAGGTCTATAGGCTATACAAAACATGTTAATTCAATTTTTTGCACAAAATCATTCTCAGATAATGAGATTTCACCTCCTCAGTTTCCCCTTTTTTGAGCTCCTTTCAGAATGAGCTGTTTAAGAGCTCTGTCAGTTTTATGCAAATTAGCTGTATCTGGCTGCGCCCCCATCCAGCATGTCGTACACATAAAAACGAAATCGAATCTCATGAAGGGCAAAACATAGTCGCACATACTTGACTCCATGGTTGCGGACTCAAAGCGGATGTTCGCCGGACATGTGCTCGCAAAGCTCAATTTTTATGACCGCGCACATGGTGCCACACAATTAACTGCTCCACGGGAAAAAGTCTCCACATCAAACTGTTTTATATGTGACACACTGCTCTGAGCATAAAAATACAGAGGGTAAAAAACTGAAAAAATAAATATGAAGTATAACAGATTTGTTAGATCTGATACCATCACCTGCAGCTTTTACAAATTATCTTAGCATTAAAATGTGAAGAAGGCACTGAAAAGCACAGATTGTACTCACTATGTTGTGTTGTGTGTGTATATGTGTGTGTTCTTCTATTATCTTGACCCCATTGACTCCATCTCCACCCTGGCCCCGACCCCATTTATAAAAATGTCTGTGCCCGTGTCTTAGTTTAGCCACATTCCCAGTTCCCACACTCCCTCTCCGTCTGCCTCTGGGGACGGAAAACTGGATGCCGGCTCTCAACATGTACACACGCAAACACACACACACATACTACACACACACATACATACACACATATACACACACACTCTTGTCTTACTATATATTGTGAGGACCTTGTATTGGCTCTCACTGACATCTATTCATTCATTTACGATCCTTTCTATGGCCTAGCCTTGACCCTACCCCTAAACCTCACCATTACCAGTACATACCTAACCTTAAGCCTAACTTTAACACAATTTAGACCTTATTCCTAAACCTAACCCCTAGCAAAATAACAAGTGAGGACCATGAAAATTACCTTTCTTTACAACAAACGGTCTTCACCTTGACGGTGAAATACAAAAAATGGTCCACAGTTGGCTGCAAAAACAGGAGCACACTCACACACACACAGAAAATGTCCTTCATTCTGTCACTGCACTCTTGTGTTCTTTGAATTCTGAAAATGGACCTGCATGTTTTTCTTCTTTTTAAACAAACTTTGGTGTATATACAGTATATATACATATACATATATATGTATATACATATATACAGTATATATACATATACATATATATATATATATATATATGTATATATATATGTATATATATATACATATACATATATATAGCATCTCAGATGCTGTCGGCTGAACATCCATTATGCGAATCTCCCGTTCAAAGGTGCTCTATTGGATTGAGATCTGGTGACTGTGGAGGCCATTTGAGTACAGTGAACTCATTGTCATGTTCAAGAAGCAGTCTGAGATGATTCATGCTTTATGACATGGCGCGTTATCCTGCTGGAAGTAACCATCAGAAGATGGGTACACTGTGGTCATAAAGGGATGGACATGGTCAGCAACAATACTCAGGTAGGCTGTGGCGTTGACACGATGCTCAATTGGTACTAAGGGGCCCAAAGTGTGCCAAGAAAATATCCCCCATACCATTACACCATCAGCCTGAACCGTTGATACAAGGCAGGATGGATCCATGCTTTTATGTTGTTGACGCCAAATTCTGACCCTACCATCTGAATGTCGCAGCAGAAATCGAGACTCATCAGACCAGGCAACGTTTTTCCAATCTTCTATTGTCCAATTTTGATGAGCCTGTACGAATTGTAGCCTCAGTTTCCTGTTCTTAGCTGACAGGAGTGGCACCCGGTGTGGTATTCTGCTGCTGTAGCCCATCCACCTCAAGGTTCGACGTGTTGTGCGTTCAGAGATGCTCTTCTGCATGCCTTGGTTGTAACGAGTGGTTATTTGAGTTACTGTTGCCTTTCTATCAGCTCGAACCAGTCTGGCCATTCTCTTCTGACGTGTGGCATCAACAAGGCATTTGCGCCTACAGAACTGCTGCTCACTGGATATTTTCTCTTATTTGGACCATTCTCTGTAAATCCTAGAGATGGTAGTGCGTGAAAATCCCGGTAGATCAGCAGTTTGTGAAATACTCAGACCAGCCTGTCTGGTACCAACAACCTTGCCACTTTCAGAGTCACTTAAATCATCTTTCTTCCTCATTCTGATGCTCAGTTTGAACTGCAGCAGATCGTCTTCACCATGTCTACATGCCTAAATGCATTGAGTTGCTGCCATGTGATTGGCTGATTAGAAATTTGTGTAAACGAGCACTTGGACAGGTGTACCTAATAAAGTGGCCTGTGAGTGTATATACATGCATATAAAGGGGTTGGACAATGAAACTGAAACACCTTTCATTTTTTACCTCGCCTGTGATACACCTGTTGCAGTGCAGGGATCCTTGTCCCGTTACATGACTTGGCTTCCTTAAGCCTCATCTGGTGGACAGATGGCCTCACGTTTGACTCTAGGTTCAAGAAGACTTTGGTCTACAAATGAGTTCACAGTCAACTCAGAAACTCCAACGAGGGACAGGTGAAATAAGATTAATCTGGTATTGTACAACACCGTCTCAAAAAACTCCAACACAAGGCGGTCTACAGAAATTAGTTGTTTTCCAGTATACTTGTTCGGATTTAGATGCTCTTGTGCGTCTTTCAGGGGAGCAGTGGTCTGAACAGATGGTGGCTTGGAGGTGTTCTCTGATCTGCGATCATTTGTTCTCTCATCATGATCTTAGATCTAGATAGGCATTGAAGGAAGTCTTGCAGACTCATCCAAACAGGGCAAAGGGCAGCCCATGATCTTTTCTGCTGATCTTTTGACTCTCTACAACCACAGCACAGCCAGCATGCCACACAGTAATGACATACAGGGGTTGGACAATGAAACTGAAACACCTGTCATTTTAGTGTGGGAGGTTTCATGGCTAAATTGGACCAGTCTGGTAGCCAGTCTTCATTGATTGCACATTGCACCAGTAAGAGCAGAGTATGAAGGTTCAATTAGCAGGGTAAGAGGACAGTTTTGCTCAAAATATTGAAATGCACACAACATTATGGGTGACATACCAGAGTTCAAAAGAGGACAAATTGTCATGGAGGGAAACAAAAACCTTTGGTCATCTTGATCTCCAATGTTCCATTTGCGTTTATTTATTTATTTGTTTATTTACATGTATTTACCTTTGTTTAACTAGGTATGTGATGGTGCATAAAATCTTTAAAGCCTTTGATTTGATCTTAATTTGATTAAAACTGACCCTAATAAAGTGTTTTTTTAAGAATAGAAATGAAGACACAAAAATAGAAGACATCACAAATATTTGTAAGGAGATGATTGTATGGATGGAGGAACCTTTCTCTACTGGCTGAAATTGTTCTGTGACAAAATTACATCACAAATTTTTTCAGTAGACATGCCCATTTAGTTTTACACTTCAATTACCATTTTTGAAGCACCACAGTGGAAGAAAATAATTGACATCATCTGACATTCTTCAACCAGATAATGTTTCTCTTTCTGAATGGACTCTTTTCATTAACAATTTTTATTAGATTTTTTTATTACTTGTAATTTACAGTTTAATTATAGAGACTTTACTGGACAAAAAGTTGTAAACCCAGGAAAAAAAACCAAGTAGATAACATTTAACTTGGAATTTACAGCAGAAAACAAGTCAAAACCACACATTTCTGATCACTTCTTAATCAAAAATCCCCATTAAATGCCCTTCCTTTCCTGTTTTTGAGAAACCATAAAGGCTTTGAACAGATTGTTTGTTTGTGTATGTGTGTTCATGTCTTTTGCAAGTGCTCCCAGCATCATTAATAACAATATTACTTCCCAGTTTAGACTTTCGCCTGACCTTTGTGTGCCAACATATGTGTGTGTGTTCATTAGCAGCAATTGGTATTGTTCTGCATCCTGTCCACATAGCACACACACACACACACAAACACACACACACACACACACACACACACACCACACACACATATATACACTGACATATCTTCAAACTGACAACTTATTATAATTTAAACAACAAATCACTTAATAATATCTACAGTGATATCCAATAAACAAAAATATAGATTCTGATGAGGTTCTCTTATCAGACTAAAAGCACCTTTTAAGTAGGTATTAAACATACGTCCCATTAGGCACACATTTCTGTATTAAAAATGTTTTTTATTGGTCTGATGTAATATGCTAAACTTATATTTCATGTAAGAAAACCATTATAATTACCCAAAATAAAAGCTTAAAAACATCGGTCTCTGTGTAATTAATCTATATAATCTGTTTAACTTTGTGAATTGAGTTACTGAAATAAATGAACTTTTTAATAATATTCTAATTTATTGAACATGACTGTATACAATATATTCTAAGTTGAAAGTAGTCTTATTAAAGCTGTGAAGGTCATTGTTTTCATTTCACTCCAAATGTTGACTCAACAAGTGGGTTGAGGACTTTTTTTTTCAAATGGATACATTAGACAGACTACAAACTGTTAAATATTTGGTGAAGACATTTTACCTGATTCAAAATGCAGACGTCAGCAGTCTGAGGCAAACTCACAAAAGGTTTAGTGAAGTTAAAGCGATGGCTGCCTCTTTCCTCTGCAGGTGTCGAGATTCGCTACTTCACAGCTGATCTGGAGGGATTTGTGGAAGACAGTTTGTATCTTCTCTACAGTTTGTCTCAGCACCAGGCTAATAACTTCAATATCAGCTAAAACTAACTGAGACTAACAAGACGGATGAATGAAGAGAGTTGAGTAAACAGAGTCGAACCAGCTGCTGTTTGTATCCAGAGAACTGGAGTGAAATAAAATGTGAGTGTGACTGTGATTTATACCCGCCTCTGCCCCCTCCTTTCCTCTCTGCTTCTCTTTCTTATCCACATCTCCAAAGGAAGTGGGCCTGGTGCCTCGCTGCCTGCTATTCAAAATTAATGTATGTGTTTGTTTGTGGCTTCTGACATCTGAAGGAAGCCATGTATTGTGCGAGGAAACAATAGCTGAAAGTCTCCGTCCTGCATTCCTTCATACGTTCTTCTCTATATGTCACTGGTTGCTGGTTTAAATGACTGCTGCTGACATAGTTTTTATTAACCATCCAAGTTCAGCACCAAATCTGAAGGTGCAAAATTTAACAAGCATCATTAATGGTACTGTATAGTTCTTTCAAAATATATTTTTTAAATAGGACTTACTGGGGTTTAAATAAAATTTCCAATTGCCATGAGCAACTTTAATGTATCAGATTCTTAACACGTTGCTGTCACCTTTAGGTATAGGCTACAGGATACTGAGCAGAAGAATGCTATCCCACTTTTTTG
Organism: Girardinichthys multiradiatus; assembly: GCF_021462225.1. NCBI lineage: Eukaryota > Metazoa > Chordata > Actinopteri > Cyprinodontiformes > Goodeidae > Girardinichthys > Girardinichthys multiradiatus. Next base: position 10,641,239 of record NC_061814.1, read on the forward strand.
AATTGACTGGATAGAATGCTGAACTCACCTGTCTTGGTGAGAGGATGATGTCACCTAGAAAGGGCTGATTGGGAGACCCAATCTGACCCAGAGCTGTATTTTGGACTTTTATGCTGGTTATTGTTTGTCCATACCAAAAAGCAGTTTGAGACTAGGCATATCAATAAGTCCACGTGACCAGGGCACTTTGGGTCTCCTGCTGATGACTTATTTTTTCCTGTGTGACTATATCTGTGAGTGTCTGTTCTGGACATTAGCTGAGCTGTACACCAACCACGTCTTGGTGGTGAGCTGGATCAGATGGTAAGGGAGAAAGCCAGACAGATGTGGTGCACCCAATCATACAGTCAGGCTGTGCTGGGAACAAGTCCAGGAGATCTTCAATTCTTTACCAGCTTTTCAAGGAAAACATGGAACTTAGGATCCTAGTGGGCCGTGTTTGGAGCTGTCATTGCTGATGTCACTGCATTGACTTGGAGCCGTTAGATGGTTGTTACCCACTGAGGCAGTAGATTCCAAGCCAGGTAAAAGAAACCCATGGTGAAGAGAGGTATGAGGTTGACAAAGGAATACTGCAAAGCTTTATTGGCTTATAAGACTAGATGCACCTGAGGAGTATTGATAAACCAAGTGATAAGACAGGAGTGCCAGGATTTACCTCTTATTTATATTAAAATTGTTTTGGTGAACAGGGGCCCCAGACTGGGTAAGCAGTGCTTCACCAATACTGTTTACAGTGAGAATGTTGTACTCGGAGGTTCTCCTTCACATGACTGACAGCCTTTGATTTTGACAGCAGTGATTCAGGAGCCTGGGAGGACTCCTCTATCACTGTTGTTAAGGTTGCTAGGCTGGTCAAGCACCTGTGCGGTTACAAGACTAGGTGGATGGTGGAGATTTAACCCAAGTTCCTTGAAGCTCTGGTTGTTACTTGTCTGTCATGCTTGTGGAACACGGTATGAATTTCAGGATCAACGCCTTGGGACTGGCATACTGGGGTCATGGACCCTCCTTTTATAAAGAGGTACAGGAAGATGTGTTACACGTTTCTCAGCCTTTACCGGTGCACTTGAGAGGAGAGTTCATCTGATAGTCAAACCTCAGATTCTGGTGAGATAATAATTTTGTCCTAGCTTTAAAAAGCTGGAACACCTCTTTACCTTTACAACCATTTTGAGGGTGCAGGGCACTTTGCCCTATAGTAATGTTTTTTTGACTGGGATAAAGCATACAAGCATGTCCCACATGGAGTGCTGCGGGGGTTTCAGTCCCCTTACCAAGGGCCATTTGATCCCTGAACAACAAAAATGAGAGCTTGGTTGACATTGTCTTTAGTAACTCAGAGGGTTTCCAGTGATTGTTGAACTCCAGACACACCGTAGAGATTATATCTCACCATTGGTTTAGGAATAGCTCACAGTTTCCCCAGATAAACTGAAGGAGTCATATTATGGAAGTAGGTCCTAAACTAATCATTCAAGAAGACACAGGAATATAGAGCTAACAGATTAACAAGAGCAGTTTATAGGATATAACCCAATTTTAAGATAAAGGAATGTGTAGTTGTTATGTAACAAAACAAGTATATCATTAATGAAAGTATCAAGTTTCCAGAATGTTTAACATTGCATAAATTTGGTTCCTTTTTCCTTTTCAACATACAGCTTGCATAAAGGCAATATCTTAAATTGGAATGTCTGCATTTATTAGTGAGGTGTAGCCCTGCTGGTTCCAAATTCATGCTCTAGCAATAAGAACTCAAAAAACAATTATGAAATCAGAAAGAAAGATTCAATTTGTCCTTAATTTAGTACCAGTGGAGGCCAGCAGTGGGGATGTAGCTAACTGGATATCAAGAGCTGAATGGGTCTCATAGAGCACAATAGGTGTTGGCCTCATGAGGGAACAAAGTGTCAAAGAAGTTGCTGTAGTGTCAGATGTTTTCAAAATAGGCAGTTAAGTTCAAATGACTTGTAAATACAGCAGAAAACCTTATCAAAACCACAAAAATTTGCATTCAATCAAAACTAAATTATTGGAGGCATAAATGGCCAATGCATAATGTACCCATTCTCTGAAGAACAAACTTGATTAAAATGTTTTACTATAATCAATGATTTTGCTGATTTTGTAAATAATTTGGGAAAAAGAAATCTAATAAAATTAGAGGACAGCAGATGTGGTACTTTATTCCTGTCAGTCAACGTTTATTGCTCAATTCTGTATCATCATAGTCTGTATGAAACAGTTAACTAAGCTATGGTGGCAGCCTGCTACATGTTATGTAAACTTTTAGTATGATTCTCATGTTCCATTAATACAAAGTCCACTTGATCTAAATTAACCTCTAAAGTTGAAGTTGAATCACCCCTTAATATTGTCTCAATCTAATAAATTGAAGATTATTTTAATTATAAAGTGCTCAGGAAATACTAAATAAACCCATTCACTGCAGCAGAAGCAGAGTGCCATGAAAATATATTTATCCCTTACAGGGTTCATCATTTTTTTTTTTTTTTTTTGTCACTGTCATATTTACAGTCCAATTTGGTACCCTGGGAAGGCGTGGTATGGCGTATTCGTCACTTCCTGTTTTCACTGCACTCAGTGGATTGTTTGCTGTGTGAAGGCTCTCTCGTTTGATCTGATTTCTCTCTACTGTGATATCTCTTACTTGTTCTAATACATAAGCACGTTAAAACACATACTTTCTAACCATGGTCATCCAACACGAGACATCTTGAAGCCATGCTGGGAAAAAATTAAAAAAGAGATAAGAAGTTTTGGATGGATCATTAAAAAAATAACAGAAACGTTTCATACACAAAATACAGTAATAAGTCCGATAATGCCACTAGCTGTTGTACCACCCTGGATCTTACCAGAAGCACAGGTAGATATGTCATTAATGGAAAAAAAGAAAAGAACATGTATATTAGAGTTGAATACAGTACAGGAATATGTTAACAATTATTATCAATACCTTCAGATTTATACAGATGCATCAAAAACAAATGATAAAATAAGAATAGCATTCATAGTACTGGAATTTCAAATAGAAATAGGAAAACGAATCACAAATGGTTAATCGGTATACACAGGAGAAATGTTAGAAATACTTTTAGCAGTACAGTCGGTGGAAGACATAAAACCTTTAAAAACAATAATTTGTTCAGATTCAAGCTCAGTATTATTGAGTTTAAAACATAACCATTCAGACAGCAGGCCAGACATTCTACTAGAAATACAGCATACTTTCTTCAGAATACAAATGATGGGTTTATCAATAGTATTTTTATGGGTTCCAGCACATATTGGGGTTAAAGGAAATGAAATGGCAGATAAGATGGCTAAGAAGGCAACACAAAATCATATCAATTTTACAGTACATTTAAGTAAATCAGAAGCAAAGAGCATCATCAAACAAAAATTGAAGGAAGAATGGCAGAAAAGGTGGGACGGAGAAAGAAAATGAAGATGGTTTTATAGGATCAAAAAGGCAGTTGGTGAAAAAAGAACTGCAAGAAGGACCAGAAAGGAGGACAGGGTAATAACAAGACTAGGATTAGGACATACAGGACTTAATTATACACCGTTTAAAATACATAAACATCATACAGGACAATGTGACCACTGTGGGAAGGATGAAACAATTGAACATGTTTTTATAGTGTCAGAAATATGAGCTGGAAAGAAGAGGTATGAAGAGAGAATTTGAAAGGATTAAAGAAAGGTTTAGTATAATAGATTCATTACAAAAGAACATAGGGAGCAAACATATACAAATTATTTTAAGATTCCTAAAAAGAACAAAATTATTTAATAGAATTTGATTATATAAGAAAGATATTAATCCACGATGAACCACACTCCATACCAGTGGTGGAGGTAATGCACACCTACAGATTCTTGCCAACCGCCATTAAACACCAGAAGAAGAAGAAGAACACATACTTGCTGCATTTAATGTTTGGGGACTCTCTGGCACTGACCTGGACCCCCAGTCGGTTGTGGCAGATGGCCGCTCACACTGAGCCTGGTTCTGCTGGAGGTTTCTTCCTGCTAAAAGGGAGTTTTTCCTCTCCGCTGTCGCTACATGCATGCTCAGTATGAGGGTTTGCTGCAAAGTCAACGCCAGTGACTGTCCACTGTCTCTACATGCTCATCTGGGAGGAGGGAATGCTGCAAGTCACTGACTGGATGCAATCTGCTGGGTTTCCTTAGATAGAAAAACTTTTTATCCAATTTGAATAAATAACTGACTGCACTGTTCAATGGTTACGATTAATTGTAATGTATGTACCTGACTGTTGTGAAGTGCCTTGAGACGACATGTGTTGCAAATTGGCGCTATATAAATAAACTGAATTGAAAATAGTCAGTCATTTTCTACCGCTTCTTCCATTGTGGGTCACGGGGGAGCTGGTGCCTATCTCCAGCAGTCTATGGGCGAGAGGCGGGGTACACCCTGGACAGGTCGCCAGTCCATCGCAGGGCAACACACAAACAACCATATACACACACCTATGGGTAATTTAGAGTGACCAATTAACCTAACAGGCATGTTTTTGGACTGTGGGAGGAAGCCAGAGTACCTGGTGAGAACCCACACATGCACAGGGAGAACATGCAAACTCCATGCAGAAAGACCCCTGGCTGGGAATCGAACCCACAAGGCAACAGTGCTACCAACTGCACCACCATGCAGCCCCAATTGAATTGAAATTAATTAAACTTAAATGTTTCAGATCATGCAACAAAATTTAATGTCTGACAAATATAACTTGAGTAAATATAAAATCCAATTTTTAAATGATGAGACATTCAACCTGGCTTTACGTGAAAATGTAGTTGCCTTTATTTTTAAACCATAAATTAACTGTGATTAACCACAATTTTGATTAAATTTCATCAAGAATCTGAATGAAGAAATCACTTAAATATATGATGTCTGATACTAGGAAGTAGGCTAATAGATCTAAAAAAGCAACATATTGGTCAAGTTCTCTTTGTCTGAAATTAATGTTTATTTAATGATCTAAAACACTTAAAGGTGACAATAAAAAGAGAACCAAAAAAATCTGTGAGGGAGCAAATACTTTTACAGGACTGTAGCTGTCAATGTTTGCAGTTGAGACGCCCATGAGGCATCATATCTCTGCTGATGCACTGCTGTGACTGCTATGAAAGCGATTATTTTTATTTTTTGGTGCTTCTGTCCCAAGTTGTGCATCACTTCGCTGAAAATGCATTGAGACAAACTGTTTCTAGCTTTTTTAAACAAAAACTTTATTTATAGAAACTTCCTGTGAGTCCAGATCGATGAGGTAAGGAGCAGTTTTGTCCAAGAAATAATGAGTATAGATGTAACTTGTGATATCAGCTCATGACTGAAGGAGGGAATTTTCTCACACAGTTCTGAGTAAGGCTCTAATGATGCATGCAGATAATTCTGTGGTGGCCACAGGGTTTTTGTCTTTTTTCTAACAGAACTTGTGATAGATTTAAATACACCCTGATTTCCCACAGGCCGTTATTGGTGTGTTTTATCTTCCACTTCTGAAGTTGCGGTTACACCGTGTGACATTTAAAACATTGATGGTGAACAATTCTAACCCGCCATAAGCTTTTAAGTTTTACACAAAATGTAATGCAATCTAAAGTTATTTTAGATTTGATCTGAACTATAATGTTGTTGTGTAACATGTCATGGCAAATGATTCCAGGCCAAGTCTAACGCTGAGTTAACACAGCCCCAGGTTGTTTACTGATATTAAATTCCACTTTGTATTTGGACTTTGAAGTTACTCATATTCCATAAAATTTTATCAAAGAAGTATCAAAGGTCACACAAAGGCAATAAAACCTTACAGATTTCCCAAAGATATGACTGGCTTTTGACATTTATAGTGTGTTTTATAGTGTTTTTGGGCTTCATAGGATCTGTTTATGTCACAGTGTCTTTTTTGGTTCTGTATTTGTTTATGTTTAATAAATGTTTTTAGTCTTTGAGTTCCCGATTCTGGTGTTTTATTTTCTAGGTTCTGCTTTGCTCTGTGTTTACAGTTTTGGTGATTATCTGTTTAAATCTGTTTCTCCTGTTTTTGGTTATGAAGTTTATTTCCTGCCCTGTCCTTCTGTCTCTGTTCTCTCCCATGTGTTCTGTTTCCTGGCTGTGTTTACAGTTTGTTCTTCGTCAAACTCCTCCATGTCCTCGTTTGTTCCTATCTGCTTCACCTGCTCCCTCTGCTTCCCTGCCTCCTTGTCTCACCTGTTCCCTGTTCCTCTGATTACCTTTGTCTGTATTTAAGTTTGCCTTTGTCCTTGTTCCATGCAGTGTCGTCATGTCTCTTCAATGTCCTTGTGATATGTCCTCCTGATGTCTCTGTGGTTTCTCGCCAAAATACCGTAGCTTTGACAGTTTATCAAAAAGACACAAAACAGACCAACTAATTTTTTTCACAAATTTACACTTAAAACCTTGAAAAGCTGACATTGTAGGACAATTAAAGAACTAACAAATTTAAAGAAAAAATGAAGTTCGCTTTATATTCACTGTGTAAACCATCCTATTATGAAACCTTGAAACAGTAACCACACCTTTTTCCGCATAAAACCACAAACTTTAGTGTATTTTGCTGTGATTTTACTTGATAGAGACTTGATATTTTACATAGAAAATGCTTGAACTAACCATCCTTATTGTTAAACATGGTGCTGGCCAAAGCATATGGGAAGATAGATGGAGCCAAATGCAGTGCAGTTCTGGGCTGGAGGTTCACCTTCCAGCAGGACATTGACCCTAAACATACAGGCCAAACTACAATGTAATGATTTAGATCAAATTATTTGAGTTAGAATGGCCGAGTCCTTATGTCTTAATACAAAACCCAAGTAAACTTATATAAAACTACTCAACTGAAAAGTACTAATTTTAACTCCTAAGAAGTAAACTTTTATGTACAAAATAACCTAAGTGCCTCAAAGTGTTTTTCATATCTTCACACGGCTTTGTTTAAAATTTAAACATATATTTGTTTTGCAATGAAAATCTCTTACCATAAACCTGTAAGTGGTGTACATGATTGACACTAAACTGTCTGTCCAAAAACTACCTGGATTTACCAAAGCAAATAGATAAGATGGGTTACACAATTCCTGCATGAATGACTATGTTTCATTTGGCAACAAATTATTCAACTCATGCAGTGAGTAGCTTCTCATTTCTTAAAACACAATGTTGGATACACATAACGTGGTTGTGGAAAATACGCTTATCTGTTTAAAAAAGCCAAATATTGGCACGAGTCAAACGAAGAAAACGTATAAGGAGAATTGTCTAACCAACATTAACAATAAGAAGGATAGAGGGGGACCATCATTTTTCTGGAAGAAATGTAGTTGGAGGAAACTGAAACGCTTGGGACTAAATAGCTGTGTGGCTGTAAGAAAACCACTGATCAGCGAGGCTTCAATACGCTGAGAGGCTGAAGGACTGAATTCTGGAGCAATGGGAGAAGGTCATGTGGGCCAGATTGGCCCAGATTGTTTTAGGGTGACGAGCGCCTGGGGGCAAGGCACAGTTATGCACCCATCATTCCTAGGGCCTTCTCTACAGGTCCTATTATTTGGGGTTGCTGCAGTTAAATTGGTCTAGGTTTAACATTGTTATGTGCCTAAAGAATGGCTAACTACCTGAATATACTGAACGACCAGGCTTTTCCATCTGTGAATTTATCCTTCCCTAATGGCACAGGGATATTCCAAGATGATAATCCCAGGATATCTGAGTGACGTTGCCCCCACTTTCTTTAAATCAAACAAAATTGGTTTCATTTTTGTTGGGTTGTGCAGGAAAATCTATCATTTGTGCCGCTATTATTTTGAAGAAAAGAATAAAAGTTTCTAGAAGTCATCAAAGATCAACCATTCCCCCTGCATTAACCGAATCAAATGTAAATGGTGTCAATTGATTTTACTACACTATCACTTTGACGATCTTTCGAAGGTTAACCCCTAGAAAACATTACCTAAAAGCAGTCTCCTCCCATCGGGTTCACTTGCATGAAAAAATATAAACTGCAGGCTCATTTCCTACCCCTTAAAGCTAACAGGTTGTTTTTTTATGTCCATTTTATAGTTTATGGGGAGCAGATATAGCAAAAATGAGCAAAGAAGTTGCATCTCCTAACTCTTCTCTTGTACTATCCTGCAAGTACGTTTTTAAAAGAACAGCACCAGTGTATTTAATTAATCTAAAAAAATATTTTATCACATAATTTGCTCAAACCGAATCAAGATTTTCATCCTTTAATGAGGGATTGCTGCAAAGTCAACAACACAGTGCAAGCGTCTGTCCACTGCCTCTACATGCTTGTCCAGGAGGAGTGAATGCTGCAAATGACTTGATGCAGTCTGCTGGGTCTCTTTAGACAGAAAACGTTTTACCAATTGTAATGATAAACTGAATTTGACTGCTTTGCTTGATAATTAGGATAAAGTGAAATGTCCGTACTTGACTTGGAATCTATATGAGTGGATTTTGTGTGTACGTAAAGTGCCTTGAGACAATATGTGTTGTGAATTACTGCTATATAAATATACTGAACTGAATTGAATTGAAAACAATTTTATTTAAGAGTAACATCTTGGTGTTTCATCTCCTTTATGACAAATGCCATTTACAGATTAATAGAATCTTTTATTTATGTATTTATTTATTTATTCCTTTAGCTAGAGAAATATCAAAAACAAGCAGTGAGTGACTCCCTCTACCTTTTTTGTCCAAGACAACTTCAACTTTCAGCATCTTACAGTTATTAAGTATTAATCTGTGTTTGAGGGGCAAAACAACAAACTGATGGCAAACATTGTTTTTGCTAAATAGATAGTAATAAATGGGTTAAAGGTGATCGCAAAAACACACTTATCTGAATGGACTGCTGTGCAAAATGTCACTTAGGATTCATCAGGTTAAAACGTTTTGACACATGGATTGGTCTCCACAAAGCCAACACTTTATCCCTATTGAGAATCTTTGGGATGTGGTGAAGAAGAATTTATGCAGCAGTCCAACTCTACCATCATCTCTACAAGATCTTGGTGACAAATAAGCAATCCTGGACAGAAATACATTTTGTGACTTTGTAGGAGCTTAATTTAAATGATGCCACAATGAATGCATCTCATAGTCAAAGCTGTAAGCAGTCCAAGGAAATAATGGGGTGTTTGACTGTTTTTGGAAATATATTTTAAAGAACAAGTTGAATGTTAAACCAGTAATATATAGAAGCCTGTTTTAACATTGTAATGAAGCTGGACTTAAAGTTGTTGTCATCACCTCTTCAATAGCTCTTCTAAGTGGGTGCTGATATTCGTAGGTGTATGGATTTCAGTGTCCTCTTGCATGCATCACACCTCTGTTATCTGCAGCATTAAGCTAGAAGAGCGATAAAATTCCTTTCCTCAAAAGAGAACACATAGACACACATAAGCAGAAAGTGCACACATTCAACCTGACCTCTGTGGACTAATTTTAGAAGTGACTCCATTGGTGTTGCAACAAACAGTATGGAGGTGAGAAGGTGAGTTAATCAGAAGCTAGGTGCCTTTTCCAGTGCACAGCTGACAGTTATACCACTGACACTGGGAGGCTTCAAGGATGAGAATCACATTTAAAAACAATGATCTAAAGAGTGAATGTTTAGTTGTGTTTCGTGTGGACTGAGCTAGAAGGAAGCCTTAACATTTAAGGTTTAAAGGAAACCTACACACAGAAACACAAAAAGGCACTTCAGACCTCTGGATAACCTACATGGGCTTTATCACGTCAGCTTAATCTAGGAAACACCATACAATCAAAGAAAGAAGAAAAGAAGAACAGGTATAACATCACTAAACGTTTTCTGTTTCATATTTGTCACCAAGATCTTATAATTGGGCCACTTGTGATTTCGTTAAATTAAAAGGTTTGACTTTTCAAATTGTTAGGGATGATGTCATACTGCAGACCAGTGCAAAGAGGAATGGGCGGCGGACAAAGGTGGAGACCTCGGCGGCCTGATCCCCGGATGCTTAGGCTGGCTCTAGGGACGTGGAATGTCACTTCGCTGGGGGGAAGGAGCCTGAGCTTGTGTGTGAGGTCGAGAGATATTGACTAGAAAAAGGCGGGCTCGCCTCCACGCACAGCGTGGGCTCTGGAACCCATCTCCTCAAGAGGGACTGGACTCTCTTCTACTCTGGAGTGGCCCACGGAGAGAGGCGGTGGGCTGGGGTAGGTTTGCTCGTTGCCCCCCAGCTCAGCCGTCTCGTGTTGGGGTTTACCCCGGTGGATGAGAGGGTCGGATCCCTGTGCCTTCGGGTAGGGGATATGTATCTGACTGTCATTTCGGCCTACGGGCCGAGCGGTAGTGCGGAGTACCCGGCCTTCTTGGCGTCCCTGTCGGGGATGCTGAATAGTGCCCCTCCCGGGGACTCCATTATTCTGCTGGGGGACTTCAACGCCCACGTGAGAAACGACAGTGACACCTGGGGAGGCGTGATCGTGAGGAAGGGCCTCCCCGATCTGAATCCGAGTGGTATTTTGTTATTGGACTTCTGTGCTAGTCACGGAGTGTCCATAATGAACACCATGTTCAAACATAAGGGTGTCCATCAGTGCACTTGGCACCAGGACACCCTAGGCAGGAGGTCAATGATCAACTTTGTTGTCGTATCATCAGACCTTCGGCCGCGTGTTTTGGACACTCGGATGAAGAGAGGGGCTGAGCTGTCCACTGATCACCACCTGGTAGTGAGTTGGATCCGCTGGAAGAGGAGAAAGCCGGACAGACTTGGCAGACCCAAGCACATATTGAGGGTCTGTTGGGAATATCTGGCGGAGCCCTTGGCCAAGGATGTATTCAACTCTCACCTCCGGGAGAGCTTTGACCAGATTCCGAGGGATGTTGGAGACATAGAGTCCGAGTGGACCATGTTCTCCGCATCTATTGTCAATGCTGCCACTCGTAGCTGCGGCCGTAAGGTCTGCGGTGCCTGTTGCGGCAGCAATCCCCAAACCCGGTGTTGGACACTGGCAGTAAGGGACGCTGTCAAGCTGAAGAAGGAGTCCCATCGGCTGTGGTTGGCTTGTGGGACTCCTGAGGCTGCTGACCTCAACTGGGGACATTATCGGGCGGTGGAATGAGTACTTTGAGGATCTCCTCAATCCTGCCATCACACATTCCCTGGTGGAAACAGAGGCTGGGGACTCGGGGTTGGACTCTTTCATCACCCGGGCTGAAGTCACTGAGGTGGTTAAAAAGCTCCACGGTGGCAGGGCTTTGGGGTGGATGAGATCCGCCCTGAGTACCTCAATTCTCTTGATGTTGTGGGCCTGTCATGGTTGACACGCCTCTTCAACATTGTGTGGCGGTTGGGGACAGTGCCTCTGGACTGGCAGACTGGGGTGGTGGTCCCCCTTCATAAGAAGGGTGACCAGAAGGTGTGTTCCAACTACAGGGGGATCACACTCCTCAGCCTCCCTGGTAAGGTCTACGCCAGGGTATTGGAGAGGAGAGTCCGGCCGATAGTCAAACCTCGGCTTCAGGAGGAGCAGGGTGGCTTTCGTCCCAGCCGTGGAAGACTGGACCAGCTCTATATCCTCTACAGGGTACTTTGGAATTTGCCCAAACGGTCCACATGTGTTTTGTGGACCTGGAGAAAGCATTCGACTGTGTCCCTCATGATGTCCTGTGGGGGGTGCTCCAGGAGTATGGAATCGGGGGCCCTTTACTGGGAGCCATCCGGTCTCTGTACAAACGGAGCAGGACTTCGCATTGCCGGCACAAAGTCGGACCTGGAGGGGCTCGGAGTAGAGCCGCTTCTCCTCCACATCAAGAGGAGCCAGTTGAGGTGGCTCGGGCATCTATACCAGATCCCTCCTGGACGCCTTCCTCGGGAGGTGTTCCAGGCATGTCCCACCGGGAGGAGGCCCAGGGGACGGCCCAGGACACGCTGGATGGACTATGTCTCTCGGCTGGCCTGGGAACGCCTTGGGTTCCCCCCAGAGGAGCTGGAGGAGGTGTCTGGGGAGAGGGACGTCTGGGCGTCTCTGCTGAGTCTGCTGCCCCCACGGCCCGATCCCGGATAAAGCGGAAGACGAGTACGAGGGTTATACTGCTGCATTACAAAATGAATTTACTATTTTAAATATGAATTTCTTAATATGTTATAAATATACTGTGTGCATATATTTACCAGTGTTGCCAATAAATAAGTTTAATACTATATATAATGTAAATTTAAACTGTTATTTAATTCAACACATCTTGAAAACTGCCAAAAACAAAATTGTTTTAGTTTTAATGGACATCACTAAATATAAAAAAAAATTGTCTTTCCTAAGATATTTGTGGGTGAAGAACAAAAAAATGTTAACTAATTATTGATATCATCAATAATTAGGTGTTCGTACACATTAAGAAACTCCTGCTAAAAACAGTTTTAAAAACAGTTGTCTGGATCATCCAAGGTGACATGTTGATAGAAGTACAAGGGTGGGAAGACGATGAGTGATGTGGAGTTATTTTCTTTGATGAATCCACCTTCAGATTGTTTGGGAAAGAAGAAAAGTGCTTTTATCTGGAGAACAAAACGGGAGGAATAGCATGAGTAAGAAGGGTTCCTCATAGTTATGTCCAAAAACATTGTAATGAATAAGGAGTGGGTTCAAAAGGTCTTCCGACTGCTTCCAAAAATACTGGTACATTTTGGTGATGAGTATTTTTCTGTGGTGTTTCCACCCCCGTTAAGTCCCAGATCCCAAGGCAAAGGCAACAAGAGTGACACTGAACATAAATCCTTTGGACCTGTAGTTTAGGAAACCTCCCAGATCTTAGACCCACTGTGAACCTGATTTCATTTCTACAAAAGCAGGGGGAAAAAAACTCTAAATTTTGGTATGTTGGTATGATAATATGTGAGAGTAAACTTGAGGGGAAAATAGTAAGTAGCATCACAATAAGTTGCTGTGTGAAGAATCAAGTGGTTCAGAAAGTTTAAAGTGTTTAGTCAAGCTAAAACAAGAACCCCAAAAGTGTATCCTGATCAAAGAAATGTAGATGACAAAAAGACTACTGAGTACTAGATGAGCTCTTCAGAATATTCACTAATCAATCATCATGCTCTCCCCACAGTCTGTGGTGGTATCGTTGTTCCTTTTTATGTGGTGTAGCAGCTGTAAATGTGAAGCTCTTTGGTGCCATGTTATGTCATGTTTCTTAGCTTTGATTTTCTGAGGAACATTATATCCAAAAAATTACACATTAAAGGCTCTCCTTATTCTAAGCCCTCCAACCTTTTCAACCCAAGGAGGCTCCTATTTTGAGCTTGTGGGGCCTCGCATGTCTAGAATGTCGATATTCCTTAAAAAGGTTGAAGCAGATTTTCTATCAGCAGAAGTCTGCTATCTACTCCAGTTTGTGTCTGCTGTTGTTCATGTAAAATTGCAAAACTGTAGGTATGTGGACCAGTTATGACTTTTAAATAATGAAACAATAAATCAGTGTTGTCACTTTCATTACAGGTGAAGAGATGCAAAATTGACAATCTAAACAATTAGTTTTTTTGTATGCATTTTGAAGCCATTTCTGAGTTCAAACTAACTTTAAAATGTTAAAATTAGGTTTCAGTTAATTGAAATTGAGAGTAGTCTAGGCTATACCTATGCAGACGGCAGACTTTCTGCCCAATACTTATATAACTTTCATATATCGGTATATAATACGTATTTGTTTGAAACAGTCATCATCATTTACAATAGTGTTGTTTGGCCCCCTGCTGCTCACATCATGATACTGCATTAAAATGTCTACAGCAGAAGAGAAAAGTGATAATCCTCATTGATGGGAGTAAAATCAATGGATCAAATTTAAAGTATCTTGTATTTTGTTTTGTTGTGTTTGTATTGAATACTATCAATGGGAGTGGAAAACCAGTTAGAAAGATATATTAATAAGGGTGGTTTAATACCCCTAACAGTACTACAACTACTATTAAAGAACATTTTGACAGTGCACATCGTGATGAAGGTGATGTCAATAGAAATAAATGTGCATACCATACAGGTGGACTCTGTTCACTAATTAGGTGACATCTAAATGCAGCTGCTTGGCTTTTATTTAGGGATGTCAGAGTAAAAAGGCCTCAATAAAATTGTTGAAAAAACAAAACTAATTGACAGACATGTATAATTTTCATTCCATTGCACAACTATGTGCTACTTTGTGTTGGTCCTCCACATAAAATCCCTAAAAAATGATAATAATGATAAATTATTTATTTATTTAAGAAGCACATTTAAAAACAGCTAATTTGCCAAAGTGTTGTGTACATACTAAAATAAATAAATAAAAGATAAAGCAAGACATCCAACAGACATTTAAAACACATAAAATACAATCGATACAATAGAACAGTTAACTCACAACTGGTCAAATGCTATTGAGAAAAGATGTTTTTAAAAGAGACTTAAAAAAAGGAATCCAAGGATTCCTGTCTGATGTTTAAAGGAAGCACATTCCAAAGTTTGGGAGCCACAACAGAAAAGGCTCGATCTCCACTGAATTTCTGCCTAGTTTTTGGGACAACTAAAAGCAGCTGGTCGGCTGATCTAAGCTCCCTCGAAGGAAGATAAGGCTGAAGTAGATCCGAAAGGAACAGAGGAGCAAGACCATTCAAGCATTTATAAGCTAAAAATAACGTTTTAAAATTAATTCTGTAATGCACAGGGACCCAGTGAAGAGAGGCAGGACAGGTGAGATGTGTTCATATGTCAGCATGCCAGTAAGAAGATGGGGAGCAGCATATTGAACAAGCTGAAGACGTGATAGAGATGCTTGAGTGACACCAGCATGAAGATCATTGCAGTGGTCAAGACGAGTTGAGATAAAAGCATGTATCATTTTCTCCAGGTCAAGCCTTGATAAAACTGGCTTAAGCTTTGCTACTTGTCTTAACTGAAAAAACATTTTTGCAAAACAGATCTGATTTGTTTATCAAATTTAAAATCTGAGTCCATAATTATTCCCAGATTTGTTACATGCTGTCTGAGATATGACTCAAGGAAACCAACTTTAATAGGCAGGTTGCGTGAGGTACTGTTAGGCCAGAACAAAATAATTTCTGTTTTGTGTTCATTGAAGTTTAAAACGTTCAGTGCCATCCGAGCTTTGACCACTTCAAGGCACTCACACAGGGGTTGGATGGAACATGGATTTTCAGGTGTTAGAGGTGGGTATATCTGGCAGTTATCTGCATAGCAATGAAGGAAGAGGCCATGATTTCTAAACATAGAGCCCAAGGGGAGCAGGTACAAAGAAAAGGTCCTGGAACTGAGCCCTGAGGAACCCCATAAGAAAGAGGGCAGAAGCAGACAGAAAATACTAACACCGAACCTTCTCTCATTCAAAAAGGAATGAAGCCAATCCAGTGCTGTACCTTTTATACCAACCCAGTGGTCCAAAAGGGAGAATGGGAACGGGAAGAATAGTGTGGCCCACAGTATCAAACACTGCTGTAAGATCTAAAAGCACAAGAATCACAGAGCTGCCAGAGTCATTTGCTAAAAGGATGTCATTAAAAATCCTTATCATCACTGTTTCCATGCAATGTAAATGTTTTAAACCAGACAGGAAAATCTCCCCAGAGTCATTAGTGCACACTAAAGCATTCAGTTAGGTAAAAACTATTTTCTCCAATATTTTTGAAACGAATGGAAGTTTTGAGATTGGTCTAAAGTGTTAACAGACTGATGGGTCAAGGCCAAGTTGTTTTTTGTTTTTTGTTTGTTTTTATTAAAAACATCAGGGACCACACTGGAAATGATGCTGCTATTTATAATAGCAAGAACTGAGGGTCCAATTAAGGGAAACATCTCTTTAAAAAGAGATGGAGGCTTAGCATCAGCAGGAGAACCTGAACGTTCTATTTATAAACCTCTTTTAGAAATGTCAACGAAACAGGTTCAAACTGATTTAGGACAGCCGAGCCAGGAATAAAAACTGACGGGTCATGAGTTGTGGTGATATCGCTGACTCAACTTTGTTGACAAAGAAACAAGGAAAATCATTACAAATGTCAGTAGAGGCTGTCAGGATGGCAGACCATCTTTGAACGCAAAGGGAACAAACAATGGAATCTGACATATCAAAGACAAATAAAACTGTTTTCAAAATATTCAGATATTTAGTTAATAAACTCCAGTTTATAATTAAAATTCAGGTTTCAAGTTGAAGTTGTGTTTTTTGTTCTTGAGTCATATAAGTGTCATTTTAAAACTGTCTGAACATGTCCGCCAGCTGTTTGCTTTAACATTCAGTCAGAAGATGGCTACATGTGTTGAAGGGGTGGGGGCAGCCTAACTCAGGACAGCTGCTCCTCTTTCTGTTCCTGAATCCCTCCTCCTCCATTCTTTTCTTTTACTCCATCTCAGATGTAGTTCATCTGCAAAGCCAGCAGCTTCACAGATCGCTGTCTGGGTAGGAATCCTCCATACACGGAAATCCACACAGATGGTTATTGGGTGTTGCTTACAGCCTCTTATATGTGTGTTTATAGTCCAGATTTAAGGTTTGTTATGATTTTTGTTAAAAATATTGATATTCACTTAAATTATTTACCAATAGCAGAGCTGATAATTGTGGTCATACTTTCATTGTTGTTAGTGATTTTGTAACTTTGATCATGTCTGATTAACATTTAGATGTTTTTTCTTTTCCAGATGAGAAGCATCTCTGCACTTGTGCTGCTTTTGATCCTCTTTTCCCCTACATCTTCATCTCCTCTTGCAAAGGTAAACATCAACTGTGAATGGCTGGACTTTTCTCAGTCTGATCAAACAGTGTAAATATTGGAACTATTATCACAATGAAATCCTGCAATAAACAGAGTGTTAATGATGACCACAGTGATTTGCTGAAATAGTTTACAGTGTTCAAAGACAGAGTTTTAGCAAGAAGGCAGAATTTCTCCGAGGTTATGTTAGTTGATTAGGTATTACCATGAGCTGTGCTTCATTAATATTTCAAGTCTAGATTTGAATAAGTCTGCAGTATTTCAAGTGCCTGTTCTCATAAGAAACACAATTTAAGAACGTGTTGACATGTAAAACACTGGTTTAATAGATATATTTTCTTCTGTTTGTATGTTACTGTTTTGGAAATAAACTAAAAATCTTTTCACAAACAAAGGAAACATTCAAAGACCATAAGTGGGTCCTTGGGTACGAATGTGAGATGCGTTTTCGGCAGTTATGAGGATTTAGCTCTGCGGCTGTAACTGTGGTTAATGTGCACTCTGCTTTGTACTCGCTACAAGCAACGCTTTCAACATAACACAGTGAGGCTTTTTTTTATATATACGTGTTGATTCGGACAAACGTTTTAGATCATTATCCTGCTGAAAGATCTAAAGACAAACTATTTTTAGTTTCCTGGTGAAGTCCTCCAGATTTTTATTTAAAGTCTTTTGGTTCTGGTAGAGTTCATGATACGGGGACTCTAACAAGGTTTACAGGGCTTTTGGAAGAGAAACAGGCCCAGATAATTACAGAGCTTTCACCATGCTTATTAGTGGGCATGATGATGCTTTCCATCTTAGTGAAAAATCTTAATGATCACAAGATGCCTCGCTCTGCACTAGTTCTCTAATTTGATTTAATTCAAATTCAATTCAAAAATACTTTATTAATCCCATAGGAAAATTAAATGTTGCTGTAGCTCATATTATGCAGGTTTCTTCGAAGATGCTGATGGCTGTGGGCAGGAAGGATCTCCTGTAGTGGTCTGTGAGATCTTTTGAGATTTTTTTTCTCCCCTTTTACACTCACATTCATAGTGAGTGGTGGCAAGATAAATATATTCTCTGTTCAGCTTAGGGGCCTGTGGCTAAAAGAAATGGGCATCTGTGTTAGGTCATATTTATTCCCCAGGGAAACAAAGTTATAGATTACTATTGCTATTTAAAAGTTCTCGAAGCTCTGAATAACTTTAAAAATAAACATTTTAATTGTATTTATTTTAAAAGGACTGTTTGTGGTACCAGTAACGTTAGCATTGGTGATTTTGTTAAAAACTAATATTTCTCATAAATTAATCCAAATTAAAGGTTGGGTGTTCCTAAATTATAGCTAAGTGCCTTGAGACAACATGTGTTGTGAATTGGCGCTATATAAATAAAACTGAATTGAATTGAATTGAAAAAATTGTGTAGTGTGAGATTATTCTGCTGTAGTAGAAGATACATTTATATTAGGGGCTATTTACACATCTATATCAGAAGTGTAAAAAAATTTGTCCACATCTGTACATAAATAAACAAAACAATTCATGAAACAAACTCTTTTAAAATACTCAACAACCGTGCACCTTTCAGTAAAAAGTTGATAATATGAACATTTCTGCAGGTGTTGAAGCAAGCAGGGTGTCATCTTGTCTTCTCTTCATCCTCCTTTCTTTCCTCCATTCTATTCTCCTTCTCTAACCTTTTCCTTTTTGCCCCCCTTTCTCTCTTTCGTGCTTCTTTTTTTTTCCTTTTCATTTCTGTCTTTGTGTCCGTAACAACTGAAATAATCCCAAAGCAGTTTCTAATAAAGTTTCTTTTTATAAATATCAAGCAGAGCTTTAAAGCGTTAGCTGTAATGTTCCACTTGTGAAAGTAAATCTGTTGGGCTTTTTCTTTTCACTCAGACAACAATTCTGAGCACTACTCTGACGGACAGGACACAGTTAAAAAAAAAAAAAAAACTCAACAAAATAACAATAATTTACATAAAATCTGTGAAAAATATTATTTAATGGATTTTTTGTTGTTGTTTGTTTTTTGAGCAAACCCCATTAATAAGGTAAGAAATTTGCTTTGTGTCAAAATGAAATAATGACTTATCTTTTTAATATTTTACTACAAGTAAAGGGGAAACAGCAAAAAAAAGTGCAGTATGAGGAGAACGAATATTTTTACAGCGACATAAAGGTAAGATATGAAGTAATAATTACAGCTGAAACTCGGCAGCAGTGTTGTGAGTCTGCTGGCTGATAACAGCAGGTCTTCAGCACAGCAGATGTCAGCTGGACAGCCACCAGCGACAGCTGTGTGTATTGTCTCAGTGTGTTTGAGTCAGATGCGGGATCTCTGCAAGGGAGGACATTAAAAAGACCATAAAGGTGACATAATTCTTTCTGCTCTTTTTTGAAGACCTTCACAATAGTTAGAGACCAAGCAGCACTCAGGGTCCTCAAGTAAAAGGGTGCGGCAGAGTTGGAGGTTTTATGGATGGCTCTAATTTAAATCTTGAGTGAGTTGTATATTGTACTAACAGCAGCCACTGTATTACCTCACTTAAATTCCTGAGAGCACTAATCTCTGAGAGCAAATAGAAATTCCAGCATCATCTCCTCATCCAATCCAGATTAAGGATTCATCACTGCATCTCACTTTCATCCAATCACCAACAGTCCATCGCCAACCCATTTTGGTTGTACTTGTTGCAGATTTCACACTGGAAACCAACCAACATCTTTTACCAGACCCAGTGTAGATTTACCTTCTTTTCCATTGTTACATGTAACAATCCTATTGTCGGGGTCATTTTTCAGGCACATACAAGTCAGCAAGCACAGTCTTTTAGCTGCATAACCATTTGCTGAATTGGGCTTGTCCAAGTGTTTGTTTTAGAAACACAAATTTCAGGCTGATTCCACAAATTTTTCTCAACTTGCAAAACATTTGCTATTATTATGGTTTTTTAATTTTGTTAGTATTTTGTAAATATGTTTTAAAAAGCCTTTAAATATGTTTTAAAAACCGCCTTTTAGCTGCATAACCAAATATATCCAGTACAAGTTGGTGGAGGACAAATAATATTTTTTTATATTCTCTATTCCCGACTATATTCTTCTATGCCTGACTTCGTTCTGATTTGGAGGTGTTTAAAAGCAACAAAGGAAAAGCGTAAATTAGACAGAATATTTTAATTAGCACTGCACCGCTATGCAGCTGTTTCTGTTGGAATTTGTCATTCTGTCATTCATGTGGGAGGTTAAAGGTCACCATCTGGAGAGTAAAAGAGAGTGAACCTCCCCCCCACACACACTCAAACACACTTTGAATTTCTTTGTACTGCTATGGAAATGTGTCTGTGTGTTTGCGTGCACTAGGATCGGTCTGTGTGTGCCAGGACTTTCTGTGGAGCAGGAAGAGAGTGTGTAGCGACAGACAGAGGACAACCAGAGTGTCATTGTTTACAGGTTGTGTTTTTATCAGCTTCTCGTCGTTTACTGATTCTATTCAGATCACTGACACAAGTCTTGTGTCCTACAGACTGCAACATTTATACGGGTTGGACAATGAAACTGAAACACCTGTCATTTTAGTGTGGGAGGTTTCATGGCTAAATTGGACCAGTCTGGTAGCCAGTCTTCATTGATTGCACATTGCACCAGTAAGAGCAGAGTGTGAAGGTTCAAGTAGCAGGGTAAGAGCACAGTTTTGCTCAAAATATTGAAATGCACACAACATTATGGGTGACATACCAGAGTTCAAAAGAGGACAAATTGTTGGTGCACGTCTTGCTGGCACATCCGTGACCAAGACAGCAAGTCTTTGTGATGTATCAAGAGCCACGGTATCCAGGGTAATGTCAGCATACCACCAAGAAGGACGAACCACATCCAACAGGATTAACTGTGGACGCAAGAGGAAGCTGTCTGAAAGGGATGTTCAGGTGCTAACCCGGATTGTATCCAAAAAACATAAAACCAGGGCAGCCCAAATCACGGCAGAATTAAATGTGCACCTCAACTCTCCTGTTTCTACCAGAACTGTCCGTCGGGAGCTCCACAGGGTCAATATACACGGCTGGGCTGCTATAGCCAAACCTTTGGTCACTCATGCCAATGCCAAACGTCAGTTTCAATGGTGTAAGGAGCGCAAATCTTGGGCTGTAGACA
Organism: Girardinichthys multiradiatus; assembly: GCF_021462225.1. NCBI lineage: Eukaryota > Metazoa > Chordata > Actinopteri > Cyprinodontiformes > Goodeidae > Girardinichthys > Girardinichthys multiradiatus. The sequence goes on from NC_061814.1 coordinate 10,662,223, forward strand.
ATGTGAAACATGTATTGTTCTCTGATGAGTCCACCTTTACTGTTTTCCCTACATCCGGGAGAGTTACGGTGTGGAGAAGCCCCAAAGAAGCGTACCACCCAGACTGTTGCATGCCCAGAGTGAAGCATGGAGGTAGATCAGTGATGGCTTGGGCTGCCATATCATGGCATTCCCTTGGCCCAATACTTGTGCTAGATGGGCGCGTCACTGCCAAGGACTACCGAACCATTCTTGAGGACCATGTGCATCCAATGGTTCAAACATTGTATCCTGAAGGCGGTGCCGTGTATCAGGATGACAATGCACCAATACACACAGCAAGACTGGTGAAAGATTGGTTTGATGAACATGAAAGTGAAGTTGAACATCTCCCATGGCCTGCACAGTCACCAGATCTAAATATTATTGAGCCACTTTGGGGTGTTTTGGAGGAGTGAGTCAGGAAACGTTTTCCTCCACCAGTATCACGTAGTGACCTGGCCTCTATCCTGCAAGAAGAATTGCTTAAAATCCCTCTGACCACTGTGCAGGACTTGTATATGTCATTCCCAAGACGAATTGACGCTGTATTGGCCGCAAAAGGAAGCTCTACACCATACAAATAAATTATTGTGGTCTAAAACTAGGTGTTTCAGTTTCATTGTCCAACCCCACCATCGTCATTTGTCATTAGGTTTTCTTTACTTCCTTTAAAGTATCATCATGTAATGCAACATCAAAACAGACTAAGAGAAATATGAACATATATTTATAAATTAGAACAAATACATTTAAGTAATAGAAAACCACATTTTTGGGCTATATTTTCTATTTCCTGTTATTGTTTTTATTAATATATATATATATATATATATATATATACAGGGGTTTGACAATGCAACTGAAACACCTGGTTTTAGACCACAATAATTTCGGATGTGGGGAAAACAGTAAAGGTGGACTCATCAGAGAACAATACATGTTTCACATTGTCCACAGCCCAAGATTTGCGCTCCTTGCACCATTGAAACCAACGTTTGGCATTGGCATGAGTGACCAAAGGTTCGGCTATAGCTCCCCGGCCGTGTATATTGACCCTGTGGAGCTCCCGACGGACAGTTCTGGTGGAAACAGGAGAGTTGAGGTGCACATTTAATTCTGCTGTGATTTGGACAGCCGTGGTTTTATGTTTTTTGGATACAATCTGGGTTAGCACCCGAACATCCCTTTCAGACAGCTTCCTCTTGCGTCCACAGTTAATCCTGTTGGATGTGGTTCGTCCTTCTTGGTGGTATGCTGACATTACCCTGGATACCGTGGCTCTTGATACATCACAAAGACTTGCTGTCTTGGTCACGGATGCGCCAGCAAGACGTGCACCAACAATTTGTCCTCTTTTGAACTCTGGTATGTCACCCATAATGTTGTGTGCATTTCAATATTTTGACCAAAACTGTGCTCTTACCCTGCTAATTGAACCTTCACACTGTGCTCTTACTGGTGCAATGTGCAATCAATGAAGACTGGCTACCAGGCGGGTCCAATTTAGCCATGAAACCTCCCACACTAAAATGACAGGTGTTTCAGTTTCATTGTCCAACCCTTGTATATATATATATATATATATATATATATGAACTAAGCACAAAAAAGGAGAAAATATGTTTGGTTAATTTTTTCTTTGTTGTAGCAATGCTTCTTGGCAATCAGTCTTATACAGTTGGAAGCTTGTTCATTTCCCCTTAAATGGTGCCACAGTTGCAAGGAAAATCCTGTCTACCGATACCAAACTACTTCTGGTGGAGGCAGTATAATGGTGTGTGGTAGCATCTTCCTCACTGGATGAATAAGGCTTGTCTTTACTGGAGGCAATTTCAATGCACAGAGATAACAAGATGAGATTCTGCAATCAGTGGGAGCTCTATATCACCACTCCTAGAAACTGAAAAAATGATTTTCTTTACAACTTTGCTACTATTTAAAGGGAAAGAAATAGGCTTTCCCTGGTATAAGATTTATCACCAAGAAACTTTGTTACAACAAAGAAATTATTAGAAATTAACCAAGCGCAAATTTTCTTACTTTTTCGTGCAAAGTTTGTGTATTGCAGTGCTAATGTATTGAAACATTCCTAATGTATTTAATTTTCGTTTCAATCAGACTTATTTGTAATCTTTTAAAATGATTATGATCAATATTTCTCTAGGTTTTCTGGAGGAGGCCTTATAAAATGTTGTACTGTTACTGTGTGGATAAGGACCAGCATGATACGCCATTATTACCAGATTGTTCAGTGTACAGTCTGGTTATCAGGCTCAAGTTCTTCACGTATCAGGGTTGGTCTCCAGTGTTCTAGATTTACCTTACTTGGTCTCGCAGCCACCTGCCTGCATCTCCACTCAGTGACCAACCTGTCCACCTTCCAGTGTGATCTTATGTACAGTGTGTGGTTGAGCCTGCGGTACTTGACAAAAAATAAGTAAAAAAGTAACAAAATTCTTAAGAAAAACTTTAAAGTCTCTTAGGAAATCTGAAAACTGTTAATCAATACTACTACAAAGAAAGGGCTGGTTGATTTCAAAATTGTAAATAAGGAAGGGCTTGATTAGGACTTTTACTCTGGATCAGTTCTTTTTCCTCATTTATGTGTGGTGTACCCCCAACAAGACATGCTGATTCGGCTCAGTCTGCATTGCTATGATGAGGTCTTGTTTATGTTCTTTAGAGATAAAATGTTTAACAATATAATATTTTGAAAATAACATATATTTTAGCTGCTTTTGTACATACTTCAGTTGATTATGTTTTTTTGACATTAGTCTTGTTGTTTGCAGCATTGTGGGGAATCTGAACACTGGGTGTGTGGCAGTAACAACAAATCTTACAGGAATCACTGTGAGCTGCACAGAGATGCTTGCATCACCAAGACTAAAATACATGTGGCTCACAGAGGACAGTGCGTGGGTAAGTACACACATTTATAAAATGCTGTTGTCACTCTGTACATGACATAAATTGTGACGTTATTTGGCTTGTTTATTTCTTTCTCTTGTCTTTTGCCTTGCAGGGAATCTGGGAAAGACAGATGTCGGCCCCAGTAAGTGTGACTATCATAACAGATTTAAAACGTGCATATCAAGCCATTTATGTTGTAAATTATGGTTTCAGATCTCATGTTGCATGTGGATATGTCTGCCTCTGCTGTTTTTAGTTGTGTGTTTCCTGTCTGAGCGTGATCGGCTGAGAGAGCAGGTGATCCAGTGGATTTACTCAGAGATGGCACAGGATCATCGGGCTTCAAATGCATCATCATCATTATCATCCAGTGATGTCTTGCAAATGTATTTTCAGGTCATACCATGTCTAAACATCTTAAAAACAGCACCTCAAACTTGTTTATGATCGATCATTTTGGCAAGAAAAAGAATAAGAAAAAGATTTTACAAGAAAATGATGCAGTGATCTGGTATCAAATTGACAAAGTTTGTAGATCACAAACTACTTTGTGGTTAGATCCATTGCTGAAATGAAAAAATGGTGACTATGTTGTAATATTAATAGGTATAAATTAGCAAAATACTGGTGAAACCAGATATTTACGCACACTGTTTGAAAAAGAGATGTAATCCTTGTATTCTCACTGTCTGACATTAAATCAGAGTACATGTTTCCATATTTAGGTCAGTTAGGATAAAAAAAATCAATTTGCTAAACCCAAATGAGGGAAATAAGATTTTAGAGAATTGTAATTTTCTTCAAATCTTAAAGTGACTGTTATAATTCCCTTTTAAACGGTATGTATCAGGTCAGATGTTTCGAGTATTCTTTCACTAACCTTCTCACAGTGGTTTGCAGAATTATGGCCCAATCCTCCTGACAGAACTGGTATAACTGAGTCAGGTTTGTAGACCCCTTTGCTTGCACACAGCTTTTTAGCTGTCAGCAAATTTTAAATGGGAGTAGGAGCAGGACTTTGTGATGGCCTCTCCAAAACATTAACTTTGTTATTCGTAAGCTATTTACAGTGTACTTATTTTTCTAAGATTGTATTATTGCTAAGAATAAATTCAACCAGTAAACATTTTTGGCACAGTATTTGACCAGCTGATGTTTTTGAATTGCACCAGTTCAGCAGTATGGCAAAAAAGGCTTCAGCTAGTCTACTAGGTTCATCAATCCTTTATAAATGATTAAACTGTTTCACATTGGTGCGATTACATATAATGACTCGAAGCGTCTGCTTGCTATTATTGTATTTTTTATTACAGACCTATGATGACGGTGATTCCCAGCTGGATTCCAAAGAGTTCCTGCGCTTCCTGAATCACAACGAGAGCGCTCTGAACCTCACATACTCCGATACTGAGGGGACTAACCAGCTACTAAGGTTTTTATTTTACTGATACTTCAGCTATACCCCAAACCCTGAACAGTGTTTTGTCCCCAACAATTGTAGTTGAAAAAAATGCAATTCCAGAAAATCCTTTGTCTCACTCAGGTCTTTTTGTGTTGATGCTTTAATCGAGCTGTCAGATGAAAATTTCGACTGGAAGCTAAGTGTAACTGAGTTTATCAACTGTCTGACCCCCACCTACAACCCACAGGAGAGAAGTAGGGAATAAATGAAAATTTTTAGAGTAGATGTTTAGATACTGTAGAAATAGTGGAAGATGTGTTGTTTAACTTGTTGCTCTTGTTTGTATTTCACTGTGCAGAGTGTGCATTGGAGGATGAAGTGTTTGAAGATGGAGCTAAAACCCAGAGAGGATGCAACAAGTGTGTGTGCGCCTGTGGAAATTGGGTGTGCACTGCTCTAACATGCAACGGTGAGACCGAACAAGGGCACATTTTTTTGGTTATGTTCAAATGCGCTGCAGTCTAGAAGGGCTTTATGTACATTGCCTTTCAGGGGGGCATCAGCTGAAAAAGCATGACCAAGAAGGAGAAGAAGAAATGACAGAATATGAGTGGAGGAGGACAGTGGCTGAACTCAACTCTTTACAGGTTTCATTCTTTTAAAGCTGCATTTATTATCTCGATTTAAATTGTAATTAGGTCACTTTAAATCCATCCATCCATTGTCTGCCCATCCTTGCAGGGTTGGGTGGGGGAGGGTGGCCATTAGGCAACAAGCAGGGTACACCCTGGAGAGGTCACCAGTCTATCACAGGGCAACATAGACATACAGGTCCTTCTCAAAATATTAGCATATTGTGATAAAGTTCATTATTTTCCATAATGTCATGATGAAAATTTAACATTAATATATTTTAGATTCATTGCACACTAACTGAAATATTTCAGGTCTTTTATTGTCTTAATATGGATGATTTTGGCATACAGCTCATGAAAACCCAAAATTCCTGTCTCACACAATCAGCATATTTCATCCGACCAATAAAAGAAAAGTGTTTTTAATACAAAAAACGTCAACCTTCAAATAATCATGTATTATGCACTCAATACTTGGTCGGGAATCCTTTGGCAGAAATGACTGCTTCAACTGCTGAGGTCTTATGGAGGCCCAGGGTGCTTCGATAGCGGCCTTTAGCTCATCCAGAGTGTTGGGTCTTGAGTCTCTCAACGTTCTCTTCACAATATCCCACAGATTCTCTATGGGGTTCAGGTCAGGAGAGTTGGCAGGCCAATTGAGCACAGTGATACCATGGTCAGTAAACCATTTACCAGTGGTTTTGGCACTGTGAGCAGGTGCCAGGTCGTGCTGAAAAATGAAATCTTCATCTCCATAAAGCTTTTCAGCAGATGGAAGCATGAAGTGCTCCAAAATCTCCTGATAGCTAGCTGCATTGACCCTGCCCTTGATAAAACACAGTGGACCAACACCAGCAGCTGACACGGCACCCCAGACCATCACTGACTGTGGGTACTTGACACTGGACTTCTGGCATTTTGGCATTTCTTTCTCCCCAGTCTTCCTCCAGACTCTGGCACCTTGATTTCCGAATGACATGCAGAATTTGCTTTCATCCGAAAAAAGTACTTTGGACCACTGAGCAACAGTCCAGTGCTGCTTCTCTGTAGCCCAGGTCAGGCGCTTCTGCCGCTGTTTCTGGTTCAAAAGTGGCTTGACCTGGGGAATGCGGCACCTGTAGCCCATTTCCTGCACATGCCTGTGCACGGTGGCTCTGGATGTTTCTACTCCAGACTCAGTCCACTGCTTCCGCAGGTCCCCCAAGGTCTGGAATCGGCCCTTCTCCACAATCTTCCTCAGGGTCCGGTCACCTCTTCTCGTTGTGCAGCGTTTTCTGCCACACTTTTTCCTTCCCACAGACTTCCCACTGAGGTGCCTTGATACAGCACTCTGGGAACAGCCTATTTGTTCAGAAATTTCTTTCTGTGTCTTACCCTCTTACTTGAGGGTGTCAATAGTGGCCTTCTGGACAGCAGTCAGGTCGGCAGTCTTACCCATGATTGGGGTTTTGAGTGATGAACCAGGCTGGGAGTTTTAAAGGCCTCAGGAATCTTTTGCAGGTGTTTAGAGTTAACTCGTTGATTCAGATGATTAGGTTCATAGCTCGTTTAGAGACCCTTTTAATGATATGCTAATTTTGTGAGATAGGAATTTTGGGTTTTCATGAGCTGTATGCCAAAATCATCCATATTAAGACAATAAAAGACCTGAAATATTTCAGTTAGTGTGCAATGAATCTAAAATATATGAATGTTAAATTTTCATCATGACATTATGGAAAATAATGAACTTTATCACAATATGCTAATATTTTGAGAAGGACCTGTAGAAGACGAATCATCATGCTCCCACACACACAATCATACTTAAGGGCAATTTAGAGTAACCCAGAGGTTCCCAAAGTGGGGGGCGCGCCCCCTAGGGGGGGCTCAGCGTCATTGCCGGGGGGGGGGGGGGGGGGGGGGGGGGGTCAGTATAAATAACTGAAAAAAAGAATGCTTGGACACTGTTAGCATAATGGACAGGTTTCTGGCGGGACTCCCACAAAAACGTAAAAAAGAAGATGAAGAATCACCAAATTTGCTTCCAAAACAACATTCTTCAAAGCCAAAGGTTAGAAAATATGACAAATCATATCTTGCCTTGGGATTCACCTACACAATGGTGGGTAATGAGGAGAGACCGCAGTGTGTTGTCTGTCTTAAAGTGCTTACTTGTGACAGTTTGAAGCCTAACAAGCTCAGATGCCACTTGGAGACAAAACATCCAGAGCACAAAGATAAGGCAGTTGATTTTTTTTCGACAAAAACTCGTAAACTGCTGTGCCCAGCAATGTCTCTTTACTAAAGCTGCATATGTACCGGCAAACGCTCAACTCAGCTCATATAAAGTTGCTTACCGGGTGGCAAAGTGTAAAAAGCCGCACACAATCGCGGAGGAATTAATACTTCCTTGTGCTATGGACATAGTTTCGACTATAATTGATGACACAGCAGCCAGCAAACTACGGGCTATTCCTCTGTCTAATAATACTATCGGTAGGCGCATTAATGACATTTCAAAGGACATAGAGGAGCAACTTAATGACAAGGTGCGTGACAGCCGCTTTGCTCTGCAGATGGATGAAGCCATTGATGGTAACAAAGACTGCTTACTGATAACTTACGTCAGATTCATAGATGGAGATGACATGAGGGAGGAGTTGCTTTTCTGCAAACAAGTTCCCGGCAGAGGAACTGTTTAAAATCATTGACTCATACTTGAAAGAGGCCAATCTGAAATGGGAGGACTGTGTGGGGATCTGCACAGTCGCCACAGTCAACTACATCAAAACACGACCTGTCAAAGCCCGGATTTTGTCGGCACTGTGTGAGGAAATGGACTCTGAGCACAAAGCCGTGTTGTTTCACAGTGAGTCCCGATGGTTGTCACGTGGGAAGGTGTTGTCCACGGTCTTTGATCTGCGAGATGAGATTCGCATCTTTTTGAAGGAAGAAGGCTGTGGACCTGCCCACAAATGTCCCTGTAACAAGTTCCTGATGAAACTTGCATACCTCAGTGACATATTTTTAAAAGTGGATGAACTGAATTTGCAGATGCATGGCACAAACACACAACTCCCACATCTGGCAGATAAAATCACATAATTCATCAGAAAACTTGAGATTTGGCAGCAGCGACTGAAAAACGATAACGTGGACTCATTTGAGAACTTGAAATTATTCATTGAAGACAACAAGCTGCAGAACAGTCATCTCATGCATGCAAGCACACATCTCTGCCCTTCAGAAACATTTCCTGAGATATTTCCTGGTGCAGGATTCCAAAGAATATGACTGGATCTGTGATTCCTTCAGTGTAAAACTACCTACAAACTTCAGCACATCAGAGGAGGAACAGTTCATTGATGTCACCTCTAATTCAACAATGCGGCTACAGTTTAAGTCAAAGACACTGGCTGCATTTTGGATTGGAGTGGAGAAAGATTATTCACTGCTAGGTAAGAGAGCCCTGGCCATACTTCTCCCTTTTGCCACATCCTACCTTTGTGAGACAGGTTTTTCTGCTTTGGCCTCAATCAAGACAAAATACAGATCAAAGCTGGACATTGAAAACGAACTTCGAGTGGCAATCTCACATCTGCAACCCAGATTTGAGAAGATCTGCAGCAACAAGCAGGCTCACACCAGTCACTAAAAATATATGTAAGATGCTGTTTTCACAAGAAACCTTATTTTTCCTCTCAGAGAGTTGTTTGTGTTTTACACCAATTTTTCACATTTTTGAAAAACGTGTTAATAGCAATGTTGAATATTGTTATACTGTAAAAAATTTTACATTTGAAATATTTACACTGTAAAAGGTAAAATGGTTTGTTGTTTTGTTACTTGAATGACTCTAGTTTATTTTATTGCAACCTGTAATTTACTGCAGTTTACTGAGTTGTAAAATAAATTGCAATAGAGTTTGTAAACAAAATACGTGTGTCTGGTTGGAGGGTCAATGTGTGCTGGGCTGGGGAGCAGCAAAATTTGCCTATAAATCAAAGGGGGGCCCAGGACAAAAAGTTTGGGAACCACTGGAGTAACCGATTACACATGTTCCTACAACGGTGGGAGGAAGTCGGAGTACCCAGAGAGAACCCACGCATGCATGGGGCAAACATGTTAAAACACTCCAGGCTGAGATTTTACACTCAATACCTGCTTGGTGTAATGCAACAGTTCTAAAAACTGCACCACTGTGTAGTTTACGATAGATATAAGAGGAGCTATGTACACAAAGTCAGGACAACAGAGGCAACTTTAATCTGAATATCACAGTCATTTCTTTTTCATGTGTGTCATTTGTCTTTAATTGTCATGAACACAGAATTGTATTTAGAAATGTTTTTAACCTCAGTGAAACACTGTAACTGCTCTAAAATGCTCTAGTAACTATGGCAAGCTTGTATGTAGCACTGTAACATTGTCATATATACAAAAAAACACATTAAAAATGGAGAAGACGGCATGAAGCATGCACACAAAGAGGATGTGCTGACAAACTTGGTCAAGGATTAAGTAAAAATTGTGGCTATGGCATAGTTGTTTTTAAAGTTGTCTATCAGTTATTCACACAATAAAGGAGGACATTTTAAATTAATTTTCACTTTACAATATGTCTCAGAAACGTTTTTTTGGGCAAACTAAAATATCTTTTCCATATGAACTTTTGCTTATTTGCACAACACTGTTATTGTTATATAACTGAGTGGTTGAGATTCTGTTGCCATTATTGCCATTATTCAGTTTTTACTTCACCTTTCTGTTTAATTAATTACATGTAAAGTCATTAATGAAGGTCCTGCTTTGTGAGCTGGAAGTGAAATTCAGAGCATTCTCATCAAGGAGTTGCAAACATTTGCTTTGGAAATAAGACAAACTGTTGACACAGGCAACTGTATTTAAATTCAAACTTAAGACTTCATTAATACAACAATAACATTAATTATTATTTTATTTTAACAATTATTAATTAATAAATAGGCTAATTAATAGAAGTAACTAACATCATGGAGGCACTTCTTTTGCTCAGCTTGAACATGTTTAAATAATTTAGCACATGGCTCATCAAAATAACATACTTTCTATTTAAAACAAGCGAAAAATAAATATTTAGTTAAACAAGGTAATTAAATTTGATCCTTTAGCTTTTTAAAATAAGCAAATGACTTTTTTTGACAGTGATTTAAAGGCTCTATGAGTCTACAGCTCATCTTAATGTAGTTTAAAATCCATCTCTTTCCTTCAAGTGTGCTTGATCAATAATATGTGAATATTCTTCCCATTTTCTTCAGGAGATCTCCACTGCTGGGAGCTAAGGTCACATCACGGAAACAAATGGAGCAGTTAATATCTGACACATTCCCAAATTGGACTTTGTTTTGTTGCGCTCTCAAATGGTGTATTTGGTTTGGCTTGGCTTTTTCACAGTTTTTGTTTGAGATCATTCAATTGTTTTAGGGGTTCAGATTCTCACAAGATGATTTGGGATTACATATTCCCGTGACAGTAGATTGTTACTTCTTCTTTAATGAGTAAACCTGTTTGCAGTTACTACTCTGCTAAAATATGTACATTAGCAACATGTGGGGATTATTACCTCATGTTTGACCAAATTTAAATGAAGAATCACAGAACAAACCAAAAAGTGTTCATGTAAAATAATAGAAGAAACAAAAAACAAGACAATACGTATGTAAAAGTGAAATAAAACAAATGGTTAAATGTCTTTACTGGTTTAACCACATTGTCATCAGTAAGGTCTCCAGACAGGCTCCTCACTTCTCATGGTAAGATATGACCCTTCTATGTAATTGAACATAGGTGCAACAATGTTGCGGTCCTCCCCTGTGTTTTGGAGTGGTTGGTTTGATCCGTAGTAGAAACTGCCTGCCTGGAATGGACCACTATGGCTCCTCAGAGGGGGAACATGAGGAGCAGAGGACAAGTAGGAGTTATATGGAGGAGACTGGGTGGAGAAGGGCACAGTGGGCAGATGATGCAGTCTAGGAGCTGGAGTGAAGGAGGATGTCAGAGATGTCACCTGACCAAGAAGTGATGGCTCATTGGTCCACAAAGAGGAGGAAAAGGATCTGCAGTCTGAGAATAAAAAACGACAAGCCAAACAAATCTGACTTCAGAGAGCCTTCAACTGTCCATTCTGTTACTTCAAATCATGTTTTAAAAAACAGATAATTCAGCAACTGCTTTGCAAATGTTTCCATTACACCTGCATTTTGACATTGCTGATGAGATGTTTTGATCAGTCGCTATGCAGATGATAGTCTGATCAACATAAACAAAGGCCCATTTCCACCAAGAGCACTATGTGCGACAGATTAAAAAAAGGAGTCTTCTAATTTATGTCTTCGGACCCAGTGATACTCTTGGCTACACTTGGAAAGATTTGGAAAGCTTGAGGCTGACAGAAATTATCACCTAAACAAAACTGTACAAGTTAGGAGTTTTTATCCAGTACGAAAGTTGTTTTTTGCCATTATGTTATTGTTTTTATATATTTCATTTCTTTTTATCTTTTAATTATATCTTGCACTGGTATTTGGTTCTCCTCTATCTTATATACAACCCTTTGGTGAGTGGCATTTGTTTTAAATGTGCTTCATTAATAAATTTCTTGTCCCGTAGTAGGTGAACAAAGAACATCTTTTGAAATTTTTGATATTTGTAAAGAAGTAATTACCATTAAAACAACACCTTTGTAAACACTTTGACACTAGTAGTATCTTGTTCTTTTAATGTGTCCTGATCTATTTAATTGTTTTACATTGCTATTGATCACTTAGAGAAAAGGAATTATTTCCTTTAATTTCACAACTGATAAAACAACAAGATGTAAAATTTTATCTTTCTCCTCAACAATCTGTTTCATCAAGTTATTGATTTTACAAGAATGTTTCAACTGACTACACCCCCTAGCATATTTGGCATATTATACAAGAGGGCAAATTTATGGAGAAAATAAAAGGTCTTCCTGCTACTTGGAGAATTATTCTTTTGGCCCCCAACTTAGGCACCTTCAGAATTTCATCAGGAAAGACAATGAACTTCTTTCTTGCTCCAGATATCCTAATTTGTGTGTTATTGGTGTGGAACACTTACCATTTAAGTCACTTGATATTTTATTACAGTGCATTTCAGATTAAAAACATGTGACTATGATTTTGCATACATTTTGAATGAGATCAAGATTATTATTTAAACATCCCATACCTAATGGGGTAGTACTGCTGATGCTGCTGGGAGTCCGGAATATTCCTGATTTCAGCTCTTTCTGTCTCTGACCTAATAAAGTAAGAAAAAGCATGAATTCAAACTGAAGGAAAGCTTTGTTAATGTAAAATTAAACCTTTGGATATTTCTTCCCAGGGTTTACTAACGTCTTGGCAGTCGAGGTCCATCCACAGTAATCTTAATGGCTCTGTGTACCGTGGCTACTTGAGGAGGTGAGGTCAGAACATTAATTGACAGGGTAAAGGTTTTACCTAAAAAGAAAAAACCCATTGAGGTATACCAGAAGATCAGAGGCAACATGGGGAAATTTTCAGAAACATTATTCTGTTTTGGCACTTTTTTTGTGTCCCATTGTAAAATGTGAAATACCATTACAATAAAAGCAAAAACATTTAAGAATATAATTTTTTTTCTAAGTATAGTTTGGGATGTCAGGAAACTGCAATGACTTCTTCATGCTGGTGAGCATTAGAATTAACCAAAAACAGTATGCGTCTATTACAATAGCTGCAAGTTTTATTTTACAGATAAACATGACTGAGATAATAGTGGTATTAGGTAATACTGATGCTCAAAAGGCTATTGCCAGTCTTCATCTTAAAAAATAACATAAATAATATAATGAGGCAACTGTTGTACCTCTTCCACTGCGACCTATGAAGCGGAGATCGTTGAAATGGGCATAACCTTGCTTCATTGTTGCTGTGGCATTGCGTAGCTCGGCGCTGCAATTGTCATCATTGCCAGCCATCACTGTCACAACCACACCGTCTGGCACATCATTACCCAGTGCGACTACCTGCAAAATGCAAAAACACCAAATCCCAGATTCTTGAAATCTGAACTCTGGTAAACGTACTTCTAAGCTCTTTAATGACATTTGACACTGAACTAAAGCAGAAACAGAGAGGATTGATAGACTGGTTGCTCACTGTGAAAGCTCTTGGCAGGGTTTTGTTACATCTCCAATGCCGCGGCAGAATGCTGCAGAGGAAGTTTGGGCTGTCGGTGGGTACTAGGCCTCTTTGGGATGCGGTGTCGTGTTGCTGCAATGGAATACTCCCTTCCTGCTCATCCGGTTGTTGAAGTTTAGGGGACGGAACCTGCCGACATTTCCCCACAGTTCCTGAAAAAAACCAGAGTTATAGAAAGTTGACTTTTTTATCCTTTCTGTTCTTTTATCCAAGAACTTAGAAATATGCTGAATGTTTTAGCATCCTGTGCTTAATTTAAATTTGCATCCGAATTGCATGTTGGTTTCAAAACCTTGAAAGTGTAATTTAGTTCATGCAATAAAAGGAGCCTAACAGATTATTCCAACTCATCAGCTTCGTGCAGTATAGTGGACTAGTGGCTTTGCGGTCTGCCTGTCTCCACCCCATGATGAAGTGGACCACTTTCTGGGTCCGGGTGCTGGTTGCCCCTCTGGGATATCTGTACCTGGACCTGGGAGTATAGAGTGTGTATATAATTCCAAAGCAGTTTCAAATAAAGTTTTAGTAAACATATCAAGCAAAGCATTATAGCAATAGCTGTAATGTTTCACTTGTGAAATTAAATCTGTTGGGCTTCTTCTTGGCACTCAGACAACAATTCTGAGTGCTACTTTCATAATCCAACCAAACAGCTATTCAACCAATAAACTGAGCAACCAACTATTTATTCATCCAAACAGGCACCCAACCAACAAAGTATCCAATCATATAAGCAGCATATTATAGGGGCTTCATAAATTACTATTGCACTTAAATACTAACATAAGCCAATTTAGTATCACTAAATAAAACCCAGCTTCTCTTCACTGAAAAATTCCACAACTCATTCATTTACTTTACCTACAACCAATTAACCAAACTTTTGGTCCAACAAATCATTTATTCAATTAATTAATCATTCATTCATTCATCCAACCAACAAACTGACTAATGATTAATTTAATTAGAAACAAACTAGGTAATCACCTATTCATTCAAGGCACCAATCAAGTAATCCTAACCAACCAACAAAAAAACAGACAAATTATTTATTGAACCAACCATTCATCTAACCGGCCAACTAGCAAACCACCCAACCATTTAGTAAGCCAACAAACCAACCAAATAACTATGCATGCAACCAACTACACATTAATTCTAATAACACACCAACAAACTAACCATCCATGCAACAAATTGTTTGATCATCCAACTAACCAGCTATCCATTCATTCTAGGGAAATGTTAGGGTTTATTTTTGGATAAAGTAGAACAATAGTTTACTCTCTTACTCAAACAACCACACACCTATTCATTTTTAATATAAGCCAATCAACCAACCAACAAACTCTTCATTAATTTAACCAACTAACACACCACCAAACTACTTTCTGAACCAAGCATCCAATTTTTCATTGACCCAGCTAATCAACTAGCTAATTATGTATTAACTGAACCAAGCCTTTAACAAAAAAACAAAAACTTTCATTGAACCAACCAACTAAAATATTCCACCAAGTAACTCACAAACCAGCTTTTAAATATTTATTAATCTTATCCACAATTAATTTTGTCAATCATCCAGCTATTTTAAAAGGGCTAAACTGTTCTTTTTCTATTCTTTCTACTATTGAAAGCAATAGCAAACTATAGGTGAATAACCATAAGCTGCTTACTGCAACCCAAGGTCTCACAGTATAATGTGGAATACATCGACATAATTGTTGCATTGTAGATTTTCTCTAGTCTTTGTTACAATCGACACTGTATGGTAAATATGAACAAAACTACATTTCCCATAACCCCGTAGTCCCTGGGACACTACGTCATCACCTCGCGTCAAAATATACCTGGATCAGGAAAATCAACAAGCGCATCTTCAGTTGAGTGTTTCTGCTTGATTCCGGTGAGACTTTTCTCTTCTTTGTCCTTTATTCTTCTTGTCCGTAGCCCCCGTTCCCTCCTCCTGTCCACTTTGGTTTCTTTATTGTGTTCAGCTCACCGCAGTGTTTGAATAGGAGGGAACTGCGCCGCATTATTATTCAGATTGAACTGCCGGGGGGAAGTTAGTGCGGTCGGGGCACCTGTCCCACTGTCTGGCTGCCTGCCTTTGCTCTGTTTGTGTGTTTATTCGCCTCACAACCTTTCTGCTATCTTGTTGTTTTAGGCTTTTGTCTCAGCCAGCGTTCTTTTCACAGGAAAAGTGATCCTAAATACGAAAACCAAACTTGAACAACAATACAGGGGAAAGCAGGCTTCAGGTCTACAGGAGGAATTCAGGAGATCAGAGACCGGAATGTATGATTACTCTGTTTGTGAAAACACAAAAGGGTCATTTCAATGTTTTTTTTTATACTAAGGTGGTCAGCACCCCAGAAATATCATTGGACTCATCATTTTTGTTCGTTTTCACCATTAGAACATGTTCCCAAATCAGTGACCAATCATAAATCATTTGTATTCAGATTAGAACAGTTCTGTCCATGTAGTGCATTTCTAAGCAGGACCCCTTCAAAAGTGACATAAAGGCCAAACAAAGAAGTGAAATCAGTCTTTTTTCGGGGGGAACACAATTTGAAAAACGATTTAACAAATAATAATCTGTGTTTCAAAATTTGGATTGGTATAGAATAGAAATTATGACTAAAAACATTTGTTTCTCTAGATTTTATTCAATTTGTCACTTTATTCTAAAAAATAAACATGCAATTCAGCAAAATAGAGTGCCTAAGGTTGTCATAAATGTTTTTGGTTCTCGGTAGGTTACATTTTTTTTCATAATCGATGCTTCCTGCTGGTCTTTACTACTTACAAATAAATAAGACCCGACCAATGGAGATTTGAGTCTAGAAAAATCTAGAATTTTGAAACAAAATAATTTACTTCTTCACTTCACTAAAACTATTTTATTCGAACATCTTTGTTCGTTCGTTTGTTCGTCGTCTTCCGCTTATCCAGGACCGGGTCGCGGGGGCAGCAGACTCAGCAGAGACGCCCAGACGTCCCTCTCTCCAGATACCTCCTCCAGCTCCTCAAGGGGGAGCCCAAGGCGTTCCCAGGCCAGCCGAGAGACATAGTCCCTCCAGCGTGTCCTGGGCCGTCCCCTGGGCCTCCTCCCGGTGGGACGTGCCTGGAACACCTCCCGAGGAAGGCGTCCAGGAGGCATTCGGTATAGATGCCCGAGCCACCTCAACTGGCTCCTCTCGATGTGGAGGAGCAGCGGCTCTACTCCGAGCTCCTCCCGGATGGCCGAGCTCCTCACCCTATCTCTAAGGGAGTGCCCGGCCACCCTACAAAGGAAGCTCATTTCAGCCGCTTGTATCCGTGATCTCGTTCTTTCGGTCATGACCCAAAGTTCATGGCCATAGGTGAGGGTAGGAACGTAGACCGACCAGTAAATTGAGAGCTTTGCTTTTCGGCTCAGCTCTCTCTTCACCACAATGGACCGGCACAGCGCCCCCATTACTGTGGCAGCCGCACCGATCCGTCTGTCGATCTCCCGCTCCATTCTTCCCTCACTCGTGAACAAGACCCCGAGATACTTAAACTCCTCCACTTGAGGCAGGAACTCCCCTCCAACCTGAAGAGGACAAGCCACCCTTTTCCGGTCGAGTACCATGGCCTCGGACTTGGAGGAGCTGATCCTCATCCCAGCCGCTTCACACTCGGCTGCGAACCGCCACAGCGCATGCTGTAGGTCTTGGCTAGAGGGGGCCAGCAGGACCACGTCATCCGCAAAAAGAAGAGACGAAATCCACTGGTCCCCAAACCAGACCCCCTCCGGCCCTTGGCTGCGTCTAGAAATCCTGTCCATAAAAGTTATGAACAGGACCGGCGACAAAGGGCAGCCCTGCCGGAGTCCAACATGCACTGGGAACAGGTCCGACTTAGTGCCGGCAATGTGGACCAAACTCCTGCTCCGCTCGTACAGGGACCGGATGGCCCCTAATAAAGAGCCCCCGATTCCATACTCCTGGAGCACCCCCCACAGGGCATCACGAGGGACACAGTCGAATGCCTTCTCCAGGTCCACAAAACACATGTGAACCGGTTGGGCAAACTCCCATGAACCCTCGAGTACCCTGTAGAGGGTATAGAGCTGGTCCAGTGTTCCACGGCCGGGACGAAAACCACACTGCTCCTCCTGAAGCCGAGGTTCGACTATCGGTCGGACTCTCCTCTCCAATACCCTGGCGTAGGCCTTACCAGGGAGGCTGAGGAGTGTGATCCCCCTGTAGTTGGAACACACCCTCCGGTCCCCCTTCTTATAAAGGGGGACCACCACCCCAGTCTGCCAGTCCAGAGGCACTGTCCCCGACCGCCACGCAATGTTGAAGAGGCGTGTCAACCATGACAGCCATACAACATCCAGACACTTGAGGTACTCAGGGCGGATCTCATCCACCCCCGAAGCCTTGCCACCGCGGAGCTTTTTAACCACCTCGGTGACTTCAGCCTGGGTGATGAAAGAGTCCAACCCCGAGTCCCCAGCCTCTGTTTCCACCACGGAATGCACATCTTTGTTTGTAGTAATAAAAGTCAAACACTTGAGGTTAAAGTTGAAGAATATCCATTAAATCACGCATTACTTTGTTCTAATTATATCGCAGATCACTGTTAAATGTCTAAAACATAACTAGTTCAGGTTTTTTTATCTTTGGATTTAGCAGATGTCGTCCTCTCTTTCCTGAAAAAGGTGGGTGCAAAGAAAAAAAAAGGCTGCTCGATATTAGGAAATCTTATAACAAATACTTTACGCTCTCCATGTTTTTCTGCTAACGGTTTGTCGCAGACATAGACCCCAGATAGTAAGTAGTTTATCGAGCTTCTGGGAGAAAATGAAATACTTTTTTTCCATCTCAAAAACATGGTTTTAATAAAATAAAGTTACATCTGGCTACATATCCTATTTCGGTAATGAAGCAACTTGGTTGCAATTTGTTTAACTTTGCCTGAACACATCCTAAAATATATTTGACTGAACTAAAACAAAAAGCATCGCTTACTATGTTTCTGGTGTAGAGAGTAGCAGATAATTAGCCAATGTTGATTGCAGTATTTTGCAATCTAGACGTTGCATACAGTGATGTTATGATAACCAGATATTTGCTAAAAATTGGGCAGCTTTTGGGGGGTAAAAAAGAGAAGACCGCAGAAACCCAGTAAGATACCTGCCAGATACCAGCTCTCTGTTACAGTAGTGTATAGTTTTAAACACCTCACTGATACTGAAGGTGGTTAACCAGAAGACCTTCACTTACAGCTCGCACAGAAAGCTGCGACTGATTTCAGTCATGCTGCTGTTTTCTAATGAAAGTCCTAAAAATTAACCTCAATTTGAAAGGATGCTTAAATATAATGTATATGTTTATCTGTCATAGTCATGCAGTTTACCAAAGCAGGAAAGAAAAGTACAAATGTGGTCACTTTCTTCATGGTGGGAAGCTTGGAGTTGTTTCTCACTAAATTCTGCTTCTTTGAGTTCATCTCTTTGTTTCTGTGTCATCAGTGGTTATGAGCAGTTCCATGGCGGGGTCGGCTACCTCCAGTTCTAAAGAGCGCTCAGCCTCCAGGACCAGCTTCATCCCAGAGCTGCAGAGCATGTTGTATGAGACACACACACACACACACACACACACGAAGACTGAAATAAAACTTCTCACCCCGGTACAGTATGGGGCTGGTGCTGCTGAACAGACTGTTTGAAGCCATGAGAACCTGTTGAACAAATAAAAAAAGCAACATTAATCAAACTGGGCGACATTCTGGTTAATGCTATCACAGATCTAAACACTTTGATACATGATGCGATAGTAGTGTTGGTTATCTGGTGTTTAAGTCACAGCTTTGTGTAAATCAATATAAACGGGGAAACCCAAGATCAGTGATGGTTCTGTTCTTACTAGACTTTTCCTTTTCTCACTGTTACACTAACAGAAGTTACGGATTCAACTAATACAGGTGTTACAAGTGATCACGCAACAGTTTGGAAGTATAACATTTATTCCAATAATAATATGTTTTGTCAAAAAGCAGGTGGACAGATTAGCCACGACTTTGATAGTAAACTCATTTGTTTTGGGTTAAAAGTTACAAAAGACATCAAATGTTCATTTTGGGAACTTTGGGGATTGTTTTTAAATTTTCCAGATAAAGTGAATTAATGTGTTTATCTTTTACCATTACTTTACAAGTGCAGGTAATGAGGGAAAAGTAAATCCATCTTTTTTGCAGAATCTGATATTGTTTAGCCCAGAAAGTGATGAGTAAACAAAAGAAAAACTAAAATATAGATTATACAATTTATTAGACTTGTTCTGTTGGAAAAGATGAGAGATTTAGTTTGTTCTTTTTAAAATTTTTATAACTCACATCAGTTCAGATTTGCTTAATTCACACTTTTTATATTTGCTCAACTTGTGCAAATTAAACAAATTGATTGTTTTCGCTTTTCAGTTAAAAAAATAAATGTTTTAAATATTATTTTGTTTGCATTGAGGCTACCACCTTCTTTTTGATGAATATGAGTGAGTGCATGTGCAGGTACTCACCTTGTGTTTGGTGCGTGCTGCAGACTGGTGTTGGTGGCGGTCAGAGAGGCTGAAACCCAAATAAACCCCAAAACCTAAAACCGTCACTCTGCCTGAAACCAACGTCTGAAGCTGAGGACAGACCTGTCCGCAACCCCAAACCAGAACTCTCTTCACCTGTGTGACTGACCAGTGCAGCCAGCCAATCAGAGAATAGATAGAGGTGTAGGAAGGGGGTTGATGGTCAGGTGTTTAAGTGATTGGGGGGGTCTAAAGGAGAGATGAGGAGAAGACATGGGAGAAGGAAAGAGGTTCAGGATGTGGCTTCAGGTTGGTTTTTCAGTATGGAAGTGGTATATGTCGATGCAAATTTAGGTTTGACCAAATTGTGGTCAAACTGTGTGTGTGTGTGTGTGTGTGTGTGTATTGTGGTCAAACTGCGTGTGTGTCGTGTAACCTTTCGACCCTGGGTGTGTGTGGGAACATTTGCAAACTCTGTTTTTATCCAAGCTGAGACTCTGAGGAGAATCCATTGTTGCTCTTTTTAATTTGTTTGTACATGCAAATGGTGCTGTGAACATAATTCAATCAAAACTGCCGGGACTGAGAGGAAAACAACCCATCTGAGTAGCAAAATCTCATCGGAGAGCTTTTCAACAATTTTTTAACCCTTTAATATTTTAACACAAATATCCACAAAATAACTTTACCGTCCGCAATCATTATAAAAACTTATTCTGAAATAAAAACTGTTCAATAATTACTTTTTTTTGCCAAACACAAGTACAAATGAAATCATTTTGTTGACTGATTCACTTCATTTCAAGTAAAATGAAAACAATTAAATCTACCAACAACATTTTAAAAACTGGCTTTCGAACATTCAACAACAGGGCAAAGTGTATAAAATATCCTAAAAACATCAGAGTGGAAGATTCCACCATCAGGTCTTGACCTGGGAACCGGCGAGTGTATGCTTCAATCAAATATGAGACAATCACTTACTATAGGTTTATTCTTAAAGGCATGGATGGGTCATAGGTCACCCTATTTCAAAACTATGCAGCCTGTCCAGGTGGCAGAAGATCCCTGACTGTATAATGTTAAGACCTAAAAATGTTAATTATTGAAAAAAAATGTTTTTTTCAATAATTAAAAAAAAATAATAATTTACAAACTATAAACTGTAAGAGGTTATTTAGTCTTGGCCTTAAACAGTGCCTTGAAAAAATATTCACACCCCTTAAACATCTTTGTTTTTGTCATGTTAAGGTTGCAAAACTCTAAATTAAGTTATTAGGATTTTATATGATAGACTGAAACAAGGTTGCTTGAAATTGAGTTCAAACTGGAACTTGTTGGAACATGATCTGTGTGGCAGAAAAAGCAGCATCGCACACAACTATGAACACACCATCTCCAGGGTGAAGCATAGTTTAGTGGGCATAATGCTGTGGGATGCTTTTGTTAGCAGGTATCAAGAGACTGGTCAGAGTTGATGGGAAGATGGATGGAGGCAGCAAAAGATTTGAGACTGGGGTGGAGGTTTACCTTCGAGAAGGACAAAGACCATAAGATACAGCCAGAGCTGCAGTGGTTGGTTTAGATCAGAGAGCTAACTCTCCAGTCCTTGAGATGTCCCGTCCTGTCCTGTCCTGGGCAGCCATCACTATCATCTACATCAAGAACCACCACTGTTTATTGGAGGTTCTTTTTGGTTCTGTTTCAGGGAGCTGATGCCTTCTGTCACTTTGTGTTTCAGGTTTGCTCTGGGAGATGCTCGCAGGCCTCTGTATGAAACTGCTGCACTGGTAGAGGACATTGTTCACACACAGCTCATTAATATGGTAACGAGTGCATCAATTCAGATTTATTGTCATTAGACATCCATCAAAAGTGTCTAATCCTAATTTGGTATTATTTATCTTTTGGTGTTACTTCATTGAACAGCTGCATCAGGCCTGTGAGGGTGCAGCACTTCGTGGTTCAAGGGTCATTTCAGCGGAGGACATCCTGTTTCTGATGAGGAGAGACAAGGTAGTGTTCTTTGACAGTGAACTAGTTGGTTTGCACCTTTTGAATTAAGTTCATATTTCTTTTATTGTTTTTTTTGTCTGTTGACCAGAGGAAACTGGCACGATTATTAAAATATCTTCAGTTTAGAGATTACAAATCCAAACTACTAAAAACTGTAGAGGAAGAAGACATGCAGCAGGAGCCAGGTAAACACATGGACAGTGATACATGTCTAATCGTTAACAAATATCAGAGTACTATCTTTGATTTGTTCTGCTGTGTTTACTGGTCAGGTGGTCCAACTGCTGGTGGAAATCAGCGCAGGCAGCGTCTGGCCCAGGACTTCCTGGCATGGATGGATCAAACTGGTGAATTCCTTTCATTGGCTGAGAGACAGGAAGTTGACCCAGTCAAACAGGAGAGGATGGAGGTCAGAGGTCACCATGATGAGATCAGTGCATGTTAAAGTGCGGACAACACTGCACTGTGTTGACGCATAAAGGACGCTGAAGGTGATGATGTTAACTGTGCTTCTGTGTGTCTGAATATTCAGCGTTTGGAGCGACACACTCGAAACATGGATCCAGCTCAGTACACAGAGTTCTGCGAGAGTCGACAGCTCAGCTTCGGTGAGAATTAAAACTCCTAATTAATGTTTTTCTGTCTGTCCTCAGAAAGCTACAGTATAATTTAAGATTTTAAGATTTTAGAGTACAGCAACATACCCTACCAGTCACCAGATGACCACAGTGCATTATAGTCACCGAGTCGTTTGGTGAACGGGTCGAATCCCCTCGATCTTACAGCAGAAAATGCTAAAATTATTTTTTTTGGACCAAAAACTGCCGGGTTAAAGAGGACTAAGAGACTGAAAACAGTAGTGGATGTCTGAATTTTATCAGCCAGATTAAAAGCAGCAAGTTAAAGAGTTAGATGAAAAAGGGACAAAAGCAATAAATATATTTTCTAAAGCTATGTATATAAATGTTCTGTTTACCTTTTAATGTTCTTCTTTTACCTCATGCAGCTTTTGAGTTTTACAGCCAGAGAGATCATAGAACAGCATGTTGTGTTTTACCTCATAAAGACAATAAACCAATCATCAAACCCTTTGGTTAATTTTACTGTCTCCCTTAAATATTGAATTCATTTAAGACAAATGGTTTTATTTCTAAGTTGTTGGATCTTTTAAAGAATCATGTCACACTGAGCGGTTAATGCTCAGTTTTTACTCTTGCTTGTTGTGTATATGTAGTACTATGCCTACTGTTTCACATTAATGTTATCACAGCCAAAAAAGCATCAAAGTTTCGGGACTGGCTGGACTGCAGCAGCCTAGAGCTCAAACCCAACAGTATCGCCACAGAGGTCCTCTCATACCTGGCCTATGAGACAGTTGCACAGGTAAAACGTAAAATCTACTGTCTAGAAAGAGCTGGACAACTTGTTGACAGATGTGTTGTAAAGTCATTCTCTTCTTTCCTCCCCAGATTGTAGATTTATCTCTATTAGTGAAGCAGGAGATGACTGTGAAGACTAATCCTATCAGCCGTGTGATCTCCGCCAGCTACATCCAATACAACACACCCACTGAGGTACACATGATCTCATCCCATTCACTTGTGTCAGTCATGAAATCTAGCATTTATTTCAAATACAGGTCCTTCTCAAAACATTAGCATATTGTGATAAAGTTCATTATTTTCCATAATGTCATGATGAAAATTTAACATTCATATATTTTAGATTCATTGCACACTAACTGAAATATTTCAGGTCTTTTATTGTCTTAATACGGATGATTTTGGCAAACAGCTCATGAAAACCCAAAATTCCTATCTCACAAAATTAGCATATTTCATCCGACCAATAAAAGAAAAGTGTTTTTAATACAAAAAACGTCAACCTTCAAATAATCATGTACAGTTATGCACTCAATACTTGGTCGGGAATCCTTTTGCAGAAATGACTGCTTCAATGCGGCGTGGCATGGAGGCAATCAGCCTGTGGCACTGCTGAGGTCTTATGGAGGCCCAGGATGCTTCGATAGCGGCCTTTAGCTCATCCAGAGTGTTGGGTCTTGAGTCTCTCAACGTTTTCTTCACAATATCCCACAGATTCTCTATGGGGTTCAGGTCAGGAGAGTTGGCAGGCCAATTGAGCACAGTGATACCATGGTCAGTAAACCATTTACCAGTGGTTTTGGCACTGTGAGCAGGTGCCAGGTCGTGCTGAAAAATGAAATCTTCATCTCCATAAAGCTTTTCAGCAGATGGAAGCATGAAGTGCTCCAAAATCTCCTGATAGCTAGCTGCATTGACCCTGCCCTTGATAAAACACAGTGGACCAACACCAGCAGCTGACACGGCACCCCAGACCATCACTGACTGTGGGTACTTGACACTGGACTTCTGGCATTTTGGCATTTCTTTCTCCCCAGTCTTCCTCCAGACTCTGGCACCTTGATTTCCAAATGACATGCAGAATTTGCTTTCATCCGAAAAAAGTACTTTGGACCATTGAGCAACAGTCCAGTGCTGCTTCTCTGTAGCCCAGGTCAGGCGCTTCTGCCGCTGTTTCTGGTTCAAAAGTGGCTTGACCTGGGGAATGCGGCACCTGTAGCCCATTTCCTGCACACGCCTGTGCACGGTGGCTCTGGATGTTTCTACTCCAGACTCAGTCCACTGCTTCGGCAGGTCCCCCAAGGTCTGGAATTGGCCCTTCTCCACAATTGCACAGTTGTGCAGCGTTTTCTGCCACACTTTTTCCTTCCCACAGACTTCCCACTGAGGTACCTTGATACAGCACTCTGGGAACAGCCTATTTGTTCAGAAATTTCTTTCTGTGTCTTACCCTCTTGCTTGAGGGTGTCAATAGTGGCCTTCTGGACAGCAGTCAGGTCGGCAGTCTTACCCATGATTGGGGTTTTGAGTGATGAACCAGGCTGGGAGTTTTAAAGGCCTCAGGAATCTTTTGCAGGTGTTTAGAGTTAACTCGTTGATTCAGATGATTAGGTTCATAGCTCGTTTAGAGACCCTTTTAATGATATGCTAATTCTGTGAGATAGGAATTTTGGGTTTTCATGAGCTGTATGCCAAAATCATCCATATTAAGACAATAAAAGACCTGAAATATTTCAGTTAGTGTGCAATGAATCTAAAATATATGAATGTAAAATTTTCATCATGACATTATGGAAAATAATGAACTTTATCACAATATGCTAATATTTTGAGAAGGACCTGTAAATGTGTGGTTGCAGGTAAAGAAGGATCCAGATTCACCTGAAGCCACACCCCCGTCAACTCCAGGCTCCTCCCACTCATCAAAGTCCCTCCAGGGGAACGGAAGCACCGACAGCAGAGCCAGACAGAGGAAGCGGAAAAAGGTGTCAGGCTTTTTTTGTCAGCATCTCTTGATTATTAAGTGGTAAATTAAATTTTGTTGGACGGCTAAGATGAATCCACAAAGTTGTGTTCACAATTCTTCAAAGCAGCTTTGCTGTATGAAGGTAACACTCAGCTGTGTGTTTCAGAGCTCTCCAGCCACAGTGGAGCCTCCTAGTGGAGCCATCCAGCCATGTCACATCAGAGAGGCCATCAGAAGATACAACTACAGACACACAGTGGGTACACAGGCAGGAAATCACACGCTTTTGCATGATTGAAGATTAAACCTTTGTGTATGATTTTAAAAACTTGTACTGGATTCCAGTTTAGGACAGTTCATTTTAATGGTGATATAGTGGGGATAGTGATCAACAGGATTTTCAAACTGCAGAGACTCCACTCATTTCATCTGACTATCACGTCTGACATCATTAAAAAGGTTTGGGCCAGACTGTTTAGGTATTAAATTCAATAATAGTTTATTTAACCTCAAGGGAAAATTAAATGTTGTTGTAACTCATACAAATTTGTTTAGAGTTGCTGTGGATGGTGTTGACTGTATACAGGAAAGATCTCCTATAGGGGTCTACTGGGCTATATACTGGTATATTCCAAGTAATAGCAGTCCAACCTGACCCATCGCTGTTTTCAGGAGGATGGTATTTCTACAAATAATTTACCTGAAAGTGTAATAGAGTAATAAAAACGACAGAGCCTACAGTCATCAGTGATGAGATGCATGGTGCTAATTCTGTGTAACTGAATGGGACATGACCAAAATGTTGAAAACTACCAACAAATGGATCAATGACTATCCAGAATGGCAAAGTAATTGGCTCCAGGGTCAAACAAGGCCCACAGTTACATTATGCTGATTTTCTCTACTTTGTTCTACTCTGCTGGCTCCATGTCAGTCAGCCCTTTTTGCGACAACCTCCATTACTGGCTTCTCCGGCCCGGTACTGGATTTCTTGGTACCTACTTATCAGCAGGTCCCATCAGGGCTGAGGTGAACAGACTGCTGTTCACTGATTGGCCATGAGCAAGGTCAGCCATATATCAGAGACATGAGAAAGTGTTCACTGACGTAGCGGAGAGACTAACAAGCCACGGATTTTACACACACTGCTGTGCTGGGAAAAGCTAAAAGAAAACCCTGAAGAACGATTACAAAAATATTTAGCACTACAATGGCGGTAGCGGGTCAAACCGAAAGCTGTGGCGGATGATTCGAAATCATGGACGCCATGATGTTGGTCTGGATTCCACAACCTCACTGTTTTCAAAAGACATGATGTTTGACAATGAGTTTATTTTACGTAGCAGAGCACATGGCGCTCACAGCTGGAGCTTCAATGGAAACCCAACAGGTCTCGTACCGAGGAGAGTGGCGTGGAGCTGTGCGGTTTCTAAAACATTCGCTAAATAACACATTGGCTTGAAGAAAAATGTTACAACATTTTACTGCTTGGTATAAACAAGCTTGTGCTTGTTGGGTCAGTGGGCCGCAGACAGTTTGTCTCACAGTCCTAGAACACTGGATTCAAGCCACAGTATCTGTGAAGGATGGTGGCAAAGGCATCATGCTATGGGGATGTTCCTCATACCATGGTGTCGGACTTATTTTTGGCGTACCAGGGAATATTCATCAGTTTGAACACATCAAAAATACTTAAACATGTAGAGCTTTGTTATGGTGAACAGGAAATGCCCTTAAAATGAAAGTTTCAGTAAAAACCCCAAACACACCAGTTAGCCAGCAGACATCACGATAGGTGATCATTAGCCACGGAGTTTCTGAGGGAAAACCAGGAAAGGCAGAGGAACATGTGGAAAGTAGTTTGATCGCCCTGGGTTGGAACATCAGTTCACATCTGCCAGAAGTTGGTGAAACACAGGTATGAAGCAGTGGTTATACAACTAATTAGATCAGTTTTTCCCACAAAAGCTAATTATTTTAGCCTTTTTTCTACTTATACAGTAATATTTTGAATTTATAAGGCAAAATGCTGGCAGAACTTTTTTTCCTTTCTGTATATTAATTACAAAAATCATATTTTTCTTCATGTTTTGATGTGGAATAAAATAAGTGGGGTCCTCAATGCATTTGTGTGTGAGGAAAAATGAAAGCTTATACTCACTATAAAAATTTGTGTTGCCTTACTTCAACACAAATTCTGATATCACTGGGTCAAACTACTAAAAATGATTTTCATTCCAACAAATATGAAAGCTTGGTTAACAGAGTACCAGAGTGCTGCTACTTAGAGCTGCTCACAATCACTAAAGTAGTTCTTTAAAAACAGCCAATAAACAACATGAAACATTAAATGTCGTAGGGTTTAACTTAATCTGTCAGTCATGATTATGAAAATGTAATATTAACATAAACCTTCTAACCTTAGACCTATTCTGATTTGGAAGCAATACTTTGACCCTGTACTGACCCACACCCTTTCTCTTTCAGAGTGGATACAGGAAGAGTGGAATGGCATTCCTTGCCTGCTGATGCAACACTATACCCATTTTCTTGTACGTTGTTTGGTTCATTTTAAAGTAATAAACACTTCTCAAACATGTACACAAGGACTTGCATTTCCGGTTGTCATTGATGGAAAATTTTATTGGTCAATAGTACAGAAACAAGGTCTATTAAGCAGGCTCAAAACACAGCTTGTGGCATTCACAGCAACATCAGCACATAGAGGCAGAGCATCGTAGAAGTTAGAAGTAATGATCGGGAAAAAAAAAACATCGATCAATACGATCTATCTGGAAGGTTACTGGGCAGTAAACGTTGCAGCTGTCAGCTGGATATCAGAGTTTCTCTGATTTGTTTCAGAATGAATGTGTTGCTTAAAATTTCTGAGTACTGCTGAGCAGAGACTCCCTCTCCATCATCAGCTCTCCATATCTCTGCTGAAGTTCCTTCTCCCTCTCCATCTGCCTGTCCACATCCTCCCGCAGAGCCTGAAACAAAAACCAGCAAACATGCCAATATTTAGCTTTTTAATTTATCATCGACATACAACAAAAACCAGGTCTGAAGTATTAGAGTAGAAGTTTCCATTAATCAGTGAGTATATGCATGAACCATCATTACCACACAATAATTGGGTCAATCTTGTCATACTGGGTTTTGATCTCCAGAAAAAAAAAATGTAATCTTAATGAATTACATCAAAGGAAAAAAGTATCTTCTGGTTGAGTAAAATACTTGCATTTAAAAATGTCCTTTAATTTTGATGAGATGGCAACTTTATCCACAACCTGCTCAACAAAACTAGGTGGGATCTTAGACCACTTAGTTGCGTTCTGTGAAAAGATCGATGCAGGGAGGAGGGGTAGAGGTCAGCCAGCCTGATACTCCCAACTCACCAAGGGAGGTAGTCACAGGCCTGCCTTGGCTGACATGTACAAAAGCAGGGCGGCTTTGGGGGTCAATGGAGTGATGTATGGTTTGTACCAACAAGCCAGCAGCAGGCTCAAATCCTTTTGCATGAGAATAGTCAAAGTGCTATAAATAGAATTGAAATTTAAAGCGTTTGATCGCCAACAACAGGATTGCTACACTGAATTCATCCACCATTATTGCTTTGAAAAGAACTCTTATCTGCTGACTTGCACTGCTGGTGTCAATGTCACAGGTTTATGACGAAAATGTTTTATGAAAGAGGCTCAAGTTTCTACATTAAGTGTAGAAATAAGATGGTAAGTGTCCATTATAATAGAGAACCCTCTTCATGAGACTGTCCTACAACAACAGAGTGTCTTCAGTCAGAGGCTTCTTCAGATCTGCTGTAAGACGGAGCGCTACAGGAGATCCTTCCTGCCCACAGCCATCAGCATCTACAACGACTCTTTGAAGAAATCTGCATAATATGAGCTACAGCAACATTTAATTTCCTTTTGGGATTAATAAAGTATTTTAGAATTGAATTGAATTCTCAAAATGTTGCCATTTTTATTCGTCTTACAAATTGCTTAAATTTGTTCCTCCGACAAGCTGAAACCTTTACCTTCCAAATTATGGAACTAATTGGCAAAATCTTAATGAGCTAGTGAAACAAGCTGTAACAAGAGTTTAATGTATTACCGCTTGTCTCCTGGGAATGGCCATGTCCTCCTGTTGCTTCAGCTGATTGAAAGTCTGCAGCTCAGTGGCTGCTTGCTCCACCTGGTGGACAACACAGACATAACGTTACTGCAACCACCATATTCAGGTTTTTTCAAAGAACATTTGAATCCTGAAAAGACAAGTAAATCTTAGATTGTCCATTCACTGATCATTAAGACCATATGAACATGAAGTTATTAAATGATTATGTTGCCTTTTACAGCTAAACTATTCAACACAACAATAAATACTAGCCTGGAAATAGTCTAAAGAGTCGGGGTTTCTCTACGTGTCAGTAATTTACACTTAATCAAATCTAAGGTAAATTTAGGATCTTATTAAGACCATTCTGGTTTAAATTTAAAATCTCCATTAAGGGTTAGGGTGAGGGATGAAGGAAGTGGTGAATGGTGCTTCAGTTACTGACAGCAGGTTTTGGCCAAGTAGCAGAAACTCTGTGAAGTGTTCACAGGGGGAGATGAAGATCTGGGGCTTGTAGTTTTGTTTCAGTGTAGTAAAACCACAATTCCTCAACCAAAACTAAAACACCAAGCATGAACAAATGCTGCCCATGCAACCATTGATTAAAGAAGCCATTTATTAATGCAGAAACTTAACTAAATAAAACCTGGACTTTTTCAACGTGAGTGTAATATATTAAAGACCTCTGGTGATTTCAACCCTGGAGACCATACTTATTGTGGAAGCACAGACATAAAAGTTAAAAAACAAGCTAATCTTAAATTATACGCAACAGTTTCTTCTTGCTGGTATCAATCCTGGCAGTTCAACTAAAATACACTTGGTACCTGTTCCCAGAGTTCATTGTGTTGCTTCAGGAGCCCCAGCGCTCTGGACTGGAAACCTCCCAGCAGAATTTTAAGTTTCTTCTCCAGTTTAGCTGCTCTCCGGGCCTCTGCTGTCATGTGGCCACGGTTCAGCTGGTGAGTTCACAGATACAGGGCTGTCAGTGTTTGGATCAGAACCCCCATGTAGCAGCACTGTAAAAAATAAGCCAAACAAACTCCTTGAACTGTTCTCTCCTTACCTCTAGTTTCTTCTCCAGACTTTCGATTCGATCCTTCTTTGATGCCAGATTAGCTCGTGTGTACCTGTTCTGACCCGCTAGATACAGCACCTGTGCAGCAAGATAGACATATTTTACTGCAATTAAGAGAAAAAAAAATCCAGTTTTATATCACCAACATTTGTTCTGAAGTCAGGGGAGTGGATTCTTACCTGTCCGTAGCATTCCTCCCACACCTGGGTGTAGGCCTCCATGCTGAGATCTCCATGGCCCATTCCCACCTTAACCACCTCCATTTCTGCTGTCAGTATTGTCTTCGCCTGTTAATCGACATGCCACAATCACAACCACTTTTTACACATCCATCTATGTCACAACGTTTTACACGTGCACAGAACAGTTTAGGTGAGCTTGAAGTGATCCTGATTGCAGAACTAACTACGGTGGTGACCTGGTGCATCTCCTCCGTGCTGACTGGCTTGTAGGGGTGCGTTTCCAGGTAAGAGATGTGTGAGGCGTTGTTGGACGTAGACGTGGGACCTTTAGTTTTGAGGCGCTGCAGCTGATTGGTTGCGTTAGCTGAGGGATGGTGCATGCAGTCGTGATGCAACATAGTGATCATTTCCTGTTTGATGAGCTCCTCAGCTATTTGGAGGTCAGTGAGCGGCTCCATGGAGGCAGGGCGCAGCACTGACTCATTTACCTGCACGGACAATAACGAATCAATATTCACAAACCAATAAATATAATACTAAACCATAGCTAATCAAGGATCTGCTATATTTATATGGTGGCAATCAAACTGTACCTCAGTAGGTCTGGGAAGATTCCTCTGAACAGCTGTGTGTCGAAGTTTCAGCTCCTTCTCCCTTTCTGTATCCCGTTGAGTCTGATAAAACATATTCATATTTGACCAAGTTTTTCAATCTTTAAACTCACTGCATTAAAAAAATAGTTTTTAACATATTCTTGAAAGGAAACGTATCCTTTGTGTCTTTATGTGGCTTACCTGTTTGCGTGCCTCTATGTCTGCAGAGTCCTCTATGAATCCACTCTCCATCTCCGTCTCTTCCAGTTCTTTCTCTGCGTTTTCAGGAAGAACAATCTCAAAGTCGTTCTTAGGGACAGGAAGTGACATTAGGCCTTGTCTCAGCTGCTGCAGGCTTTCCTTTTGCTGTAATGAGCAAATATACAAATTATTTTCTTTATGTTGTAACTTTTTTTTTTTTACAAGCATGCTTCTTACTGTTGCCATATTAAATCTATGACTGAGAACTGTGAAAATGTGTTTCTTGTGACATGTGAACATTACAGCATGCAGAAGTATTAACACCCCTAGAACTTGTTCACATTTTGTAATGTTGCAATCACAAATGTCCGTCTTTTGTCGAGATCATAGGCGACAGGCCAAAATAAAGTAGAGCAAAACTATAAATAGAAAATGTGATTTTCAAAATCTGAAAAGTGTGGCATAAACTTGTGTACAGACCCATTTACTCTAATACCCTTGAATGAAGTCCTGTGTGTAATTTAATCTAAGAATAAATCTAGATATTCTGTTAGGGCCTCAGATTTCTGCTAGAACATTAGTGAACAAACAGACATTGGACATGTTAAGCAGGGTAAAGCTATAAAACAATATCTCATAGGAAACTTTTCAATCCATCATCTGAAAATGGAAAGAGCATGGCACCATCGGCTAACCCAGCAAGACATGGCTGTCCACCCAAAGTGGCAGCCCAGGTAGGAGAATCTTTCAGTAGTCAAGGACTCTAAAAATCTGGACTTTATGGGAGAGTGACACGAAGAAAGCCATTGTTTAAAGCCTCAAAATGATCTGTTTACCACATGCCATGAAGGAGACACAGCAAGCATATCAGAGAGGTGTTCTGGTTGAGTTAAACCAAAACTTCCGGTTTCAACCTACATGTTAAAGGTTTTGTGTGACTGAAAACTAACACGGCATACAACCCTGAATTTGCCTTCTTCACTATAAAGCATGGTGGTGGCAGCCTCATGGTGTGGGAATGCTTTTCTTCAGCAAGGACAAGGATGCTGGTCAGAGTGGATGGGAAAATGGATTGAGCTAAATACAGGACAACATGGAAGAAACATGTTGGAGGCTGGAAAAGCCTTGAGACTGGGACAGAGGGGCCCTCTCCAGCAGGACAACACTAAAACTGGATTTTAACAGAGCTTGAGGGATTCTCATAGGAATGGGTGAAAATGTCAGTCTACATGTGCAAAGCTGATACAAACACACCCTAAAAGACCTCTTCCTGTGCTGGCAGTGAAACGTGTATCTATAAAGTAATGACACAAGTTGGGATGAATACAAATGTAGACATACTTGTCAGATTTTTTGTTGTAATAAGGTCTGGTATAATTATTGGCCCAACTCTGTTTTTGTTTGTCACAAATAAATCCCAATAATATGCATTGAGGTTTATGGTAAGGGGAATCGATCATTTTATAAGTTATTGTATATTAAGTAAAATGCATGGCTCAATTATTTTCTTTTTTACCACATGTTTGGCATACGCAGGGTCAGCCAGCTGGTCTTCTGTGTTAATGTTCAGTTTGTCCCTCAGTGGCGTGCGCCCAGGGGTCAACCCTGGAGTACCACGAGGGGTCATTCCGCCTGCTAGAGGTGTCATCCCATCTGAGGCCTGACCTGGTCCAGGACTTCTGCAGGAGAAAATGTTGAATTTATGAAACAAACACAATTCACCTCTTGTTTATGTTGTAAGAAAAGTGGTGCTCTGTTGTTTCAGGCAAGCTTTGGTGACAAACAAGAAGAAACACCTAAGGCATTACTTTTTTACAAAACTATGCAAAATGTTTTGAGTCATCACATTTATAATCTCCCTCAGAAAGTGCTGAATCTCCTATAACCTTTTAAATGGCTCTTTGTTAATAATTCTTCTGGCTTTCTGACTGTTTTTAAATGTGTTGTACTAGAGAATTAAAGCCAATCCTTTTCAAACTCAAATATAAATGTAAATATACAAGAGCTGGAAAAAGATAATCAGCAAGAGCATACCTTTGAGGGAATATTTGACAATAAATTATGAGTATCAAATACCAGAAACACCAATGGTGAAACATAAAGCAATATTTAAAGAGAAATCAAGCTCCCTATGCAATGAAATACCTTCATAGCAGTCATTTCCCACTCAGTTGAGAAGTATTTCTAGTTCTGATATAACTAAAGCTACAAGTATTAATATTATTATTCCCTGAAAAGTCTATAAAGTATACGATCTCAATAAGACTGAGGAGGTACAAACCTTCCTATTACAGCGTAGCAGTTTGTTCACTTTAAGTTACAACCTTCATCCAAAATGGATCATGGTTATTTTTCCCTCAAAACTCTGCAGGCAACACATTATAACAGCTAGAATTTCTTCTCCTTTTTGTAAATACATTAAAAATAAAACACTAATAAATCCCATGTACGTGATTATTTACAGGGTTTGCTCAACACCTTGTTGATCCACCTTTGGCAGCCACTACAGCCTCCCGTCTTCTTGGCTGCGTGTGGCACACTTATGTTTGGTCAGTTTCACCCATTCCTCTTTGCAGAACCTCCCGAGCTCCATCAGGCTGGATGGGAAAGGTCGGCGAACAGCAATCCGTCTCGGTTCTGGCTGGGCCACTCACATTTACAAAGTTTTCCTGAAGTCGTTCCTTTGATATCTTTGCTGTTTGCTAGACGTCATTGCCTGACTGAAAGATGAACTGTCGCCCCAGTCTGAGGTCTTGAACGCTTTGGAGCAGGTGTTCCTCCAGGATGTCTCTGTACATTGCCTCAATCATATTTCCCTCTAAAACGACTAGTCTCACAGTTTCTCCCGCTGATCAAGATCCCTACAGCATGATGTTGTCACCACAATGCTTCAATGTAGGGATGGCATTGGCCATGTGATGAGGGGTGCCTGCCAAACCTGATATTCATACCAAAGAGTTCAATCTTTGTCTCATCAGACCAGAGGATTTTATTTGTCATGGTCTGAGGGTCCTTTAGGCGCAATCTGTCAAACTCCAAGCAGGCCACAACGGGCTTCCTCATTCCACAGAGCTACACTGGAGCTCTGACAGAGGGACCATCAGGGTCATGGTCACCACCCTGACTAAGGCCCTTCTCCCCAATCCTGTAGTTTAGGGATGATGGAGGCCACTGTGTGTACTGGGACCTCTGAAGCAGCAGAAACGTTTCTGTACTCTTCCCCAGATTTGTCCCTTTAGAGAATCCTGTCTTAGAGGTCTACAAAAGACATTTCCTTTGCGCTTGGTTTTAACCAATTACTGCACTTGGTTTTAAAGCAGCACATCTATGAGTCATTTGAGACCATACGATTAAAACAGTAAAAGGTCTTGTTCCTGAAACATCCACATTTTTTAACTATTTCATAAATGTGTCAATAGGACCCTTGTTTTGATTGACTCTTAATTCATAAGAGGATAAAACAAACATAATTTGGAAGTTGTGTGTAAAACATCAGGTAGGAGCAACTAGTGTGTGCTCATTTGATTTTACCTGAACGGTGTACTGAGAACAGTGTTGGGAGTCTGAATCTGCTGCCGCTGAGGAGTCACTCCACTGAAGTCGCTCTCGTGCAGCGGGGTGTTGAGGCCTCCTTTCAGGGGCGTGTCGATGTTGGTCAGAGCCATCAGGTTCTGTGCTTCCTACAATCACAAATACAGAAAAACACTGTATCATGTGGTTGGTAAAAAAAAAAAACAAGCAACTAAGATGATATACAAGCCCAACAAGTTTAAACATATTGATTAAACTGGATCAACTAGAATAGAATTAAAGAAATCTTTACCGGCCATCTCATTTTTAAGGCAATATTATTGCCTCCACTAACTAGTGACATTCTATTAAATCAAAAAACTCAAATTTAAACTTTATCAAATAATTGAGATTATTAAATAAATAAAAATTAAGTTAGTTTTGATATCAACACATTCAAACAAGTTTTACAACCCCTGCCACCATTACATTTTACCACCAACATCAACAAATGTCCAAAAATGTTTTCCAGTTTGGCTTTTATTCATTACATCAGCCCTTATTGATAAGGGATAGTTTCTTTAACAACAAGACGAGGCCCACAAACTAAAATGTCAGGAACCAACAGCTAAGTAACGAATGGTTAGCCTCAAAGCATAATATCCTATGTCCTATTTGAACGTTTTTGGAAAACAAGGAATAACACATTTTTCAGCGAGCACATTATATTTTTTGTTGATATTGTAACATGAAGCCAAAATATGGCAATTATGCTATGAGGCCAACGATGTGTCATAATAAAGACCTGACATGATCCAGCTGTGAGTGTTTCATGAGTCACCTGCAGTATCCTGTCCTGGGCAGCAGGAGTGCGTGGAGTCCTCAGTCCTGTTGTCATGTTGTTGGTGACGCTGTACTCAGACAGCAGGGTTGAAGAGGCCAAGTTACCACCTTCACTCTCCTCAGCTGCTTGACGAGCGACCTCGCTGGCCACGCCCATTTTGACCACTTCCTCTAACTCAGCATCACTGATCTAAGAGCACAGTCAGAATAAACAACAAAGAAAGAGTTTGTTTCCAATAGGAACATGGTAAATCATTAGTGCTTTATTTACTGGGAAAATAATCCAGCTGTCTGATTAGAATTAGGGTTCAATTCAATTTCTCATGTCCAAATTCCATGTTTCCAGACTCCAGACAGATATTTCTATAGATGTCAGGCCTTAAATTGAATTACGTATGCACGCAAATGTGTCTATGTAACGACTGAACAAATCTTTTGATGAATGGATAAGTAGGCAGGCGGGCAGACAGCTGGATGGATGGATGAACAGATGGAAAATATAGACAGGGAAGCCTGGAATTAAAACGTTTTCCATTAACAGATGGAAAATATAGACAGGGAAGCCTGGAATTAAAACGTTTTCCATAGTCTATTTACTTTTTTCCTGCTTATCCAAACCTGGAACATACAAAAACCAATTTTATGCTTTTCCAGACTGTGTAGGAACCTTGTAAGTAGTAGAATACACAGCAGTTACCTGTGGTGCAGGTAAGACCAGTTTGGAGCGTTTCTTGGTGAACTCGGCCACTCCGCTGGTCTGCAGGATGGCGGACGGGAGATCGCTCTCTTTCTTCTTCTTAATCTTCTGTTTATCCTTCTTCCTATCCCTCTCCTCGCGCTCACTACAAACAATACATACAAAACAAAATCAAAACAACAATAATAAAAACATATTTCTTGGATGCTTTCTGGTGGAAACCCAAACCAGAGTGTTACTAACCTGCGGAGTTCTCCATCCAGGTGCTGCTGTCTGAGCCGTTTGAAGTTTG
Organism: Girardinichthys multiradiatus; assembly: GCF_021462225.1. Lineage (NCBI taxonomy): Eukaryota > Metazoa > Chordata > Actinopteri > Cyprinodontiformes > Goodeidae > Girardinichthys > Girardinichthys multiradiatus. The sequence goes on from NC_061814.1 coordinate 10,698,834, forward strand.
GTTCCAGAGCATCATACTGCTCCATGCTGGTGTCATAGAAACCCTTCATGTAAACAAAAATTAATAATCCTTGAAATTACATCAGTGAAGCCCCTCTCTCCTATTTGCTGCATTCTGAATCAACATGGTTTTACTATATATTAACAAATACCGCTGCAGGTTTCTTTTCAAAGGGGATTTCAGCATTGTAGTCCACTCCTCTCTTCTTCTTCCTCTTCTTCTGCACATCGATTCCTGCAGCTCTGAGCTCTCTGCGTTTCTGCAGAGCAGCCAATCGCCTGCCATTGAAGATCAAAGAGCAAAACATGTTATTTTTTCCTTAACATGCAACAACAGCGTTTCATGCATTCTCCTCAAGCTAAAAAGAAAGAAAACAGTGAATGCATAAAATGTTTGAACCTGGCTTCCTCCAGCTGTTTCTCTCTGGCTTTTCTCTTGGCTTTTTTGCCCTGTGTGTTGGCCAAACGAGCTCTGGCTTCTGACAGCATCTCCAACTCATCTACACATAGAAATACAGACGAACAAACAGTTATTATGCCGACCCTGCAAACAATGCTGCAAATATAGAATGTTTAACAAAACAGATCCTTGGGGTGATCAACAGCATGACCTGCTGCAGACTTTGTTCAGACAACGTTCCAACGTAACATCATCTGTTTCTATCTCAGTAATAATTGCGTACTACACCTTCATCCATGTCCACAGGGTCGGGCCTGGCAGGTTTAGTCTCAGGATTAGGATCAATCTCTCCTGGTTTTAACTTCCTGGGATCATCTCCCACCTCTTCCTCATTTTCTCTCTGGGCTGCTTTGTCTCTAAACAAACACAAAAAGACATATATTAACAAGATTCAGAGTGACATGATCCCGATTGTGAAGGAAGCAATCTTTCACATTCCTGTGGAGTATGCCTTTGATTGAATTTACTCTAAAAATGTATCTAAAGGCAAAAACTCGTACAGTAGGTATTCATAATGCTCCAGACACTGGGCAGCAGTACGCCCAATGATCGGAGCGATGGTTCTCCACTGAGTGGGCATCAGCTTGGCCAAGTGAAGAAGTTTCTCCTCCTCCTCTCTGGACCATTCTGTCTTTTTGATACTGGGATCCAGCCACTCATACCTACAGGTACAAGCAAAGTCAGGGATTATGATTCGGTTTAAAACAGAAGCTCCACTGAAATATGTCTACAGTAAAATGTGATCAAATTACATCTTTTGAGTAATTTATGTGTCTGTATCAGGACTTACCATCGGGCTTTGCACTGTTTGGCAGACTTGCGATGGAGCAGGGAGGCGATACGTGACCACTGATTTTTCCCATATTTCATCACCGCCGCCTTGAGGATCTCATCCTACAAACAGAAAGGCAAATAATCTAAAAATGGATCTGCAATCTGATGCTATCTACATAGTCTTGGACAAAGGGATTGTTTTGTATTTTGGGGTGGGTGTCTTATTGATTTAAAGTAATTATTAACATTAACTCCTCCTGCCAAAGTGCTGGCCACATTTATTGACAGCCCTCGTAAAGAGATGTATAAATCCTTACAATAAACTCATATTTTATTGCAGTAACAACTGTGTTTTAAACTAAAACTTTTAACTTTGAACTCCTTTAGGTGAAAGAAGATTCAATATTAAGCAACACAGTCCGTTTAAATAATAAAAGTAAAGCTGAAATAGTTTTTTTCCTTTTACAAAATTGCTGTATTTCCCCTGTAGTTATACTGGAGTGGCGCCCCACCCCTCCAACGACCCCCTCTGCTCTCCTAGACGGTCAAGTTAATAAGTATATCAAATTTGTTCCTTAAATAACATGGATCCCAGCTGAAGTAATTTAGGGTTACATTTCCTATGGTATACGTTTGATCTTATGTTATTTTCATAACACTATGTCATTTCTACCTCTCAATGTTCTGCTCTCTGTGACCCTTGTTGCAGTGTTCTGCACTGATGCAAAGACATGCGCGCTAACAAGTGAGCACACACTACCACCAGCAGACACAGAGCATGTCAGAACAGACGTCACAACTACCTGCAAAACAAGCTAAAATACCTGTGTTTTTAAACGCCCCCAAAACTGGAGGATATCAGCACTCAGTCTCTTGCGAGGAGCAACCTCTTCTACTCCTACTGTTTTTGACCATTTTCATTAGAGGCAGCTAGCACCATATTGATGCAAAGTCAATCAAAAAGGGCTGAGCTTTTGACATTTGTTAGAACTTGTTTAGCTGCAGATGTGTCTTTTGCAACGAATGCTAAGTGAACACAAAAGATATGCTTGGTTATTACTTTTTAAGCAATTAAATGTTGATTAAAAAACAGGAATTAGGTTATTTTTTACTTGCATTTTCTCTTTCATATAAACACTATATTGCCAAAAGTATTTATTTTTCCACTTTTACATGTACATGAACTTTGATGACATCCTATTCTTAATGTAAAGTTTTAATTCTTAAAACGTCCAATTTGTTGATGGACCCACCATTGCCAGTAATAGAAACTTTAACTACTCTGTAAACATCTTTAGGAGTGGGTTCATAGCTAGATGAGGAAACCAGAACTGCAGCCTCTGCTCCAATTCATCCCAAAGGTGTTCAAGAAGGTTAAGGTCCAGGACTCTGTGCAGGCAAGTCAAGTTTCTCCACACCAGACTTTATACGCTTGCAGCAATGGAGTTGACTGGAACACCATAATCCATTGATTTGGTTGTGTGACACAATACTTTTGGCAATATAGTGTTTTTTTTTTCTTCTATTCTATTCAATTATTTCTATAATTAGTCCACTGGGGCCGTGTGCTTTGGTCACATTTCAATTCAATTCAGTTTTATTTATATAGCGCCAATTTACAACACGTCATCTCAAGGCACTTCACAACAGTCAGGTTCATACATTCCAATTAATCGTAACCATTGAACAATGCAGTCAGATTCAGTTATTTATTCAAATTGGATAAAAAGTTTTTCTATCTAAGGAAACCCAGCAGATTGCATCCAGTCAGTGACTTGCAGCATTCACTCCTCCCGGATGAGCATGTAGAGACAGTGGACAGTCACTGGCGTTGACTTTACAGCAATCCCTCATACTGAGCATGCATGTAGCGACAGTGGAGAGGAAAAACTCCCTTTTAACAGGAAGAAACCTCCAGCAGAACCAGGCTCAGTGTGAGCGGCCATCTGCCACAACCGACTGGGGGTTTGAGAGAACAGAGCAGAGACACACAAAGAATACAGAAGCACTGATCCAGGAGTCCTTTCTATGGGAAGGAAAAGTAAATGTTAATGGATGTAGCTCCTTTAGTCGTTTCATCTAGAAAGAAAGAACAGATAAACTCTGAGCCAGATTTCAAGGTTAGAGTCTGAAATAGATCACATAGTTAGTCACAGTAAAGGCTCCGTCAATTGTTATATCTAGGAGAGAGAAATGATGATCATAGTTCCAAAATACAAACACCCCAAAAGTGATCACTTTGTCCGGTCACATCTTATAAGTCAATCTGCCGGGATCATGGCTTTTGTGTGCTCACAGCTGGAATTAACCTAGCTGCAACTCTCAGCTTTCACCTGATCAATATTTGTAACATATTTGGGAGTAATGTCCCTTGGATCTGACTGAGCTCTGTGCCTCTGACCTCATGCAGGCTGCCCAAATGCATTCAGGCCTTTAAATATAATAAAATTAGTAATGTGGTATCCTCAGCATGTTGTTATCTGCATCAGATTTTGCTAATCAGCATGTTACTCAGGATCTTCTGGTAGCTCTGCTCTGTTCACACCTGAGGACTGTGCCTTGACCACCATTTTTTTTGTCACACTTGTCCAACAATTCCACATATCCTGTTACATAGACGTTACAGTTTTTACTACCTCCTAATGAGGATCAGGAGGTGTAATATTGGTTTCTTGACTTCAATTCCCCATTCTGTATTGGGAACTTTCAGTTGATCATGATGAGTAAAACACTCATTGAGTTGGGTTAGTATGATTTGAAAGGGATTTAACATAGAGCACTCCAAATGGGTATGATGTGAAACAAATGACCCATATAACGAAAAGCTCCTTTTGTGCACTGAGTATTGCTCACGCAATTTTAAAAAAATCAACCATTTAAACGTGAAATTATGTCAGGGGAACTAATAAAGGGAATCGAACAGAATGCTGAAAAAAATCCAGTTTTTTTACAAAGTTCAATGCTGAATCTGAAGGGTTGCAATTTAACTCTATAAATCATCCCAAGTGTTTGGTTTATGATGGATAACTTAAAAATTAAAAGTATACACAAAACATCTGTTTTTTATACCTATTTATAATGCTATTTCTTCTATGGTATTTAAATATATTCCTCCTCGTGAGGAACAAGTGCGGAGTCGTGAAGGCTACATTTTCTTTTACTAATGACGTTATCGCTTTTAACCACATAAACAACTAAAAACTACCTGGTCAGTAGCCGACGCACTACTTCTCTCAAGTAAGTAAACTGTTTAAGAGTAAAATTCAAACGACCCATAAAAAACTAAATGTGCTATTTGAGCTGAATCCCGTTAAGTTACGTACTGCTGCATGCTAACTTTAGCCATTCAGTGTTACAGGAGTTAGCATCAGGCTAACCATGTAAACACGTACCTCAGTGTTCCGCCAAACGCCTCCTTTTATCATAATTCGTGGCATCTTGACGAGGTGCTGGTTTTCTCCCTTTCAACAAAAGCAATAAACAACCCTCCTGACAATTATTATGCCGTGGAGCGTGAACTTTATATTCAAAAAATTAAAAGCCAACTGAACGCGAAATGCTAGGGGGAAAAAAACACCATGCACCGGAAGTGTCGCAGTATTCTCGAACGTGTTCATGGGAGGAAGGTCCGGGTGTTCCGTTCAAATTTTTCACCGCTGCCAAAGGTTCTTTGGCAACAGGACAGAAGCTTAGGCAGCCAAATAAAGTCCTTTAAAAAAACATTTTTTCTGAACAAAAAGGAAAACACGCTTTACTGTTTCAAATTGATTGATTGACATGTAAACTGATTTCCTAGGCTGCCAGCAGTCATTTAATTCACAAAACAGGACAGGTCCAGACTGCAACGAACAATCAGGTCTGCAGAGAGAATCATCAAGGCTGACCTTCCCTCTGTCCATGACTTATACAGATCTAGGGTCAGGAAAAGGCCAGCTAAAATCTCTGCAGACCCCACACACCCTGCACACAAACTGTTTAGACTTTTACCTTCAGGTTGTGCGAGAAAAAGTCAAATAACAAGAGAAAAAGAGAGAACTTTGGCACAAGAAATTGATTAATTACATACAAAAACGTCCCTATCCGATTCAGATCAAACATCATTACTAAATCTCCAGTCTAGATTAGACAAGATATACTATATCTATATATAAGTATATGCTTATATCTCTTTGGAGATATAAGCATATACTTAGAGCCCGTGGACCCTTTGTAAGGTCAAGAGCCAAATGGATAGAGGAGGGTGAAAAGAACACAACCTATTTTTATGGACTAGAAAAAAGAAGGTAAGAGAGGAATGCAATAAATTATCTTATGATTAATAACATTGAATGTACCAATCCTGATTTTATCTCTAAAAAAGTCTACTTATTTTACAGAGACCTATACTCATCTTCCTAATCTATGAATGAATGTGATACATTCTTCAGAAATATTGAACCCCACATCCCAAAAATAACATCAGACTTTAAAGAAGATTGTGATTCTGATATAGAAATGTATGAATTGGACGTTGTGGTTAAACAATTATCTCCAGGAAAAGCTCCAGGTCAGGACGGCTTAACGGCAAACTTTTACAAATTTTTTCTGGGAAGACATTAAGGATCTGTTTTTCTGCGCAATTCAAACATGTTTTTCAAATAAAAGTTTAATGCCGACAATGAAGCAAGGTTTAATAACTCTCATTCCCAAACCTGGTAAGAACAAGAAATACAGTAAATACTATACTTAATATAGACTATAACATTTTTGCTCAAATAGTTGCGAATCGACTAAAAAAAGGTATTTCACAAATTATTAGTGAAACTCAATCTGGTTTTCTAAAAGGACGCTCCATCCACAACAATATTAGATTAGTATTATATTTATTGGATTATAGTGACATAGTTCAAGATAATGATTTCATACAATTCTTAGATTTTTGTAAGGCCTTTGATAAAATTGAACATCCTTTTATTGCTAAATCTTTAGAACTCTTTGGATTTGGGAACCATTTCTTTGAAATGATCAACGTGTTCTATAAGGATATTAGTAGCTCTGTTCTGCTGTCCTGGGGAAGCTGCAGTAGATTTGATATCAAGAGAGGCATTCGTCAGGGGTGTCCAGCTTCCCCCTCCTCTTCATCATGGCTGCAGAGATGTTAGCAATTAAAATAAAACACTGTGATGATATACAACAACTAAATATTATGGGAAAACAACTAGTTATAAGTCAGCTTGCTGACGACACCACCTTATTCCTCAAAAACCAGGAACAAATACCTAAAGCTTTAAATGCTATTTCCCTGTTCTCTAAGGCTTCAGGGTTTCATCTAAATCTAGACAAATGTGAACGTATGGCTCTACGTGATCACCCTCTAACATCTATTCATGGAATACCTCTAAAAAATTAGGTCAAATATCTAGGGATCACTGTTTCCAAAGATGTAACTTTTAGATCCACTGCGATCTTAGACAATATTTTATTAAAAAATAAAACTATTTTAAATACATGGTTACAAAGAGATCTTTCAATATTTGGAAGAATATTACTCTCAAAAATGGAAAGTCTTTCAAGACTCATTTATCCGACTTATTTCTTAGAAATTCCCAATAATATAATTAAGAAAGTTAATCAAAATAATTTTAATTTAGATTGGAAGAACAAACACCATTACATTAGAAGAGCTGACATTATAAAATCGTTGGAAGAAGGAGGCTTCAATGCCATTGATTTTGACTTAATAAACAGTTGGTTAATCTTAGATGGTTACAAAACTTTCTTAAACATTATGAAAACTTTTGGTTTAGCCTCCTTGCAAAACTCTTTTTAGACTTCGGTGCAATAGAATTCCTCTTAAAATGTGACTTTGAAATTATCAAACTTCCAGTTAAACTCTCTAAATTTCACCAACAAGTGCTTCATTATTGGAAATGAATCTTTAAGCATAACGTGTCCCCCCATAATACCCCCATTTGGAATAATAGCTGTATCTTAATAAAGAAGAAATCCTTTTATTTTGAAGAATGGATAAATCCATACTGACATTAATTGATTATATTATGTTTTCCTATACATTTCTCTAATCTATTATTGAAGAGATTATTTGTTCTTACACATATTAACAATATCTATTAATTCTACCTCAGTTACTCCAGACTAAAACATTGTCTTTTAATTTATTTATATGGATGAATTATCCAATTTATTGCTTATACTTTTGGGATTTTATCTGCCAAGTCTGGCCCAACATTTACAAATACATTATTGAAACTATATTCTAATTTTCTAATTTTATTCATATTATATATTCTTATCACTAAAGTAGTCTGGGTATGTCATATTTTTTGTATTCCCTTTAGTAACAGTATTTAATATTCCCAGACCTTCTTAGTGTTATTGTTATAATTATTTAAAAGATTGGTGTAATCTAAGTTCTTATGTCATAATATTGTCATAATATCTGTCAAATTGTTTTTATATATTTTATATCTATGTTCAGATTCTTTGTTCTTTAATCTGATGAATTGTCTAGAAAAAGTATTTTTCTTCTTACAAGTATTTTGTAAACCATTATTTAACCATGCACATTTTATACCTGTGTTGTTTTTACTAAACTGACGAATTGGACAGGTTTTATTGCATGTTAAACTAAAACTTAAATTTAATTTTAATGTTAATTTATCAAAAGCACAATCCACCTCTTTCTCTATATATATGGTATTCCAGTCTTGTCCTGTTAAGTCGTGACAAATTGAGTTAATTGCATCTTCAGTTCTTACTCGTTTATATATGGGTTTTCGGGGTGCTTTATGGTAATAACAATTATCATCATAAAATGTAAAGACAGGCAGATGGTCAGTTATATCACAGACTATTAGGGCACTGACATTTGTAGACTCCATATTATTTCTGAAAATGTTGTCAATAAGAGTAGCAATGTGTAATGTAATTATACAGGGTTTTGTAATAGATATTGACTCAAACTGTACATCTTATTGATATATTCTTCAGTTGTTTTATGTTTATTTGGATTTATCAAATCAATATTATAATCCCCACAGATAAATATTTTTTGTTGCCTATTCTTGAAAATGTTTTTTCCACCCACTCTGTAAATAATTCCAAACAGGAGCCCGGTGACCTGTATAAACAACTCACCATAATGTTTTCTTTTTTTCATTGAGTATTTCTATTGTTATGCATTCTACTACACCATTAATTGTTAATGTCATATTTTCAATTACTTTAAATCTGTATTTTTTCATGAACATATATAGCAACTCCTCCACCCATTTTATTTGCTCTATTTTTATAATTCAAATCATAACCATCTAACTCATAATTAATTCTGTTATATTCATAGAACCAAGTTTCTGATAATGCTATAATACTAAATGGCTGTACAAATTTTTGTAAATATTCTTTGATAGTATTAATGTTTGAGTACATGCTTCTACTTTTGAAATGAATAATTGAGATTTTCCGTTCTGATTTAACAGAATTATTATAATCATCTTCAGTGTAGTAGTTGCGATCATTATTGTTAGTTGCTAAAAACCTATTATCAGGGTCCAGTTCATCTTCTATGTCGAATGCATTGTGCTCAGTGTACTCAATCGATTTCAGTTCCCATTGCTTCTAGTTCAGGATCCTTTGATGCATCTCAATATCATTAGTTGAAATATGACTGGTTGCCATCGTAAACAGATACCTTTTTCCTCATTAATATGTGACATTCCTAATTGTTTTATTTTGCTACACAAGACATTAGTGAATTTGTTTGTTTAATTTGCTTTCAGTTAATGCTTTTATTTTGATAAACAGCATTTATACTACCTTAACAACCTTATCTGTATTTGTCTAAGTATTTGAGTTCTTTAACAATCATAACTCTTGTTTCGTCCTTGGGTCGTATGATCACCTTACAATTTCTGCTCCATGTTGCTGTAATTTTGTTTTGTTTCTTAAGAATATGTGCTTGTTTGGCAATTTCTACATTCTTCAAGTCATGTGCTCATTTAAGTACACCTCAGTACTCTTAAGTTTTTTTGCCTGTTTAAGTAGCTCAGTTTTATGCTTCCTGTTCCAGAACCTGACAATTTTAACAAGTCTTGCCTTGTCATCCTTTTTTGGAAGGGTGTGACGGGCTTCGATGTAACTACTCCGGATGGCCATGTTCCTACTCTCGAAAAAACTTTATAATTTTCTGTTCTAGTGTTTCTAATTTTTCAGCTGTTGCATACTTTCCCTCCTCCCTATCAGCTGATACAGCTCTTGCAAATGTTCTGTGTTTTGTTTCAAGTCTTTGTATGATTATTTCATTCACTCTTGAATATTGTTCCAAATCAATTTTTTTTCAAAACTTTCATGTTTTTTTACTTTTTCTTTGACCATGTTCTCTAGTTTACTCACTTTTTCCATTGAATTCAAAAGTTTTTCTTTTTCCAATGCTACTTTAGTTATTTTACCAGACATGAAGTTTAGTGATTTTTTTCTTTCTTCCAACTCCTTCTCAAATCCAGTGTTCTTTTTAAGGTGGCATTTTGCAATCTTATAAAGAGTTTGACATTAGCAATACCACAATGCCTCACCAGTTACTCAGCAGCCGCAATATTAATAACAATAGCAGCAGCAAAATCAGCAGTGCCTCGCCGGCTTCAAAGCATCAGCATCAGCATCAGTAGCAGCTACAGAGGCTGTTAGTTGTACCTCCTGGGCATGGTGGCTGTAGCTCCTGGGATCTCCTGGGTCGCTCCGATATTCCATTGTAAAGTCAATTGTGCATATATGTACATTTTAAAAGATATTCTTTATTACTGAGAGCCAAGTGTACCAGAGTCAAATTCCTTGTTTATCTGTACATACCTGGCAATAAAACTGATTCTGATTAATTAAGATGGCCACTGCAAGATGTATTGCCACATGCCACTGAAAACTGGCAATATCTGTCAGCATCATTTCAGATCTTCTTAGTGGCACGTCAACCATTTCCACATACATTACTGATACTGACCATGTTCTGAATGTTCCACATGTTTTCAGGGCCTAAGCTTGAGAGGCATCTAGGTTCTTGCAAAATTAAGAGTCAGCAGCTGACATCCCAGGGTTCTTGTCATCCTGTGTTCATAAACGCCTAACGAGTGACTTGATTTCTGACTTATTTCATGGAATTTGAATGGCCTACTCAACTCCTTCTCTTCTATCGGCTGTAAAGCAAATGAATTGCTAGCAGTTCAACAGAATGAGACAAACAAAATATCAAAACAACAAAATATCAATATAGAAATTAAATCGGACCAAAACGTTCCTGTAAATTTCGTCTACGGAAAGACCGTCATAAGACTACACTTCAGACCGGTGATATCACAACGTAGCCTGAGATAAATTTTATTTGTATAAACTATTCCAGAGATATGTATATAACCTCTAAGACTGCTTGGTTATCATTCATATTACCCTGGTCCTTCAACACTGCATCAAGCAGGCAAGAGAGAACATGGCACAGCTAAGTCTGAGACGTGATCCAAATCGCTTTGTAAATTACTATGTAAGTCAATCAGGCGGTAATCTGCCAGGGTTTTATGGGGCCCCGGTCATGTACGGACGCGGAATTGGATCATTATTTTCAAAATTATTCCGCTTTGTATCCCCTTAGGTTAAAAAAGGATTTGCAATTGCAAAACCCCATCTTAAAACGGCTGCATCAAATATCGCTTCGGATGTCATCGGTAGAGCCGTGAGTAAAATGAGTGGTTCTACACACACCGAAGGTCAAGAAGGTTCAGGAATTATGGTTTTATCCAAAAGACCCAGAACAAGACCCCCTGGTGATCGTTTAAGGATGATTAAAAAACAACAACAAACACAAAAATGGAGATCAGTCGCAGCTGACAAACGAAGAGGAAGGAAGTCTTCCGCAAGTTTTGATATATTTAAATAATGGCTCTTTTACATAACAAATCATCAGAGTGCACGCTGGCAGAGTTGGACTTATTTTCTGCCCCGATGATGCAGCTATCGATCGAAGATAAAATTTACACCGAGATCCAGCCTTTATCAGCAATCACTGATGGAGGGCCGATCGAGTTTTTCATTCCGGGAGACGGAGAAAAGTATCTGGATCTCAACGATACGCTGTTGCATCTCAGAGTGAAAATTATTAACGAGAATGGAACAAACCTGCCAGATGATGCACCTGTAGGGCTCATCAACTACCCGTTAAACACCATCTTCAGTCAGTGTGACGTCACTCTCGGAGATTGATTGATTTCACAATCCAGCGCCACACATCCATATAGAGCCATGATTGAGACATTGTTAAACTTTTCTGAGGATTCTTTAAAAACCCAGTTTAGCTCTGGTCGTTTTTATAAAGACACTGCAGGTGCTCTGAACTCTATTGTTACAACTAACGGCCCTAACCAAGGTCTTAACAGCAGAGCAGGCTTTACGGCAAATTCCAGGGAGGTACATCTCCTAGGCCCCCTGCATACAGACATATTTTTCTGCGAGAGACTTCTTTTAAACTCTGTTGACCTTAAAATTAAACTTACAAGAGCCAACGATGCCTTTTGTCTCATGGCAGCAAGAGACTCCACTTACAAACTCAGGATATTAGGAGCATCTCTTTTTATCAAAAAAGTTACTGTCTCTCCAGCTGTACGACTGGGGCACGCTTCAGCTTTAATGAAGGCAAATGCTCTGTATCCACTTTCACGTGTGAATGTAAAAACTTATTCCATCCCTGAAAATTCAAGGGTATGCAACCAAGAGAATCTTTTCTTAGGTATCTTTCCCAAGTATGTGGTGATTGCATTACTGGATCATGACGCTTTTACAGGAACACGCAATCTCAATCCGTTTGACTTTAATCATTTTGATATGGAATATTTAGCTTTGTGTTAGGACGGCAGACAAATTCCTGCTAAAGCCTTCCAGCCCAATTTTAACCAAGGTCATTCAGTGAGAGAGTATTACAACTTGTTTACGGCTACAGGACGACATCTAAAAGATCTTCCGCTGAGTATAACACGTCAGGAATTTAATCAAGGATACTCTCTATTCACATTTAATCTTAACCCGGGCGAGGACACAGATGCTCTATCTCCAGTTTCCAGTGGGAATTTAAGATTGGAAATGCGCTTCAGAAACCCGTTGCCATATACCACCACGCTGATCATCTACGCTTGTTATGATTCTATTTTAGAGATTGATTCAAAGAGGCGTGTGCTGGTGGATTATTATTAATCTAATCAGGCATGAATAATCATGAAATTGAGAGCCTGATGCGTCATCTGCTGGGAGATTTGTTTTGTGGTGTGTGGCCGTGCGACCAGCTGCCGCTGCTAGCTGACAAATTCCCAGGGCCGGCCTACTTTATTGTGAACACACATCCTTCACATATGCCTGGAGAACACTGGTTAGCTCTGACTTTGGATGAGAATGGTCAATCCAGCTTTTTTGACTCTTATGGATTCTCTCCGGATTTCGAGTTCTACCCGTCAAGCATCGTAACATTTTTAGAAGACAGATCCTCAAAAATATTGTATCATAATAATCAGCTTCAAAACACTGTCCACTGTGTGCGGTCACCATTGCATTTTTTATCTATGTCATAGAGCGTGCGGATTATCACTGCAGCAAGTGTTGTCGAAATACACCGGAGATGTGATTAAGAATGATTTAATGGTATCTAACTTTGTGAAAAAATATCAGAAATGTGTCATTAATCAAAGTTGTACATTTTATACTCACGGAACATGCTCTTTGGAGATGTTTCTGGATTGTTATGGAATTTAAAGTGTCTTATTTTTTTTTTCATTGTTTGTTTTTTCTTATGATTTAATATTTGTGTAATGACATCATATGTTAGTGTGTGAAGTAGAGACCGAAGCTAGACTTGAAAATATAATCAATAAATATTTTATTGAATAAAAGAAATAGGCTACATGTTTCATTTTCTTATAACGGTTTATGGTGAAAATGTAATCCATCGGGGTGGTGGTGTCGTCTTACGAAGAGACATTTTTGACCTCCCATCAGCATTTTTTGGATCTTCCAGCTCGGATCTCGACCAGTAGGGAGAATGAGTTATCTGCCTTCTTCTTCTTTTTCTTCTCTGCTTAACGCTGGGGGGTGTACCCTCTCCCTCTGTTTTGAACCGTCTATATTCATCACGAGCATAAGGGTTAATGACTGAAGATATGGGGATGTTTACCTCTGACAAGGTGTGTAGAAAGTCTGGCCATCCTCGGGGTAGCCATGCTCCAGATTTTTTAAACGGTAGCATGAGATTTTTCAACAAGTCAATCATGTGGGACCCCTTTACAACATTTCCTTCAAATACAAATTCACCTCGCAAAGTCCAACTCTCACTTCTTTTGGATAATTTCTTCAAAATGTACTCAGCATTTTTACGGTTATGCTTCGGTAGGCTTTTCAGTAATTCCGTAACAACCTGATCCTTAGGGGCCTCGTTTTTCTTGGGACCGCTCATGTTCAGGAACCTCTGTGTCACGCTGCAGCGTCAAACTCACCCGCTGTTCTTCTTTCACACCTTGCTTGAGTAGAGTCAGATACCTTTGCAAAAGGGCATCGTATTTCTTGATTTTTTCATAAGTCAAACTGGGCTCGTTTAATATCGCTCTCATTTCAGCATCCAAATTCTCCTCCGCTGTCTGTCTGATGGATGTTTCTGATTGGGTCAGATGCTTGAATTGATGAGGGGAAATGAGAAGCATCTTCTGCGATGTTCTGAGAGACATTATCTCCTGATGATTCCACCCACTAGATCACCGATCAAGGGTGCAAGAGCCGTTAAGATGGGGAGAATAAAACCACCTCCTTGACTCTTGAGTGCCAGCTGCTTCTTTTTAAGACCAGTTCTTTTATCACCCAACAATCTGATGATTTTTCTTTGTTTCTTCAATTGTCGGTGTTGAGAGGGCGATAGTTTAATGTTACCTTTTAAAATATTCAGAGCAATCTCACACAGAGCCTGAAGAAAGTCGGGAGAGCAGTGTGCGAGAATATCTTTACGTTTCTGTGGACAGGCCTGGTACAAAGCTCTGAATAATGGTAAATTCCTTTTTATACGCGCAGACATGATGACTTACTTTGTTCTGGGCACGTACACAGCAGGCCACTGCTGAGGAAGTATCCCCGTTCTCAGTCTGAAATGTTCTGGGCAGGTAGGCGTGAAATCGATGATTAAATATCCATGAGCTTCTCTTGTCGCATCTTCAAAACTCTCCAAGAAGAGACCCTTTTGAGATGGAAACATTTGGCGGGCCAGTATATTCAGCTGGAGTTTATCTCTCGGCTTTTTAAACAACACCATATAATTAGCGTTCAGGCTGATGGTGCGACTGTACTTTCCCTGATGAAATACATTCTGAGTCAACATCATGACGCTCATATTACGATGGTGACGAAACTGGGTAAAGACCTTCATCACGTTTTCATCATCTGAGGCTTGAGCAATAACATCGTCTAGAATGATCAAATGATTCTGATCAGGAGGAAACAGGTTTTCATCTTCAAAAGAATGAGGCAATCCTTCCACAAAGGTAATATTTTTATTCATCTTCTGCAATTCAGCATACATGGGTTGAAAAGATGTGTAAATCCATACAATATTTTCTGGAACAATATCCATGACATGATTACAGTTTTGTAAAATACTTTTTACAAAGAAAGTTTTCCCGCAGCCGCTGGGTCCAACAATCATACATGAGAAAGGTGCTCTAAATCTAGGATCAAAATCAATCTCCTGTAAATCCATGTGACTTTTTATTTTATTTCTTCTTCAACTCTAATAACCGAAAGGCAGAGTTGTCCCGTCAGAAAAAAGACGTCTCTTATCATACACCAGTCGAAACTTTTTAAGAAATGTTGCGTTTGTCAAACGGAATCTCTTTTTATCCCTCCTGATCGTGTGTTGAGGGATTTCAATGACACCCTCACTTGACCCCTGTAAGTAGCCCTCGACCAGCCCTTTGATGCTGTCAAAATTGACCCTCTCGCGGCATTCATGCAACTGAGTGATGCCTTTAGCACGTATCACTACGTTTTTACGGTTTTTGGTCTGGTATGCATAACTCTTGGGTCCTGTCGAGGCAAACTCCGAAATGCTGTCAACATCTAACTCGTCTGTTAAATCACCCAGATAATTCCCCAATTCCAAAGAAGTTTCACCACTTTTTGTCACATAAATCAAACTGTCCGTGTCAATATAAATCAATCTGTCCTGTAACTTCTCCATGCTGCTGAGAAGTTTTAAACGTGCATAAGCGGTGGTGAATGCTGCAATAAACACATTGTTTGTCTTACTTGGTGGATATATGACACGTTTGCTGTAGTTCCACTGCACTACACACATTTCAGGGTTGAAAAAATGAAAATAGTTAACCCTATATTTACTCGAGAACACCAGTTTACCTTGGGATGTTCTGTAAGGTAAAACAGGGAAAAAGAGACCTCGTGGGGGGTAGACCACAGCTTTGATTATACCGAAGTAGCTGCTGGGGTCATCAAAATCTTTGCATATGATGGTGGGGTGACCGAGGGGAAAGACACAGCTAGCATTTACATAAGGGTACAGAGATGTGTAATCCACATAATGTACAGTTTCACCCGGCCCCGCTGTGCACCTCAACCTCATAGGGCAGGTGCATCCACCATACAGAGCATCCCGCGGTGATAACGGTTCGGGTGCATTAACTTTCTCAAGAAAGCTGATCACCCCCGGGTGGGTTTTTTTCATTTCAGTCCACTCATGCTCCCAGATGACCTCGAGACGAAGGCCATACACAGTTTGGAGTACCTTGCTTCTCTCAACAGTGGCTGCGTAAAACTGTTCAAATGCGACCCCTCTCAACGGACATTTGTCATGAGGCATGTAACACTTTTTACAGCCGTGGAAAAAACAGCCGTAAAATTCAAACGCAACTTTGACACCGTTAATCTCTGCATACCCATCCACAGAATATGGACCAATTTTCTTTTCACCCCTATTTAATGCATGCTCGATAAATATGGTTCTGCTGTCTGCAATCCAGCCAAGCCATTGAATGGATGCACTGGAGAACGTTTTACTGCTACGTCTGTAATCCAGAGGTAATGGAATGAAATTTGGAGGAAGGAAATTGGTTACAAAAACCTTCATGCACGCAGATGCTATCGTGATGCATTTAAATGGATCCACACTTGTCTCCTTAAAGAACTCGTCTCTGAATTTTAAGCATCCTTGAGAAAGAATTTCAACGTCATTTTTACAATAACAAATAGCTTATTTCTTAAAGTCAAAGACCTCTTTGCTCGCTTCTCTGTACCAGCTGTTAAACACCTGTTGTTCTTGAAGACTCATGCGTTCTACAGCGTAGCAGGATGGAGCAGGATATGACCCCACGTACCGGAGGCGCTTTTTGGAGGAGAATAGGTGGGGGAAAAAACCCTTGCTTTGATCAGTAAAGCCTAACGCTTTCGGCATTGCACTAAGCTTCATGCACGTGAAGGACAGACAATCAATGTATTTTAACCTGTAATCAGGGTCGGTTAAACAGAGAACTTTACTTCCTAGCATGATGAGATGAGGTTTAATACCTAACTGCAGCATAGCTGTGAGAATCAGGTAGCTGTCATACCCACGCACGTTGTGCACTATTAAGGTGAAGACTCTATACATCGGCCTCCTTAAATGGAGAAGAAATTTTTGGGTGCAGTCTAACCCATAAGCGTGCTGTTAGATATTATTTAGTCAACTCAGAGGTAAGAACGATACAGTCAGTTTTACTTGTAACAAGGGTAGCCCACTTTGCAGTGCAAACTACAAAGTTTTGACACCCTATCTCTTTATTTATATGCTGTGGTCCAAACACAGTTCAACAGACAGTTCAGACAGGGTGTGTGTGTGTGAGAGGCTGAAAGGAGGCTGGTTCTCACGGGCCTCTGTGTGTGTGTGTGTGTGTGTGTGTGTGTGTGTGTGTGTGTGTGTGTGTGTGTGTGTGTGTGTGTGTGTGTGTGTGTGTGTGTACAAATAGATAACGGAATCCCACACACACAGGGAGAGCTGCATACCAGAGCATGATACAGAGCAGAGTGCAGGTGCCTTGCAGCACAAAGTTTTTACATGAGTCCTTACCCCCATGCTGATCAGCATTGTGTGATGTTGAAGGATTTTGATGACTGTCAGGTGGAGACGTTGTATTTAAATTTTCATGAATCTGGTCTAATAAGTTTAAATTTTGGTCAGGTGGTAATGGTCTGCTTATTTCTTCTAGAACCTGATCGATTAAGTTTAAAAAGTCACCGTGCTGATCTTCATTGTGGTTGTCAACAAGACATGCATCATCCTCTAAAACATGTGCAGCTATAGGGATTTCGTTAAGATCAGTTACTAAATTTTTTATTTCATCCAGGGCAAGTCTGATCCGGTTATCCATTTATATGAGCATAAGAAAAATCAGACAAACCAACAGAAAAAAAACCACAAAACAAAACATAGTGATCAGTTCAGTTTAAAATCACCTTGACGTCACCAAACTGCTTCTGTAACAGAATCTGACATGCAGCCAGAAGCGTTAACGAAGAGGCCTTATTCCGACGGTCCCGTGCTGCTGCTTGAGAGGCCTTCTTGCTGCGACGTTCCTGTCCGGATCTGGATCGGATCTGTCCTACCATTAACGTTACCTCTGTAAAAAAGAATGAACAACAAAACAAATATATATATATTGAAATAAACAAATTAAAGCTGAAAACAAAAAAGGGGAATTCAAATTAATTCAGTAGGTAAGAATTAAATGTACCGCTCATTAAGGCTCTCACAAGCGTTGCTCTGGTATGCAGAGCAGAGAGTCGCAGCGTTTTGGCTGGGGTTAAATATTCTGTAAAATCAAAAGAAAATAAAGTTACGCAGCACAGCGCTCATCAATAAATGATAATAATAGTTTTAAAATAAACGAGTTTTTTTTTTTTTTAAGGGAGGAAGTGAATTCCTATAACTTTATTACATGTAGGTTTATAAACGAATTTTGAAATACTATAACTTATTCCATGGACGGTTCTGTGCGATGAAAGCTCCAGATTTCGCTTCTTGTTGTACGGGACTGATGCGCTTGTGTGAAACGCTGCCTTGATCTTTGAAAAGCGACCTTCTGGTGGGCGGCTTCAGTGTCGCATCTTTGGATGCATCTGTAAACAGATTTATATGATATTTTATTGAACTATGCTTAAAATACATTATATATATATATATATATATATAAACAATATTAGAGAACATTCACATACATTTAATGATTTCTTAAAGATGAATACCTACTTCTAAAGATGACATTGTACTTCTGAGAATCGTTAGAAGCAGATTCAACAATTTCTTCGTTTCCTGAAATATGTACCGACATACTTTTTTTGTCAGTACTGGTATTTTCAATGTAACAAGTTTTAAACTATAGTTCTACTAGTATTTTTCAGTGTAACAAGTTTAAACCTTTTTTTAGCTGTAGCAGACTTGACGCTGATGAGGATGTAGGCAACTCTGAGGTCTCTGGGACTACTGTGAAACTAAACCTCTTTTTATTGCCAACACACTGAAATGCAAAAAAAAGAGGTCCAATTACCATATTGGCTATTCATTACACTGTTTCTTGTGGACATAACTCAGTGAGCTCTGACATGGGGAAGCTGTGTCTATAAACTTTACCAAAATCAAAAACAAGAATTTCCTTTTAGAAGCACGTATTAGCAATGAGAAACCAACAAACTTTGAAATACATCAGGCCCTTGGGGTCTCACCTGTTCATGAACCTATGTATTGACTCTTTTGGAGCGGGGGGGGGGGGGGTTCAGAGAGTACACACTTGGTCAGGAAATTGAATCAGAAGGCTGAGGATGATGTTGACTGGGAGTTCAGTTACAGAATAACATTTGCTCTAAGATGAAAAACAAAGAAAATGTTTTAGAAAAGCTACAGGTAACTAAAATTATCATTCCTTTTCCTAAAATGGAGTCTCTCATGATTCAAAACAAACACATAATTGCTAGAGTCAATTTATAACTTGGAAACAGTATACAGAGGGATCGTAAAGTTTTTCTATTAATTTCATATTTATCTTACCTCTTTCTCCTCGTTTCCAGTCTGTTGACGCAGAAGTGGAAGGTTTGCTCGTTCTAACAATGTAGTGAAGCACAATCTTTATTTACTTTTTAGGTCTTTTTCTATTTTGAACTGATTTAGACTGGCTCATATATTCAGCAAATAGGTCCTGCTGTAAAGCAAAATGAACGTACAATTCTGTCAGGTTACACAGTTCATTTATTAGGATTTCATGTGACAGACGAGCATTAAGTTGAGTATACCTTTAAAAATATAAAAGGATGCATGTCTTTTTTAGATGTATTAACAACTGAAAAACATTCAGATTATTAACAACACCCTTAAACACACCCCTGTATTATTATTGGTTCATTTAAGGTTTCGCCCCCAATGACCACAACCAATCAGCATCCACGATTACGCCCATTGGACACACCCCTCACACCACCTGTTCTCAATCCCCCATGACCCCCTTTAAGGTCAAAGGTCACTTGTCAAAAGGTTTGATTGAAGGGTGTATTTTACTCTCTGGCACATCACCCATTTCCACCTGCCTTGCCGATACTGACCATGTTCTGAATGTTCCACCACATGTTTTCAGGGCCTAAGATTGCAAGGCATCTAGGTTTTTGCAAAATTAAGAGTCAGCAGCTGACATATGAGCAACACATCCATAATCCAGCACGGATCTCAGGAGTACCAAACCTATTTTGGAGAGAGAACCTGCTTACACATCACTTCTGTCCTGCCAACCAGCCAAGTACATGAATCATATTTTTTTTACATTGATCAAAAAGTGTTTCAACATGTATGGTCAAGTGATCATCACTGTTATCGAAAAACAGGCCGGGCAGGAAAATTGGAAGCGTGAAGATCGCCCAGTGAAAAGAAGGAGCATTCCCTCGGCCAGGTGGATGAGGACTTCTGCCGCTGTCAGCCTTTTTTCTGAGAGGAGAAACTACTCAGCTCATCAGGTCACACCAAAACTAATAGTCAGTGTAAGATGGAAAGCAATTAAATGTCTTTTATTGAAAAATGACAACCTCAAGCAACATTTCAGGATCAGAAACAGAAAAAAAAAGGAGTAGTGTTTCACACGTACAAGGAATTTGCTTTGGTGGTAAGGTGCTAGACATAGACACACATACAGTTGACATAAATACATCTGGAAATATATAGTTAAAAAGCAAAAACAAGTTGTATAGGAATGTCATGAGAATACAATAACAATATAAAATTGAATAAAATAGTATTGACATGTGCTGAGATATTCGTATTATTTGCAAGGGGGAAGTGTCAGTGGAGGACCGGGGCCTTGTTAATGAGGCTAGCTGCAGAGGGAAAGAAGGTATTTCTGTCGCGAGAGGTTTTAGTCTTGATGGACTTCATTACCACAGAGGGCAGGGTGATGGGTCTGAAGTCATTTAGTCCTGTGGTCCTTGGTTTCTTGGAGACAGGGATGATGGTGGATGCTTTAAAGCAGGCAGGTACATTGCATGTCTCCAGTGAGGTGTTAAAAATGTCTGCGAACACCGGAGACAGCCGATCAGCACAGCGCTTCAGGGCGGATGGGGAGACATAGTCCGGCTCAGCTGCTTTACAGGGTTCCTGCCACTGAAACAGTCTATTGACTTCCTTCTCTGACACGGAGAAGGTAGTGGGTGGAGTGAAGTGCAGCTGAGGGCGAGCATGTGAGCAGAAACAGGATGCGATTGGTCTATGTACACTCTGTGACATCCAGCCTCTTCTGCTGCTGCTGTACAGTTCTGGCCAAATTCTGTAAAGAATAAATAAATAATAGGAAGAAGAAAACAGTAAAGTTAGCGTTGAATAGGGGTGGGTAGGGGGGTAGAAGATGCTACACAATATAAGTCTCACATCAGCTGCTCAGAGGATTCTGCTGCTCGTAGGCTGAGAGGTTGGCAGGTCTGTTAGGATCCTCTTACGGTTGCCGTTCGGACTGTAGACAATGCGTGTTGTTGGCACCAAACAACATCAATCCTTTTACTTTCCTCATCTGTACCTGGATCAGGAGATAACGTGGCTTCAGCCGGAGGTACGGATGCTTCAGCAGCTACGCAACAGAGCTCCTCTCTCTGGGGTTTCCTACCAAGCACCTGGGATAAAAACAGAGAATAAAAATGACCATTAAGACTGGCTGTATACTGGCAGCGTGATGCATGCTTTGAGAGCAGACAATGTTATGGTTTATTTCACCTAGATGCATCCCACGAGTGTCCCAGTTTGATCTCAAGAGGTATGTCAACTACAGTCCTGGCATGTTACCTATTATTTTCTTGATGAAAAACACACAATCTGAAAGATTGGACAGCAGTCCTTTGAAGGAGATGACAGAGAAAGTGCACCGGCGATTTCTCCATTTTTCCTTCTCAGGAAAAAAAATGACACACGGTGTGTAAGCTAAAGGAGTCCAAGCTTTGAGTCTTATAAAGGCAACCGTGTTTTAAAGCCATGTGGAACTGCTACACATCTACATGTAGCTGCAATGTATGGGAATTGAAATAATAAATGATGTAGATAAAGTATTACAAGTGTCAGTTCTTGTTTAAACCCTGTGACAATGTGCTATTTTTCCTGAAGGTTATGAAAGTTTGAGAATGTGACGACCTATGCTTAGACATGACGATTTGAAGTGGGGGGGGGGAGCAAAATTTCGGCATAATGAAGCAGAAATGCATACAGTAAAGGAAAAAGAGAGAGGAGATAATGTAAAAAGAACAAACGCATGTTTAAGGAAAAGGAAAAACAAAATATATAAATTTCTGCTTTTATTTTTGTCAGGATCGTCCCTCCATACCGGCAGGCTGTAGCTGCCACCGGAACTGCCAGTTCTGCCTGTCACTGCCACAAATTGAGCTCGGCCCTGCTGAAGATTGGACAGCAGTCCTTTGAACGAGATGACAGAGAAAGTACACCGGCGATTTGTCCTCAGGAAAAATTACAGTCAACGTAAATGAAAGAAATGTCCTGTAAAGTTGGAATTTCAAAAGTTGGTATTTCAAATGTTACTTAAAATAAAACAGGTTATCTACGCTTTTGATAATTAACAACTATGTACAAGAAAAAGAGATTTTCAGCTGTTGGTGCTTATATACCCAAAGGTCTAAAGCTGTTAAAAATAATAATTGAGAATATTGATAAGAAAATATCTTGAGCTATATTAGGTACATTTTAGGTGCTACTATTAAAAGAAAATGACGGTTTGAATTGAGGGAAAAAACATTGTCCCCTCCGAGGCGGAGTTGAACCAGCGAGTCCCACGAGTATCAGCTTCAGCTCTACAACGGAGCTGGCGTGCCCAGCGACTCCAGCTCGGTTCTAACGTTGGCTTGTCGGACTGAATTTGAAACCGAAAAGCCAAGGTTTCTGTGACTGGCGTTGAGCCGGGGTCGAACCACCGACCCAAGGCTTTCAGTACTGCTTAATAAAGCTCTCCGCGCTAGCGTCAAGCTATCGAAGGGGAACCCGTCCGAACTTGGCGAATCGGGCTTTTAACATGGCTGAAACCCGAACTCACGCCTCGGCTGTTTTCTGGCATTTGTGGGTATATTACTGGCTTCTGGAAATGTTACTCCCATTACATAGTAGGTCAGCTCACCACTAAGCTTTAGCCTATAAATAACATCACATTTACAAAAGTACGGGAATAAAACTGGCCCATTTCTATTTTCCAGTGAATTTAGCTAACAGTGCGTCCTATGAAACACAATAATTAGCCGTGAACTTCCCGCCTTTTCTCAAAGTTTCACATAAGATCATTTTGCGAGCCTTTATCATCATGGTGTGAGTGAGAAAACTCATCTATAAGTAATAAGTTATTCCTTACAGGTTAGACCCCCTACAGACGGGTAGTTGTGCTGGGTCCATGCCGAAATAAACCGGCCTAAAGCAAAGCTGCATAACCACCTAACTCCTGTTTAATTTAAGCCCTACGTGTAGCTTCATCCCATCGTCAAAACAACATTTACTCTCAGATTATAACAAAGTTACCTGAAGCCTGTTTGACTAACCGAGTTTAGATGGAAAACACATGAATGCGTTTAAAACGGTGTGAATGTGGGAGTTAAAGCCGGTCAGGCAGCAACTCACCATGTTTTCTCGGACCGGAAGCCAAAGCTGCTGCGTGTCTTCGTCTCCTTTTTGAACGGGAGCTGCAGCCCACAGACAGCTTCTTCTTCTTCTGTGTTATTTTTTGCCAGTTGGCAAATAACGTTATGATGTGCATTACCGCCACCGACTGGTATGGAGTGTGGTTCTTCATGGTTTTAAATCTTATTTACTATTACAACAATCAAATTCTATTTATTCATTTAGTGCTTTTGAAAAATCTAATTATAATTTGAATATGCTTGCTACCTAAACTTCTTTGCAAAGTATCTCTCAAAATAAAATTTTCTTTAATACCTACAAATTCTCTCCTTAAAATTGTTCTTTCTTGTTCATATTTCTGACACTTCAATATTACATGTTCTATTGTTTCCTCCTCTCCACAATGATCACATTTTCCTGTATTATGTTTCTTTATCTTGAACAATGTAGAATTAAGTCCTGTATGTCCTATTCTTAATCTTGTAATTAATCTTTCCTCTTTTCTGCTCCTTCTTCCTGTTCTTACTTCTCCTACTATCTTGTTGATTCTGTAAAACCATCTTCCTTTCTTTTCTTCATCCCACCTTTTTTGCCACTCTTTCCTGATTCTCTGTTTAATTATATTTCTTGCCTCTGACCTACTAATATTTATTATAAAGCTAATGTTCTTTTGTGTTGCCTTCTTTGCCATCCTGTCCGCCTTCCCATTCCCTCCAACTCCTACATGTGCTGGTACCCATAAAAACACTAATATTAATCCCATTCTTTGTATTCTAAATAAAGTATGTTTTATTTCCAACAAAATGTCTGGTCTACCCTCTGAATGATTATGTTTTAAACTTAATAATGCTGAACTTGAGTCTGAACAAATGATTGTTTTTAATGGTTTTATATCCTCCACCCACTGCACTGCTAACAATTTTGCTAATAATTCTCCTGAATATACTGACAATCCATCTGTAATTCTTTTTCCTACTTTTATTTTAAATTCTGGTATTACAAATGCTACTCCTATTTTTTCATCTGTTTTTGATGCGTCTGTGTAAATCTGGACATAATGATAGTAATTGTTTATATATTCTTGTATTATACTTGAATCTAAACTACATTTCGTATCCTTTTTCTTTTCCATCAATGCCCACAGACAGCTGCAGTAAAGGGGCCTTCAAGTAGCCACCATCGTTGGTGTTCTTCGTTTTCTTCTTCTGTCCATCGGCGGCTGGCAGACTAGTTTAAGGGTGCAATACTGCCATCAAGTGAGCTTGGACTGCAGGACAGAAGTTTATTCAGCCAAATAAAGTCTTTTAAAAAACATTTCATTCTCAGATAAAAAGGAAAACATGCTTTACTGTTTCAAACCGATTGATTGCATTTGTTCTTCTTCTGATGGTTTCAGGGCAACGACAATTTTAAGGTGCATACTGCCACCTCCTATATCAGAGTATGTAGCATGAACTATGTTCAATGGAATTGCTTTATTTCACAAAAAAAAAAAAAAAAAAAAGTCCTATAATATATCCCTATATTTTTCAGATATGGTATAACAGCGTTATGTGTTTCATTTACCCCCTCTCCTGCTGTTCCCAACAGTCCTTCAAGGTTCCAGTTCCTTCCTGCCTGACTTATCTTTTGATTTAGTTTCATCCTCTCATCCTTATATATAGAGTGAAAATGAATGATGAGAGTACAGTTCCCTGTGGTGCTCCTGTGCTGCTGACTACCTGGTTAGACACATACTCCTTCATTGTCACAAACTGTGGTCTGTTTGTCAGGTAGTCTACAGGAGGCCTCCACCTGAGTCTTCTGTAGTTTCTAATGTTGCCAATGTTCCTGCAGGGCCTAAGACAGGCTCAAACATGCCTTTTAAAGGATAGGTTGTTTGCATTAGAGGAAATAATTACACCGTTGAGTGTAAAATGTGTGTACTGTGCCTTTAAAATGAAGGTAACAAACACTCAGGAATAAAGTTAAAGATAACTGTTGCTTTAACATATTGGATGCAAATCACCACTTCCTCCCTAATGGTCAACTCAGAATGATCTGTATAAACGAGCAGAGGATGTTGAGCACAACCAGGCCTCATTCAAAGCAGCTAGCTGAATTCTGGAGATAAGGAAGCTGCACCAGAAACTGGCTTCCTAGGAATCATACAAACTGTCACGCAGACACTTTATGCAGTCAGTAACCAACCTGGAAACTTCTCTGGCTCCCTAAGAGGACCCTGAGATATTTTAACAAAATATTGACACCCAATGAGGTTTTCTTTCTTCAGCTACAAACAGTCTGGAGTCACAGCAAGTTGTTTTAAGTAGATGGAAGTTGACTAATTCTTCACAGGTAAGAGGAGGAAGAACTTTTTTAGTACAAGTTGGAATTAGATTTCTTTAATGGCACCCTAAAACTAAATCATCAAATTTTAGCTGTTTAAATTAAGAGGCTTATTAAGTGATTGATATATTGTAAATGTTTTCATTTTCCAATGATAATAAAACATGCATAATTTAAGTAAATGTGCCTACATGTTTCAGCCTGTCTTCATCCAATTTAATTTGATGTTTTACAGAAGCTGGATTGTATTGCTCATTCTAAGCAGGAAATTTGCAGCAAGTACATCTGGTAAAGCTTCCTTTCACTACCTGTCTATTGCACAAGGTAGCAGTAGAGCATAGAGTTAAAGTTTATTCGGTTAGGCAAAAATTTTGTATTTAGACTATTTTCTCAAAATGTTCACGTCAAACAAATCAATTTTTGTCATGCGATAATGAATAAAATCAGGCTATAGTTTGAGAGCAGAATAAAACTGTTTGATTAGTTGTTTATGTTCAAAATAAAACATGATGCTAAACCTAAAAATAAGTGAGTTCAAATGAATAACCCAAAAGTCAGTATCAACAGATTCACAAATAAACTTCCCTGCCTGGCAAAGCTAATATCTCATCTCTGAACTTACTAAATAGTTTTCTCTCTCTCCCAACTAAATAGTTTTCCTCTTAGAAGTTGGACAACCAGTACGATTCATGAACAAGTATGTTCAGTGACTATTATTAGTAGTTTATAAATACGGATAAATTTGTATTTTTAGTTTCAAACACTGAAGTAATATCGTCTCTCTTGAACGTTCTTCAAAAGTGTCAATATTTCTTTTACTATGGCAGTCACTTACTTGCCTATGCAAGGAAGCCATATTGGATTTTGAGATTGTAACTGACAAGAAACTTCTAACTTTCCCACTTCAAATCCTGATTAAGGAAATCTCTTTGTTAACTTTCCTGGAACTTGGAAATCTAAGCTTCTGAGTAAAAGGAACGTTTAATTAGTTGCATCAATTAAGCAATTATACAGAACCAAAAGGATACAAATGTTTTTGTTCTGCTCTTTGTTATATCCCCATCACATAATAAACAATTGTAAATCAGCTGGAAATTTGTATGGCACTTTGAAAATTGTGTGTGTAATGAGGTAGTAATTTTTAAATATTTGAAAATGAGTGGTTTAGTGAAGCATTTTTATGTTTTAGAGTGGCCCAGTCAAAGTTGAGACCTAAATTCAATTGGGAATCTGTCAGTCATTTTCTACCGCTTATTCCATAGTGGGTCACGGGGGAGCTGGTGCCTATCTCCAGCAGTCTATGGGCGAGAGGCGGGGTACACCCTGGACAGGTCGCCAGTCCATCGCAGGGCAACACACATACAACCATACACACACTCATTCATACCCCTAAGGGCAATTTATAGTGACCGGTTAACCTAACAGGTATGTCTTTGGACTGTGGGAGGAAGCCGGAGTACCCGGTGAGAACCCACGCATGCACAGGGAGAACATGCAAACTCCATGCAGAAAGACCCCCGGCCAGGAATCGAACCCAGGACCTTCTTGCTGCAAGGCAACAGTGCTACCAACTGTGCCACCGTGCAGCCCCCAATTGGGAATCTAAAATGAGGTAAAATGTCCAAGGGGTCTGAATACTTTTAAATTACATTGTAATTGTCTTCATTAAAGCCATACCCCTAAACTAAACCTTCTTTGAAAAAGTTTCACATCCTCATTTCAGAGGATCTTCCTGACCTCCTGCTGTTCATGATATCAGCTGAGAAACATCTTCACAGGACCTCTGTGCAAGCTTGAACAACAGAAAACATAAACAGAGACTGTGCTGCCTCTTATGGCTAACAGCAACGCAGTGGGCGCAACTCCTGAAATCCTCAACATCACCGGCAACTTCACAGGCAACAGCACCACATCTAGCGCTGTGCATGTGGCCAGTGTGATCAGCTGGTTGACATTCTGCATCGGGCTACCCGTCCTCGGTCTGGCTCTTTACGCCCTCAAGAATCTGTCTAAAGGTTTGACATGATTTGTTTTAATATTTTGCACAAGATTACACTGCATAGCAACTTTATGCAACTTTTATGAGATGATTGAGTACAAGCTCTATAAGTAGAAGTAAATAGTGACAGCAACCCTTATTTTTTCCTCCAGGTAAAGATGTATATATATAGAAATATCAGATTCTTCGCTGCTGTCTGTGTTGTTGCCATATTAGCAGCAGTCAGTTTAGGTGCAAGGGCTCCGACGTCATAAAAGAGCGCAACAAAATTGCAAAGTAGTAGTCTGGAAATGCTTTTTTACTGAAATTTATGACCATGTATCTCAACAACTGTTCATTTCAGTGGCATGAATTTACTTTTTGAAATATTGTATCAATGTTTCCTTTCCATAAATGTAAATGGATTTATCATGAAAATTCGTTGTCACAGAAACTTTAAGTCTTCTCTCAACACATTTCAGTGTTGGAGCAGACAGAGATTGAATCTCTGTATATATCACATTTTCTTGACATCATCCGGACTCCTCGGTCCTCTCTGATGCTCTTTCCTCTACAGTTCAGCACACGGGGTTTCTACAGGATTTACTGTAGGTCCTGGGACTGAGATGACCATTGGAGAAGGTTGAGTTTGTGTCTGTTAAAGCATTTCTGTGGTGATTTCAGTAATGTTTTAAATCACTATCCTACTGAAAAACCCCAGTTTCGACCTATTTTCACTTTACTCATATGGTTCATGGCTGCACAGTGGCATAGTTGTTAACTTCACAGCACAAGGGTCCTGGGTGTGAATCCTGACTGGGTTCTGTTTGCATGGACACACACACACACACACACACAAACACACACACACACAAACACACACACACACACACACACACACACACACACACACACACAAACATTCTTCAAATAATACAACAGTGTTGGTTGGTGCTGTGACAATTTAGGTTAGTGTAGCTATATTTTAAACATTTCAAAAGAAGGTTTTAAAAGGTCAACAAGGTTAATTAACATTACCCAACTCTAACAAAAATGGCATCAATGATCTATGCTCTGTTTGTGCTACAAAAGTTTGCAGAATCATAATTTTTTTAGACATTATAGCATAGAGGTCATCCAAAGGTTGTAGCTTTTCCTGGTGGTCATAAACAAAAGGCACCTCACAATTTTGGATTTTTTGTATAGAATAACGTTTAAAATATTGAAACATATGGTGGCACAAACTAATTTGTTGCTGCACAAACACGTTACAAATCATTTTACCGTTTGTGTGACAAGGTAGTGTGGAGGAGCCTGGTTGACCTTTAGAGACCTACCCTCAAACCTTAAATAACGTCTTTAAAATGAAAGCAGAGTAAACTAAACTTTTACTGCACAAGCCATCACAAACATGCTCATAGTTTAATTCCTTCAAATCTGATCATTATAAAGGTGCTGATGACAGGATTGCTTTTACAAAGTAAACTTCACCAGGGAGAGTCATTTCTTCAGACTAATGTAAGGACCGAAAACCCACATTCCCATTTTGCATTCACCAACTACAGCTGAAACCAAATGTTTACAATACAAATACTTAGAAAAAAAGTATTTTTTCTCACTGTCTGACATTAAATCAGACTAAATGTTTCCTGTTTTAAGTCAGTTAGGATTACCAAAATTATTTCTATTTGCTAAATGTCAGAATAGTGCTCTGTTTTGTTTATACATTTCTTTCTTGCGTTCTTGAAAATAAGTTTAAGTCCTTTTAAACAATATGAAAAAGATGATGATGTCACAGCTTTGTAAGCTTCTGACAGGTTAATTCACAACATTTGGGCTAAATGGAGGCACATCTGTGGATGTGGAGACAGAGATCCATCGAGATATCAGGAGGAGAACTGTGGACCTCCACAAGTCTTGTTCATTCTTCAGTATAATTTCCAGAAATATGAAGGAGCGAGATTCCTTTAGCCAGACAATTGCAAATTAAACCCAATTTCTGTCAGAGGCCAAATAGGACACAACACCTCCTACAAAAAACCAAGAGTCTTACAATCTGTTGTTCAGTCAGATATATTCTGGGTGCATTTTGTTCATTTGGGAAATGCAGTCAGGAGGCCCAGTGGCCTAATGGACAAGGCATCAACTTTCAGAGCAAGGCATTGTGGGTTTAAGTCCCACCTGGGTTATTACTCTGGCTTTTAGAGCAAATGGAGAGATAGCTCCAAAAGGGAAGAAAACGTCTTGTGATGTTCCACCTACTAAACTGAATTAAAATCACCCTTAAAGACAGAGGAGCTCTATCATTCAGAGGTACTTAATAAATGAAACCTGAGATGATCAACCTAGCTTTGTCTCGTAAGGATCCATTGGGTTTGTGCATGTTTTATTTGTGCCCCATAACATAACATAACATAACATAACATAACATAACATAACATAACATAACATAACATAACATAACATAACATAACATAACATAACATAACATAACATAACATAACATAACATAACATAACATAACATAACATAACATAACATAACATAACATAACATAACATAACATAACATAACATAACATATTGTAACATGACTGTAACATGAGAATTTACACCATCTTTTGCCACAGATGGCTGTAAACAGATGATGATTTAGTGATTTAAACTTGTTTTAAACAGTTGGCAGGTGATCTTTCGACTTTTTCAAATTGATATGGATGAATTGTAAAGATAAATTTCAACCAATTACAAAATGCTCAGCATTCTCCCTCCACCAAACCCCATCCGAAAGTCCCTCAGAAAAGGAAAAAGTATGGCCTTCTTACGTAGGCCTATTTTTGGGATAAACCTCTGTTCTTGTAATCTGTTTTTATCCTGGTAACTGCAGTAAAAGTGCACTGGAAACAGATAACTATCCTGGTTCCTAGAGAACATAACGTTAGTGGAAGCCTATTGTGCTGAATATTAATCCATACAGCTATTCTCTCAACATGTTAAATAAAATTAGCATATACACACCATAAAGCTTCTAACCTAGATATCAATATATTAATTTCCATCTCTGAAAACCCTGGCATTGAGCCAAATGTTGCAGAGCAGTGATGAAATTACATATGGAAACTAAAGCTATTATTTCATTGCCGTACTAGCGTACCAATTGGAAACCAATACAACAGCAAGACCTTAAGATACTCCATAAATGCCAAAATAAATTCAGTTTCATAAAGGCCTGTCTCTAAAGACTGTGTCAGAAAAAGATTTTTAAAGTGACGTAGCCTCAAAATCAGTAGGAAGGCTGATGGTGATTAATGTTAGAACGTATCCTTTTGGAAATTATTTTACATTTCAATTAAGTGATGCTTTTGATCACAATACTGTGCAAATGTCCTAAGCCATTTCAGATTTTTTTTTAAATTTCTTTCAAGGAGCCAACTTTTATTGTTTCAGAAATTTTTATACTTTCTGAAGGTGTGTAAAAAAGTTTCTAATTCAAAGAGTTTTCTTTATTTTCATGAGTATGAATATTGTAGCTTCACACTGAAGGCATCAAAACTATGAATTAACACATGTGGAATTATATACTGAACAAAAAAGTGTGAAACAACTGAAAATATGTCTTATATTCTAGGTTCTTCAAAGTAGCCACCTTTTACTCTGATTACTGCTCCGCACACTCTTGGCATTCTGTTGATGAGCTTCAAGAGGTAGTCACCTGAAATGGTTTTCACTTCACAGGTGTGCCCTGTCAGGTTTAATAAATGGGATTTCAAGCCTTATAAATGGAGTTGGGACCATCAGTTGTGTTGTGCAGGAGGTGGATACAGTATACAGCTGATAGTCTTACTGAATAGACTGTTAGAATTTGTATTATGGCAAGAAAAAAACAGCTAAGTAAAGAAAAACAAGTGGCCATCATTACTTTAAGAAATGAAGGTCAGTCAGTCCAAACAATTGGAAAAACTTTGAAAGTGTCCCCAAGTGCAGTCGCAAAAACCATCAAGCGCTACAAAGAAACTGGCTCACATAAGGACTGCCCCAGGAAAGGAAGACCAAGAGTCACCTCTGCTGCGGACGATAAGTTCATCCGAGTCACCAGCCTCAGAAATCGCAGGTTAACATCAGCTCAGATTAGAGAACAGGTCAATGCCACTGGTTCCCACCGTGAAGCATGGAGGAGGTGTGATGGTGTGGGTGTGCTTTGCTGGTGACACTGTTGGGGATTTATTCAAAATTGAAGGCATGGCTACCACAGCATCTTGCAGCGGCATGCTATTCCATCCGGTATGCATTTAGTTGGACCATCATTTATTTTTCAACAGGACAATGACCCCAAACACACCTCCAGGCTGTGTAAGGGCTATTTGACCAAGAAGAAGAGTGATGGGGTGCTGCGCCAGATGACCTGGCCTCCACAGTCACTGGACCTGAACCCAATTGAGATGGTTTGGGGCGAGCTGGACCGCAGAGCGAAGGAAAAAGGGCCAACAAGTTCTAAGCATCTCTGGGAACTCCTTCAAGATTGTTGGAAAACCATTTCAGGTGACTACCTCTTGAAGCTCATGAACAGAAGGCCAAGAGTGTGCAGAGCAGTAATCAAAGCAAAAGGTGGCTACTTTGAAGAACCTAGAATATAAGACATATTTTCAGTTGTTTCACACTTTTTTGTTCAGTATATAATTCCACATGTGTTAATTCATAGTTTTGATGCCTTCAGTGTGAAGCTACAATATTCATAGTCATGAAAATAAAGAAAACTCTTTGAATGAGAAGGTGTGTCCAAACTTTTGATCTGTACTGTAGGTAGGTAAATTGCATTCTTAGACACTTTGTTACCACTTGTTCCCATTTCCATGTCAAACCTGGCATGCAGTAGATGTTTGACTGAAGGATGAGTCAGGTCTTTGCTGGAATTTCTTTGACTTTTAGATTCTAAGCTGCAGTAGATGTAATGGACGAGGACACACTCTCTTTTATCCTGCACCTGTCCCCTATTCTCACTTCTTTCAGTCAAACACTGCAAGATTTTGTCATGGTCAGGTACAGAACCAGAACAATAAATAACTGAAAAGAAATGAAAGTATCAAAGAAAACATGGATGTACAGTGAGTTTGTTACCAACTAACCTCTGGAGTTTGTAATTTATCTAATCA
This sequence comes from Girardinichthys multiradiatus, assembly GCF_021462225.1. Taxonomy (NCBI): domain Eukaryota; kingdom Metazoa; phylum Chordata; class Actinopteri; order Cyprinodontiformes; family Goodeidae; genus Girardinichthys; species Girardinichthys multiradiatus. The sequence continues at coordinate 10,731,705 of NC_061814.1, forward strand.
AAGCTTTGCACAGCTGCAGTACACAGACCAGTCCTCAAGATGGAGCTAAAACTTCTTTAAAAGCAGAACCACTCAAGTTCAGTCTATTTAGTAAGAGGAACTTTAACAGTAAAACAGCTCGGTGGGCTGATTTTGTTAGTAAAAAAGCTATTTATGATCTGATAATAATGCTACATGTTGACGTGCAGTTGTGCATGTCAATCTCTGCCATTCAAGACGCACATGATGTCTCCTCCCACAGAAGTACACACTGCTGAGAGGAGAGCAAAGTCTGGAAGCTCAGAAAGAGAACCTTGCAGGTGAGAGAGACCAGATTTATCTGTCTGGATCAGATGTATTTGTATTCAACATGGTTTCTTTTTTTCTTTTATCATGTGCCCTGTCTTGGCATTTCAGACATACAATAGAGAAGTTGGGTACCTACATGTGCCAGGGCACTTTTGCTCTACAAGAAAGATATCTGAAGGCAGAATCCTAAGTGCGTGATTGACTGTATTAAATAATGACTGGATCCAGCATCAAAGTAGGAAGGCCACATTGATGTAATAGTAACCTGTGTTTGTATGATCTTTAGACATCTGGATTGTGTTTCGATGCGTCTGTGTGTGTCTGTGAGTGTGTGTGTGGGTGTGTGAACGTACGTGTAGAAATAATAGTGTTTGTATTTTGAGTAGGTGTATGTGAGCAGGTTTGTCACCTGGAGATGCACAGCAGTTTGAGTGGGGAAAACAGCAGAAGGCCTGCAACACACAGCACCTAAGAGCAGCAAAGGACAGGTGGATTTAGTTCTGGAAGGCCCCAGGGCAGCCATACCTCCCACACAGAGGAAGGTTGTCAGTGAAGCACAGTAGCAGTGGCCCCCGGGCCACAGATGCACAGGGTGATATGTAGCTCCCCCTATCCAGTCACATTGCCATCTTCAGACGCGCAGGCCAAGCTCTGAGACCCAGTCCCCCAGGCAGAACAGGGCCAGCACCAAACCCTGGCAGCAATACCCTGCCTGCACCAAGCAGGGAGATCCCCCAGAGCCACCAAAACCCCACATAGGCACCAGACAACCACGGCAGCTGGGACTTAGAAGGACCAATGTAGAGAGGGCACCTGGTGAGCTAGCCCCTGGGAGGTCAAGACAAAGGGATGTCCACCACAGCCCAGAGTAGCCTATGTGGCCCACAGCACATCCCCAGGGAACCATTGGCTACTAAATGGGAGACCACCAATGCAGGACGTGGCCAGAGCACCCACACAAACAGCACTACACCAAGGGAGGCAGCCCCTTTTACATATGACTGTATGTGGGCAAGAAGGAATGCTTTAGATACTTTAGAAAGTTGTCAAAAACACAACCTTGAGGCTCGATCTGTAGAGTAAGGGTTGTGAATGAAATTAGACTTTATGCATCAACTATGACAATACTTCTGATAATATCCAACAGTTAAGACAAACCTCACAAATGAAAGGTCACACAACGGTGCCTTTTACATGACCCTTGCTCACAGAGTTTGTATTTTCTTTGTAGATGCAAATCGCCTACATACAAACATACACTGCTCAAAAACATAAAGGGAACACTTAAACAACACAATATAACTCCAAGTAAATCAAACTTCTGTGAAATCAAACTGTCCACTTAGGAAGAAACACTGATTGACAATCGATTTCTCATGCTGTTGTGCAAATGGAAAAGACAACAGGGGGAAATCTTTGGCGATTAGCAAGACACACTCAATAAAGGAGTGGTTCTGCAGGTGGGGACCACAGACCACTTCTCAGTACCTATGCTTTCTGGCTGATGTTTTGGTCACTTTTGAATGTTGGTGGTGCTTTCACACTCGTGGTAGCATGAGACGGACTCTACAACCCACACAAGTGGCTCAGGTAGTGCAGCTCATCAATGGTAAAATAGTAAATTAACTGAACTTATATAGGGCCTTTCCAGTCACACAGACCACTCAAAGCACTTTACACTAGAGCCACATTCACCCAATCGCACTCACTAACACATTCATACACCGATACACAGATCAGTAGGCAACTTGAGGTTAAGTGCTTTGCCCAGGGGCACATCGACATATGGCAGGAGGAAGCTGGAATCAAACACACTACCTTCTGATTGCAAGATGACTACTCTTCCTACTGAGCCACAGTCGTCAATGCGAGCTGTGGCAAGGAGGTTTGCTGTGTCTGTCAGCGTAGTGTCCAGAGCCTGGAGGCGCTACCAGGAGACAGGCCAGTACACCAGGAGACGTGGAGGAGGTCGTAGGAGGGCAACAACCCAGCAGCAGGACCTCTACCTCCGCCTTTGTGCAAGGAGGAACAGGAGGAGCACTGCCAGAGCCCTGCAAAATGACCTCCAGCAGGCCACAAATGTGCATGTGTCTGCACAAATGGTTAGAAACTGACTCCATGAGGATGGTATGAAGGCCCGACGTCCACAAATGGGGGTTGTGCTCACAGCCCAACAACGTGCAGGACGCTTGGCATTTCTAGAGAACACCAGGATTGGCAAATTCGCCATTGGTGCCCTGTGCTCTTCACAGATGAAAACAGGTTCACACTGAGCACATGTGACAGACGTGACAGAGTCTGGAGACACCGTGGAGAGCAATCTGCTGCCTGCAACATCCTTCAGCATGACCGGTTTGGCAGTGGGTCAGTAATGGTGTGGGGTGGCATTTCTTTGGAGGGCTGCAAGGCCTGACTGCCATTAGGTACTGAGATGAGATCCTCAGACCCCTTGTGAGACCATATGCTGGTGTTGTTGGCCCTGGGTTCCTCCTAATGTGGGACAATGCTAGACCTCATCTGGCTGGAGTGTGTCAGCAGTTCCTGCAAGATGAAGACATTGAAGCTATGGACTGGCCCACCCGTTCCCCAGACCTGAATCCGATTGAGCACATCTGGGACATCATGTCTCGTTAACATCCACCAACGTCACGTTGCACCGCAGACTGTCCAGGAGTTGGCGGATGCTTTAGTCCAGGTCTGGGAGGAGATCCCTCAGGAGACCATCCGCCGTCTCATCAGGAGCATGCCCAGGCGTTGTAGGGAGGTCATACAGGCACATGGAGGTCACACACAATACTGAGCCTCATTTTGATTTGTTTTAAGGACATTACATCAAAGTTGGATCAGCCTCTAGTGTGTTTTTCCACTTTAATTTTGTGTGTAACTCCAAATCCAGGCCTCCATTGGTTAATAAATTTGATTTCCATTGATGATTTTTGTGTGATTTTGTTGTCAGCATATTCAACTTTGTACAGAACAAAGTATTCAATGAGAATATTTCATTCATTCAGATCTAGGATGTTTTATTTGAGTGTTTCCTTTATTTTTTTGAGCAGAGTATGTAGAATCTTAGAAGAGATTCTCATGAGAAAGTTAATGTTTTCCCTGCACTGTCTGTGGCTTTCACACAGTTTAAGGGTGCAATACTGCCATCAAGTGAGCTTGGACTGCAGGACAGAACTTTCTTCAGACAAATAAAGTCTTTTAAAAAACATTTCATTCTCAGTAAAAAAGGAAAACATGCTTTACTGTTTCAAATCGATTGATTACATTTTCTTGTTACATACCTATTTATCATATTTAAGGAGTCGCTGAGAGCAGTAGGTTCAGTTCTTAAACAAGGGATTACTGAACCTTGGTGTCCTGTTCACTGCCGCCCCCCCTATTAGCAGCCCTTCTTTGAATGTTATTGTTGGAAGATTTGTACACAAATTATCACTGCTTGGTTAAGAAGTTTCTTTATCCTTATGAATTATCATTAAAATACATTTTCACTTATTTAGTTTGGTCAACTTTGATGGAAGTGGTTTGAATACATTTCACATTTATCTTGAGTGTTTTATGAACTAATAAAAAGGTGTGTTCAGAGAGCAGCTCCTTTGAGAGAAGGAAGTCACTGATTAGCAGCAGACTGTCTCTCCCTGGCCAGCCAAAGATAACTTTGACTCGCTTGTGTCTTCATTGCATACCTTCTCTGAATTTATCAGTGTGTCTAACTCTGACAGTTATCTAGATATGTTCCAGTATCACTGACATCCCAGGGTTCTTGTCATCCTGTGTTCATAAACGCCTAACGAGTGACTTGATTTCTGACTTATTTCATGGAATTTGAATGGCCTACTCAACCCCTTCTCTTCTATCAGCTGTAAAGCAAATGAATTGCTAGCAGTTCAACAGAATGAATTCATAAACAACCAGTGTATTTTAAATGATATACTCTACTTCTGTAGATGGAACATTCAACCCCGCTATGTGGATCCTTAGAACCATCCAGTCAACACTAACACTGAATATGGGTAGTATTTATCAAAGTAATTGTGAACAAGGCAACACCATGTGTCTACTTGCCCTTTAGTTCATTCTGGATATTAAATTCTACATGTAAGTAGTGGAAAAACCCAGGGAGCGATGGAAGAACGTGGGGCTCGAGGGCTATATTGTGAATGATCTACTCCTAAGCTGCCAGCAGTCATTTAAGATGGAGGCTACAAGAGGTATTGCCACATGCCACTGGAGACTGGCCGAATCTGTCAGCACCATTTCAGATCTTCTTAGTGGCACATCACCCATTTCCACCTGCCTTGCCGATACTGACCATGTTCTGAATGTTCCACCACATGTTTTCAGGGCCTAAGATTGCAAGGCATCTAGGTTTTTGCAAAATTAAGAGTCAGCAGCTGACATATGAGCAACACATCCATAATCCAGCACGGATCTCAGGAGTACCAAACCTATTTTGGAGAGAGAACCTGCTTACACATCACTTCTGTCCTGCCAACCAGCCAAGTACATGAATCATATTTTTTTTTACATTGATCAAAAAGTGTTTCAACATGTATGGTCAAGTGATCATCACTGTTATCGAAAAACAGGCCGGGCAGGAAAATTGGAAGCGTGAAGATCGCCCAGTGAAAAGAAGGAGCATTCCCTCGGCCAGGTGGATGAGGACTTCTGCCGCTGTCAGCCTTTTTTCTGAGAGGAGAAACTACTCAGCTCATCAGGTCACACCAAAACTAATAGTCAGTGTAAGATGGAAAGCAATTAAATGTCTTTTATTGAAAAATGACAACCTCAAGCAACATTTCAGGATCAGAAACAGAAAAAAAAAGGAGTAGTGTTTCACACGTACAAGGAATTTGCTTTGGTGGTAAGGTGCTAGACATAGACACACATACAGTTGACATAAATACATCTGGAAATATATAGTTAAAAAGCAAAAACAAGTTGTATAGGAATGTCATGAGAATACAATAACAATATAAAATTGAATAAAATAGTATTGACATGTGCTGAGATATTCGTATTATTTGCAAGGGGGAAGTGTCAGTGGAGGACCGGGGCCTTGTTAATGAGGCTAGCTGCAGAGGGAAAGAAGGTATTTCTGTCGCGAGAGGTTTTCGTCTTGATGGACTTCATTACCACAGAGGGCAGGGTGATGGGTCTGAAGTCATTTAGTCCTGTGGTCCTTGGTTTCTTGGAGACAGGGATGATGGTGGATGCTTTAAAGCAGGCAGGTACATTGCATGTCTCCAGTGAGGTGTTAAAAATGTCTGCGAACACCGGAGACAGCCGATCAGCACAGCGCTTCAGGGCGGATGGGGAGACATAGTCCGGCTCAGCTGCTTTACAGGGTTCCTGCCACTGAAACAGTCTATTGACTTCCTTCTCTGACACGGAGAAGGTAGTGGGTGGAGTGAAGTGCAGCTGAGGGCGAGCATGTGAGCAGAAACAGGATGCGATTGGTCTATGTACACTCTGTGACATCCAGCCTCTTCTGCTGCTGCTGCTGTACAGTTCTGGCCAAATTCTGTAAAGAATAAATAAATAATAGGAAGAAGAAAACAGTAAAGTTAGCGTTGAATAGGGGTGGGTAGGGGGGTAGAAGATGCTACACAATATAAGTCTCACATCAGCTGCTCAGAGGATTCTGCTGCTCGTAGGCTGAGAGGTTGGCAGGTCTGTTAGGATCCTCTTACGGTTGCCGTTCGGACTGTAGACAATGCGTGTTGTTGGCACCAAACAACATCAATCCTTTTACGTTCCTCATCTGTACCTGGATCAGGAGATAACGTGGCTTCAGCCGGAGGTACGGATGCTTCAGCAGCTACGCAACAGAGCTCCTCTCTCTGGGGTTTCCTACCAAGCATCTGGGATAAAAACAGAGAATAAAAATGACCATTAAGACTGGCTGTATACTGGCAGCGTGATGCATGCTTTGAGAGCAGACAATGTTATGGTTTATTTCACCTAGATGCATCCCACGAGTGTCCCAGTTTGATCTCAAGAGGTATGTCAACTACAGTCCTGGCATGTTACCTATTATTTTCTTGCTGAAAAACACACAATCTGAAAGATTGGACAGCAGTCCTTTGAAGGAGATGACAGAGAAAGTGCACCGGCGATTTCTCCATTTTTCCTTCTCAGGAAAAAAAATGACACACGGTGTGTAAGCTAAAGGAGTCCAAGCTTTGAGTCTTATAAAGGCAACCGTGTTTTAAAGCCACGTGGAACTGCTACACATCTACATGTAGCTGCAATGTATGGGAATTGAAATAATAAATGATGTAGATAAAGTATTACAAGTGTCAGTTCTTGTTTAAACCCTGTGACAATGTGCTATTTTTCCTGAAGGTTATGAAAGTTTGAGAATGTGATAGTGACGACCTATGCTTAGACATGACGATTTGAAGTGGGGGGGAGCAAAATGGCGGCAAAGTAAAAACAAAAACTGGAAATGACGGGAATCGAACCAGGGAGCACACGCTTGCCGGCCCAGCGGCTCTACCCAGTACGCCACCAATTCCAGCCGACATATGAAAGGCCAAAACATATATTTGACATGTAAAACGGTCATGGAACGTTCCACCCACGCATGCGCAATGTCCTTCTTCTTGCTACAGCTAGAGTGGCTCCACTTCTTCACTCTTTCATTCTACTTCTGTGTTTTAGGCTTTGGAAAAACACTAAATACCTCTTTTTATTTCATTTACTTTTTTTCTTTCATTGCAAACCAACACTTTTCTCAGCCCCTACAACCACTCAACCCAGCCAAGGCTGACCAGTCAGCCCGCAACTCACCATGTTTTCTCGGACCGGAAGCCAAAGCTGCTGCATGTCTTCGTCTCCTTTTTAAGCGGGAACTGCAGCCCACAGACAGCTGCAGTAAAGGGGCCTTCAAGTAGCCACCATCGTTGTTGTTCTTCGTCTTCTTCTTCTGTCCATCGGCGGCAGGCAGACTAGTTTAAGGGTGCAATACTGCCATCAAGTGAGCTTGGACTGCAGGACAGAACTTTCTTCAGACAAATAAAGTCTTTTCAAAACATTTCATTCTCAGTAAAAAAGGAAAACATGCTTTACTGTTTCAAATCGATTGATTACATTTTCTTGTTACATACCTATTTATCATATTTAAGGAGTCAATGAGAGCAGTAGGTTCAGTTCTTAAACAAGGGATTACTGAACCTTGGTGTCCTGTTCACTGCCGCCCCCCCTATTAGCAGCCCTTCTTTGAATGTTATTGTTGGAAGATTTGAACACAAATTATCACTGCTTGGTTAAGAAGTTTCTTTATCCTTATGAATTATCATTAAAATACATTTTCATTTATTTAGTTTGGTCAACTTTGATGGAAGTGGTTTGAATACATTTCACATTTATCTTGAGTGTTTTATGAACTAATAAAAAGGTGTGTTCAGAGAGCAGCTCCTTTGAGAGAAGGAAGTCACTGATTAGCAGCAGACTGTCTCTCCCTGGCCAGCCAAAGATAACTTTGACTCGCTTGTGTCTTCATTGCATACCTTCTCTGAATTTATCAGTGTGTCTAACTCTGACAGTTATCTAGATATGTTCCAGTATCACTGACATCCCAGGGTTCTTGTCATCCTGTGTTCATAAACGCCTAACGAGTGACTTGATTTCTGACTTATTTCATGGAATTTGAATGGCCTACTCAACTCCTTCTCTTCTATCAGCTGTAAAGCAAATGAATTGCTAGCAGTTCAACAGAATGAATTCATAAACAACCAGTGTATTTTAAATGATATACTCTACTTCTGTAGATGGAACATTCAACCCCGCTATGTGGATCCTTAGAACCATCCAGTCAACACTAACACTGAATATGGGTAGTATTTATCAAAGTAATTGTGAACAAGGCAACACCATGCGTCTACTTGCCCTTTAGTTCATTCTGGATATTAAATTATACATGTAAGTAGTGGAAAAACCCAGGGAGCGATGGAAGAACGTGGGGCTCGAGGGCTATATTGTGAATGATCTACTCCTAAGCTGCCAGCAGTCATTTAAGATGGAGGCTACAAGAGGTATTGCCACATGCCACTGGAGACTGGCTGAATCTGTCAGCACCATTTCAGATCTTCTTAGTGGCACATCACCCATTTCCACCTGCCTTGCCGATACTGACCATGTTCTGAATGTTCCACCACATGTTTTCAGGGCCTAAGATTGCAAGGCATCTAGGTTTTTGCAAAATTAACAGTCAGCAGCTGACATATGAGCAACACATCCATAATCCAGCACGGATCTCAGGAGTACCAAACCTATTTTGGAGAGAGAACCTGCTTACACATCACTTCTGTCCTGCCAACCAGCCAAGTACATGAATCATATTTTTTTTACATTGATCAAAAAGTGTTTCAACATGTATGGTCAAGTGATCATCACTGTTATCGAAAAAAGGG